>NC_081182.1:53069154-53669154 GCF_029867415.1 Vicia villosa | reverse complement strand
GTTGCAAACTATTGTATTTGTAACAAGGTTGATGGACATATCTAGGTTGAGCATAATGTTGAAGACAATTTAAGAAAAATTTCACAAACTGATTTTCGAGAATATATGGGAGATTAGAAGGTGATGCAAGATAACAAAATGAAGTTCACTTAAAAAAGACAGTAAGACTTTGTTTGCGAGTTTGGAGGGAATGAAGGGGAGGTTTTGAAAAATAGGAAGAATTGAGTGAAAAGAATAAAAAGATTTTGGGTAGGAGGGTTTTGGAGAGTTTCATTTTATTCATAACACCAAAAACTCCATAAAATGAGGGAACTCAAAAATTATATTGAAGGGGAGTTTTGAAGGGCTTACATAAATTTTCCAAATATCTTTTAAGTTGTTATACTATTCTGAAAATTAACAATTTAGTAATGATAATGACTCTTTTATCATTCTAAACAAAATCAATTTTTCAAAAAATGTCAAATATTTTTCTACATTTTTTTAAAATTTCGTTTTCGGAAGTCTTTCCCTCCCCTCTCCTCCAAACTCGCAAACATAGCCTAAGTGATCGGGTTGAGTTTTCGATGGTTTGTTTTATCGATGATCACATTCAATGTGATCGCTGACGAGTTTGGTTTGAAACCAAGCAATATACAATATGAATACCCACATTATTGTGTTCCTGACAATTATTTTAAGGGTTAATACATATTCTCTCCCCTGTCCTATAAGCGTTTTTTGAAAAACCCCCTGAAAAAAAATTGTATGAATTCCTCTAACATTTGAAGATTCTCTCATTTTTAACCTTCATCACATTCAGTCATCAAAAAAGGTGACGTGACAGGTAATTTTTTTTTATTTTTTACTATTTTATTAACTTGAATGGCCAAGTGACTTTTTATTTTAATTTATTATTAATTTTAATGCCACATTGGCATTTTATTTTATGTTATTTTTTTGTTAATATGAGAAAATATGTTAAATGATCAAAAATGATTGGGGTTGGAGTCAACCCCCCACCTTTTCCTTTGCAACTCTAGCTCCTACCCACTTGGTTGGATGCTTTGCTTTGAATTATCTACGCATTGAATGGTATTAATATCATACTTCCATTGTATTTACAATTCCAATATATTATTACTTTTAAGAAAAATTCCAAAAAAATATTATTTTTCCTTTTTCCTTTTTGTGTTTACTGTTTTTTCATTTTATTGTTTTATTTTATGATTTTTTTTTGTTTCTTAATAATATTTATTTTAATTTCAATTATTTGTTTAATTTCAATATTTTAAATATATTATTACTTTCAATACTAATAAAAATCTAATATTAATTGAGATCAATTTATTTTATATTGACGGTAGGAATATTGAGATCAATTCCAATTTATTTAATATTGTGATCAATTCTAATTTATTTAATTTTAATATTTTTTTGGAATTTTTCTTGATATATTTATTAATATTCACAATTTCAATAAATCGTTACATTCATTTACATAATAAAATTATATTATTACATTCATTTCCATAATTTCAATATATTATTACATTCATTTACATATTATCTCAATTAATATGAGATATATATATATTAGAATTGATTGTAATAATATATTTAAAATATAGAAATTAAAAAAACAATTGAAATTAAAATAAATATTATTAAAAAACAAAAAGGAAAAAATGATAAAATAAAACAAGAAAACGAAAAACAGCAAAAACAAAAAGGAAAAATAAAACTAAAATTTTCTTGGAATTTTTCTTAAAAGTAATAATATATTTGAATTGTGAATACAAATGAAGTATGTTATTAATACCATTCAACGCATTGATAACACAAAGTAAAGCATCCAACCTAGTGGATAGGCGCTGGAGTTGCAAAGGGAGGGGTGGGGATTCAACTCCTACCCCAAGAATGTGATGAAGGTAAAAAATGAGAGAATTTTCAAATGTTATGAGAATTCATACAACTTTTTTCTGCGGCCCTGCTCGCAACCATCAACTAGACAAACTTCCTCGTATTCCAATTGAAATAGCAAATTATGATGATGGAGGTTGAACGCCGATCTCCAACCCTGAGGAAGCAACATTTCAAGTCTCGCACTCTGTCTCCGAGACAACCACTCTCGTTCACCCGCGACGGAAGTACAGGTGAGATGAGTCTCAGAGCCCCTCCCTTTGACCACCCCTAGAAGTTCCCAAGAAGCAGGAGCGCACCCCTCCCTCCAAGGAACATCACTCCCTAAACAAGAAGAAAACCAAAGCGGTCGACAAGCAGAAGGTCGGCCAAGAAACCCGCATCGCCACCACCGGAGCCCTCGGGTCGAGTCTTCCCAATCCTGCTTGCCGGTAAGAAGCGAGGAGGACGACCACCCGCAGTCCATTGTCTTGAGCAATCATGGAGACTCCACTCCCCCACGGGATGGAGAAAAAGCATTCCCTAGATACCTATGATGACACAACCGACTGTTAAGTGCCAAAATGTAGTTATTTTGTATATATGTTTTGTTGCACTTATCGATACTTTTTGTTAATACCGTTTGAATAATACCCCGTTTTGTGCATAAATACGTATACTTTGTGAATAGATATATTTTCATACACTTTTATACTTTTTGATAGTTTTCTACTCTTTTTGTAGGTATTCTTGCGTATTTGGAGTATGAGCAATAAAGTGTCAAAGACACGGCTTCAAACGCGCGATTTTGAGCGACAAAATCAATTCATTCGGTGGTTAATGTTAGAACAAGATTTGTTCTGATCAATATTCTTAGTTTTGATGATAACAATGTATATGAATTTTGCTTGAGATAATGTGGTACTCTAATCTTATGCAATTTCCATTTCAGGAAACATATAAAGAGTATGCACAAAATCAGCGCAAGAAGCACTGACTCAGAAGGTTCAAGTATGCAACATCAGAACATGCTCTCGCAAGACATTAGAAGATGGTCAAGCAGAATCAGAACATGGTCTATTGAAGAATCAGAAGAACTTGAGATCAGAAGCAGAAGCACTGAAGTTCTCATGGTATCACGCTAGAAGCACTTCAAGGTCAGAAGACAAGAAGATGCTCTGCACCAAGCTGTTTGACTCTGATTATATTCAAACGTTGTTTATACAAACATCAGATCAGAAGCAAGTACAAGATGGCAGGCTACGCTGACTGACAAAAGGAACGTTAGAAGCTATTAAAGGCAACGTCGGTTAAAGCATGAAAAGCAAGGCTCGAGGTAGTTGACAAAAGAGTGAAACATTAAATGCAATGTTGTACGGACCACGCAACGCATTAAATTCTCCCAACGGTCATCTTCTCAAACGCCTATAAATAGAAGTTCTGATGAGAAGCTGAAAACAACACTTTGCACAAACATACAGAAACGCTGTCAAATTCAAAAGCTCTCAAACTTCATCTTCAACCTCACTTCATTACTGTTGTAATATCTTAGTGAGATTAAGCTTAAACTTTAAGAGAAATATCACAGTTGTGATTATAGCTTTTAAGAAGCATTGTAACACTCTTGTAAGAATTTGTTTACATTCTTTTGTAAAGAACTAGAGGAGATCAAGTTGTGATCGGATTCTCTAGAAAGTCTTAGAAGGTATCTAAGCATTGTGTTCCTAGAGTGATTAGGTTGTGATCAGAATACTCTAGAAGACTTAGAGGTTATCTAAGTGGAAAACCATTGTAATCTTGTGTGATTAGTGGATTAAATCCTCAGGTGAGGTAAATCACTCCAAGGGGGTGGATGTAACGCCCGTATAATTTTAATATTAATTTAATCAAGAATATTGAATTAATAATTAGAATTATTAAGGATTTTGTGAAAATAATAAATAAATAATGGTTTGTGGCATTTGGGCCATGTGAGAAATAGTAAAAGAGGGGGTGTGATATAGGAAGGCCCTTTACTAATATTATTATTATTTTCATAAAATAATTGGAATTGGGAAGAAAGAAAGAACGTGAAAGAACAGAAGTCTGAGGAACGAGGAACGTGAAGGAGAACGGTAGAGGGAGAGACCAAGAATCAAGAATTTGTCTAAGGTAAGGGGGGACTTGTCTGATTATCATCTATTATCGGGTTAGGGGTTGATAATACTGAATAGATGTGGAATTCGGGTCGATTGAGTCATATGATAGGTTTAGGGATTGAGTCAATTGTATGATGGTTGATCTCTATGTTTGAATCTACGATGTCTGCGTTGTTATGGTCTCAATTGATGTGTAATTGGTGTATTATACGACGCATTTTGTGTTGTTTGTGCATTCTATTTCCCTAGGTTCGTACTGGTATGGTTTGGGTGTGTTTGGAATGCATAGAATGCTGTTTTCTGCAGGTTGGGGTTTCTGAAATTGCCGGTTCGCGCCGCGTGCACAGGGTGGCGCCGCGAACAGGTGGGCAGAATGCCAAGAAGTTGTGATACGCTCAGGTCGCGCCGCGTACCTGCGTTCGCGCCGCGAAGGCGTAACTTTTTCTCGTTTCGCGCCGCGTGTGGATGTTTGCGCCGCGAACAGCTTGGCAGAGAGCCAATGAATTTTGGGACGCTCAGTGCGCGCCGCGAACTAGTGATGGCGCCGCGTGCTGTTTGTGTTTTTGAGATGTTTTTAAAAGTTCAAAGATGTATAACTTTTTAACCGTTGGTCCGTTTGATGCGCCGTTTTGAGCTAGACGAACCTTGTAGGATAATCTATATGATGATGATTGAGTTGTTTTTAGAGTGATGAAAATACATGTATGCTATTCTTGTTGAATATGATGATTGGTGCAAATACGTGTATGTTGTGTATATGATGATGATGGAATTGTGATTGAATGTTGTTAATATATATGAACATACTGGAATGATGATGATGATGCTGATGATTGATGATGATGATGGTATAAGTATGTTATATATGTTGCATTCATTCATATTCATTGACGATACTGTATCCATAAGGGTGTGTTGGATCAGTGAAGGGCATGATTCCCATCGTGTGGAATCTGTGCTGGCAGGGCCGTATCTTGGACGATGTTGGATCGGTCATGGGTTACCCCATTTGATGATGATTGGTACCACATGCATAGTGTCAGTTCATACATATGCATAATTTATAACATGATTGGATGTATTCCAGTGTTGTAAATGTTGATGATGTGTTGCTTGTTGTTTGATTGTTTGGAATGTCTGTTATGAAACAATTGGGTGAATGATACAACTGTGATGTGTTATTACTTTATAACCTTATAACATTTGTTAATTATGATGAGACTCACCCTTACATGTTGTCATTTTCAGATTGAGGATAGCGGCTGTTCGACTCGGTGAGGATTAGCTCATGAGTCAGGGTCTTAGTAGCGTCAGGTGTCATGCTCTGATAGTTGTAACACTGGGGGGCGCGATTTTGTTTAGAGCTTATGATTATGACTCTAGTTATGTTTTGATGTTTTGAAGGATAAGTTTTGAAGATGTTAAACTTAGTCCGTTTTTGATAAATTTCCGCTGTGTGAACATGAAACGTTTTAATTTATGATGATTACCTCAGTGTATGCATGACATGACTGAATGATGTTTGTTTATTATGAATTGTGGCACCCTTATTTCATGTACTCTGAATAATTGTTTTAAAATTGCCGCGGGGTTAGTAAGGGGTGTTACAATAGTGGTATCAGAGCATAGTCGGTCGTTATGACCAGAGTCTTAGTGTCAGTTTTGCTTCCCTATGTATGCGACTAGTAAGAGTTAACTGTCGATACTTCTGTTCTGATTAAATTGGTTGTGATTTAAGCAGAACAATGGCTGGAAGAGGAGGAAGAAACGATGATGCTATCGATGAGGCTCTGGGCATGATTGCTGGTGTGCTGGGAGGAAATGCCAATGGAGCTGCGATCGGTGCCGACAGGCAGCTGAACAGCTTTCAGAGGAACAATCCTCCATTGTTCAAGGGCACGCATGATCCTGAAGGTGCTCAGAAGTGGCTTAAGGAGATCGAGAGAATCTTCAGAGTCATCGATTGTGCTGAGGATCTGAAGGTGAGGTATGGTACTCACATGTTGTCTGAAGAGGCTGACGACTGGTGGCTTACTACCAGGACTGAACTGGAAGTTGACGGTGTGGCTATTTCTTGGGCTGTGTTCAAGAGAGAGTTTTTGAGAAGGTACTTTCCTGAAGACGTGAGAGGTCGAAAGGAAATTGAATTTCTAGAACTAGTTCAAGGTAGCATGACAGTACCAGAGTATGCTTCGAAGTTCGTGGAGTTGGCGAAGTACTACGTTCACTATAACAACGATGAAGCTAGTGAATTCTCGAAATGCGTCAAGTTCGAGAACGGTCTCCGTGATGAGATTAAGCAGGGTATCAGATATCAGAGAATCCGGAGATTTGTAGACTTGGTGGACTGTAGTAGGATCTTCGAGGAAGATAATCTCAAGCTGAAGTCATCTCACTCTCGCGAGTTAGTTGACAGGAAAGGGAAGAAGCCTATGGATAAGGGTAAGCCATATGGTAGAGGTAATCCAAAGACTGGTGGTTGGAAGAAGCCTAGTGGGGGAGACTCCAGTGCTTTTGTCAGGTGCTATAACTGTGGTGAGGTCGGGCACCGTAGGAATGAGTGCAAGCTGAATCAGAAGAAGTGCTTCAAGTGTGAAGAGGTGGGTCATGTTGCCGCTGATTGTAAGAAGAAGATTGTGACTTGTTACAATTGTGGTGAAGAGGGTCACATTAGCCCACAGTGCCCTAAACCGAAGAAGAACCAAGCTGGAGGGAAGGTCTTTGCTTTGTCTGGATCAGAAACCACTCCGGAGGATAGATTAATTAAAGGTACGTGTTTTATTCATGGCACACCTTTAGTTGCGATTATTGATACTGGAGCAACTCATTCTTTTATTTCTTTGGATTGTGCTGAGAGGTTGAATTTGGAAATATCTGAAATAAATGGAAGTATGGTTATTGATACTCCAGCGTCGGGGTCAGTAACTACTTCGTCTGCATGCTTGAATTGTCCGGTTGATATTTTTGGTAGGGAATTCGGGATGGACTTAGTGTGCCTTCCGTTGAAACAACTTGATGTAATCCTGGGAATGAACTGGTTGGAATTCAACCGTGTTCATATCAACTGTTTTGCGAAGACGGTAATCTTTCCTGAAGAAGTTCATTCTGACGATCTGGAGATGACGGCTAGACAAGTGGGTGAAGCTATCAAGGATGGTGCAACAGTGTTTATGTTGTCCGCATTGATGAATGTGAGAGAAAAAGTGGCGAGTAGCGAATTACCTGTGGTGTGTGAATTCCCAGAAGTTTTTCCGGAAGAAGTGAATGGATTACCACCGGAAAGAGAAGTGGAGTTTTCTATTGATTTAATTCCGGGAACTAGCCCAGTGTCAATGGCACCGTACCGTATGTCACCGTCTGAACTGACAGAACTGAAGAAGCAGTTGGAAGAATTGCTGGAGAAGAAATTCATTCGTCCTAGTGTCTCTCCGTGGGGTGCACCTGTGTTACTAGTGAAGAAGAAAGAGGGTTCAATGAGGTTGTGTGTGGATTACAGACAATTGAACAAGGTTACTATCAAGAATCGGTATCCCTTGCCGAGGATTGACGATTTGATGGATCAGTTGGTTGGAGCACGTGTGTTTAGTAAGATTGATCTGAGGTCTGGGTATCACCAGATTCGTGTGAAAGACGATGATATTCAGAAGACCGCTTTCAGGACAAGGTATGGACATTACGAGTATTCGGTAATGCCGTTTGGAGTTACTAACGCACCTGGTGTATTTATGGAGTATATGAATAGGATATTTCATCCTTATCTCGATAAGTTCGTGGTGGTGTTTATAGATGATATCCTAATATATTCTAAGAGTAAGGAAGAACATGCAGAACATCTCAGAACTGTGTTAGAGCTGTTGAGAGGGAAGCAACTTTTTGCCAAACTGTCGAAGTGTGAATTTTGGTTAGAAGAGGTTAGTTTTCTTGGACATGTGATTTCTAAGAATGGTATTGTTGTTGATCCTACAAAGATAGAAGCTGTGTCTCAGTGGGAAGCTCCGAAGTCAGTGTCAGAGATTCGTAGTTTTCTTGGCCTTGCAGGTTACTACAGGAAGTTCATTGAAGGATTCTCAAAGTTAGCATTGCCGTTAACTAAATTAACCAGAAAGGGTCAGGCTTTTATTTGGGATGTTAAATGCGAGGAAGGATTCCAAGAGCTGAAGAAGAGGTTGACTAGTGCTCCTATTTTGATTTTGCCGAATCCGACAGAATCATTTGCGGTATATTGTGATGCTTCACTGATGGGTTTAGGTGGAGTATTGATGCAGAACCAACAAGTGGTCGCGTACGCGTCGAGACAACTCAAAGTGCATGAAAGGAATTACCCGACTCATGATTTGGAGTTGGCAGCAGTGGTTTTTGTCTTGAAGTTGTGGCGACATTATTTGTATGGGTCTAGATTTGAAGTGTTCAGTGATCATAAGAGTCTGAAATACCTATTTGACCAGAAGGAACTGAATATGAGGCAGAGAAGGTGGTTGGAATTCCTTAAAGACTATGATTTTAGTTTGAATTACCATCCGGGTAAGGCAAACGTAGTTGCTGATGCTTTAAGTAGGAAGACCTTGCATATGTCTATGCTAATGGTGAAGGAATTGGATTTAATTGAACAATTCAGAGACTTGAGTTTGGTATGTGAAGGTACTCCTACTAGTGTTAAGTTGGGTATGCTGAAACTAACCAGTGGTATTCTTGAAGAGATCAGAGAGGGCCAAAAGGCTGATGTCGGATTAGTCGACAAGTTGACTTTGATTAACCAAGGCAAGAGCGGTGAATTCAGAGTTGACGAGAATGGTATACTGAGGTTTGGAAACAGAGTTTGTGTTCCGGATGTTGCTGAACTCCGAAGAAATATTTTAGAAGAAGGACACCGTAGTGGATTAAGTATTCATCCTGGTGCTACCAAGATGTATCATGACTTGAGAAAGCTATTTTGGTGGCCTGGAATGAAGAAAGAAATTGTTGAGTTTGTGTATTCTTGTTTGACTTGTCAGAAGTCAAAGGTTGAACATCAGAAGCCATCTGGATTTATGCAACCAATGTTTATTCCTGAGTGGAAGTGGGATAGCATATCGATGGATTTTGTTTCGGGTTTGCCGAGAACTGTTAAGAATTGTGAAGCTATCTGGGTTGTGGTGGACAGATTGACAAAGTCTGCACATTTCATACCGGTAAGAATGGAATATCCGATGGAGAAGCTGGCTCAATTATATATTGAGAAGATAGTTAGTCTGCATGGTATTCCTTCGAGTATCGTGTCAGACAGAGATCCGAGATTTACGTCTAAGTTCTGGGAAGGTTTGCAGAAGGCTTTGGGTACTAAGCTGAGACTGAGTTCTGCTTATCATCCGCAGACTGATGGACAGACGGAGAGGACGATTCAGTCGTTAGAAGATTTGTTACGTGCTTGTGTATTAGAAAAAGGAGGTGCTTGGGATAGTTATCTGCCTTTGATTGAATTTACCTACAACAACAGCTATCATTCGAGTATAGGTATGGCTCCGTTTGAGGCATTGTATGGTAGGAGGTGTAGAACTCCATTGTGTTGGTACGAAGCTGGTGAGAGTGCTGTGATTGGACCAGAAATTGTACAACAGACTACGGAGAAGATTAAGATGATTCAAGAGAAGATGAGAGCTTCTCAGAGTCGTCAAAAGAGTTATTATGATAAGAGGAGGAAGACACTCGAGTTTCAAGAGGGAGATCATGTGTTTATGAAGGTTACTCCTATGACGGGTATTGGTCGAGCTTTGAAGTCAAAGAAGTTGACTCCGCGTTTTATTGGACCATTCCAAATTTCAGAAAGAGTGGGAGAAGTGGCGTACCGTATTGCGTTACCACCAATGCTTGCCAACTTGCATGATGTATTTCATGTGTCTCAATTGAGGAAATACATTTCGGATCCGTCCCACGTGATCCAAGTGGATGATGTACAGGTGAAAGACAACTTAACGGTTGAAACGTTACCTGTGAGGATTGAAGATAGAAGACTGAAGCAATTGCGGGGCAAGGAAATAGCTTTAGTCAGAGTAGCTTGGGGAGGACCAGCTGAAGGAAATGTTACCTGGGAGCTAGAGAGCCAGATGAAGGATTCGTATCCAGAGCTCTTTACCTGAGGTATGTTTTCGAGGACGAAAACTCTTTTAGTGGGGGAGAGTTGTAACGCCCGTATAATTTTAATATTAATTTAATCAAGAATATTGAATTAATAATTAGAATTATTAAGGATTTTGTGAAAATAATAAATAAATAATGGTTTGTGGCATTTGGGCCATGTGAGAAATAGTAAAAGAGGGGGTGTGATATAGGAAGGCCCTTTACTAATATTATTATTATTTTCATAAAATAATTGGAATTGGGAAGAAAGAAAGAACGTGAAAGAACAGAAGTCTGAGGAACGAGGAACGTGAAGGAGAACGGTAGAGGGAGAGACCAAGAATCAAGAATTTGTCTAAGGTAAGGGGGGACTTGTCTGATTATCATCTATTATCGGGTTAGGGGTTGATAATACTGAATAGATGTGGAATTCGGGTCGATTGAGTCATATGATAGGTTTAGGGATTGAGTCAATTGTATGATGGTTGATCTCTATGTTTGAATCTACGATGTCTGCGTTGTTATGGTCTCAATTGATGTGTAATTGGTGTATTATACGACGCATTTTGTGTTGTTTGTGCATTCTATTTCCCTAGGTTCGTACTGGTATGGTTTGTGTGTGTTTGGAATGCATAGAATGCTGTTTTCTGCAGGTTGGGGTTTCTGAAATTGCCGGTTCGCGCCGCGTGCACAGGGTGGCGCCGCGAACAGGTGGGCAGAATGCCAAGAAGTTGTGATACGCTCAGGTCGCGCCGCGTACCTGCGTTCGCGCCGCGAAGGCGTAACTTTTTCTCGTTTCGCGCCGCGTGTGGATGTTTGCGCCGCGAACAGCTTGGCAGAGAGCCAATGAATTTTGGGACGCTCAGTGCGCGCCGCGAACTAGTGATGGCGCCGCGTGCTGTTTGTGTTTTTGAGATGTTTTTAAAAGTTCAAAGATGTATAACTTTTTAACCGTTGGTCCGTTTGATGCGTCGTTTTGAGCTAGACGAACCTTGTAGGATAATCTATATGATGATGATTGAGTTGTTTTTAGAGTGATGAAAATACATGTATGCTATTCTTGTTGAATATGATGATTGGTGCAAATACGTGTATGTTGTGTATATGATGATGATGGAATTGTGATTGAATGTTGTTAATATATATGAACATACTGGAATGATGATGATGATGCTGATGATTGATGATGATGATGGTATAAGTATGTTATATATGTTGCATTCATTCATATTCATTGACGATACTGTATCCATAAGGGTGTGTTGGATCAGTGAAGGGCATGATTCCCATCGTGTGGAATCTGTGCTGGCAGGGCCGTATCTTGGACGATGTTGGATCGGTCATGGGTTACCCCATTTGATGATGATTGGTACCACATGCATAGTGTCAGTTCATACATATGCATAATTTATAACATGATTGGATGTATTCCAGTGTTGTAAATGTTGATGATGTGTTGCTTGTTGTTTGATTGTTTGGAATGTCTGTTATGAAACAATTGGGTGAATGATACAACTGTGATGTGTTATTACTTTATAACCTTATAACATTTGTTAATTATGATGAGACTCACCCTTACATGTTGTCATTTTCAGATTGAGGATAGCGGCTGTTCGACTCGGTGAGGATTAGCTCATGAGTCAGGGTCTTAGTAGCGTCAGGTGTCATGCTCTGATAGTTGTAACACTGGGGGGCGCGATTTTGTTTAGAGCTTATGATTATGACTCTAGTTATGTTTTGATGTTTTGAAGGATAAGTTTTGAAGATGTTAAACTTAGTCTGTTTTTGATAAATTTCCGCTGTGTGAACATGAAACGTTTTAATTTATGATGATTACCTCAGTGTATGCATGACATGACTGAATGATGTTTGTTTATTATGAATTGTGGCACCCTTATTTCATGTACTCTGAATAATTGTTTTAAAATTGCCGCGGGGTTAGTAAGGGGTGTTACAGTGGACTGGAGTAGTTTAGTTAACAATGAACCAGGATAAAATCATTGTGCAAATAGTTTTTATCTTAAGAGTTTTAAAGCTACACTTATTCAAACCCCCCTTTTCTAAGTGTTTTTCTATCCTTCAGTTAAGGCTCAAAATGAGGATGATAAAAATCATCAATTTGACTGCAATTTATTCATTGTTAGATAGGAAATTGAATAAGCTTTCCAATGCTTCGAACCGGGCGCAAATCGGAGTTACGGTTCTCAAGTTACGTCATTTTTACTAAAAGCTGCTTTTTCAAGTCAGCGAGTTAGGCGCGATACGCGCTCCTGCGCGCGACGCGCGCTGGACAGGTCTCAAAATTGCATAAATAGGCGAAAATCAGATTTTTTTAGGTTATGTTTTGGGTATTTTTGAACCCCAACTCATCCTAGGTCATTTTTGGGTAGATTTAGCTTGGAAACACCATTAGAGCTTGTAATCGGATGATCGGAGGTTGAATTTCTCATCGATTGGTGTTGGCAAACTAAGAAATGTTTGGTTCCTCTTCTTCTCTTCTATTTGTATTTCTCTTTTGGTGAGTTTGTATGTAAATACTCTAAACCCATGGATGTTTGTTACTCTTTCTACTAGTTGAATCAAGTTTGCTTTACAAATCTTAATCGGTGTTTTCTTGATCTTTTTGCTTAAATGTTTTGGATTTGTGTTGTTGTAGAAATAGACATCACAAATCTTGATTAGGGGGATATCGGTTAGCTTTTGATTTTAGACATAGGATTGGGGTTAACATCCACATAATATCTGAGTTTAATGTCTCTGTGTTGTTCGATCGGTTGAGACATCGTCGAAAGAGCAATATAGTTGAATTTTCGTCGGTGTTGCAGAAATGGACATTGATGTGAGGGATATGTGGTGATTCTGACGAGTATTGTAGATTAAGTACGACGGAGTGATAAATCTAAGTTTGTGAGTAGTAGTTTAGATTCAAACAAGATAAGCTATTCTCTATCAAGAATGAATTCTTTTTATGTTCATAAGTTAAATTTCCGTGTTTACTTCTTAAAACCCATTTAACCCAAACTCAAGAACTAAGAATCCGTCGAACGGCAGTTCAGTAGAACTAATCTCTGTGGACACGATAATTTCTCGGATAAATACTTCCAAATCTTTTGTTGCTTGTCGCTATACCGCTCTAACAAAATGGTGTCGTAGCCAGAGATTGGTGTTTTTATTGAATTCGCATTGCGATAGTTTCTTTGTTTTCCAGTTTTGTGAATATCGTATATTTTGTGCATATTCTCATACTTGTATATTATCGTATATTGATACATGTTTATATTTTCATACTTATACATGTTTGTGTGTTTGATTTTGTTCCTCTTTTGCTATTTAGCAAGGTGAAGTTGGCTAAACAAATTGAACTCGGATAGTTCTTTAATTTCAAATCTTCACTTTTCAACTTGTTTAGTTAATTTCACCAAACTTTTGTAAAAATTGTGTTTTTACTTATCGTTACGTGTTTGTTAATATGTGTTGTTTACATATTGTTGTAAATTCTCTTGTTTCGTAATGTTTTTCCGTGTGTGGTTAGGATACTTTCTTTAGGTTCGCATTGGGGCAAAAGTGTTTGCGTGTCGTGGAGGAAGCAACTACCCGAGCACAATAAAGGCGTCGAGCTTACGACGTAAAACAAGCGCTTGTTGGGAGGCACCCCAACGGTTTTGACTTTTGTAAATTCTGTTAGTTGTGTAAAATGAGATGTGTAGGTGTTAAGTGGAGGCTACACCAGTTGTGTAGTCTTCTAGACTGGTTTTTGCTTTTCTGGTGTAGCGCGCGTCGCGCGCTAAGAGGGCGCGTTGCGCTCCTTGTAACTTTTGGCCAATGAATTCTTTTTAATGGTTCACTTGGCTAGCCTTTTCCCACTTACACCAAAGTTTTATAGTATAGTATTTTATAGTTTTATTTTTAATTCTTTTGTTTGTGTTTAGATTCAAATTTTGGCCCGATCGCTTGGAGTCTCATTTGGTAATTCTCCGATTGTGATAGATTCAACATGCCGGTTGTGCGGTAATGATTGTTCAAATTTGTACGTCGCAAGGTACTCGTTTATCGCTTTCTATAACATAGCATGTTTATGAGACTTTTCATTAGTACACATTTCATATTACTTATTCTTTTTGCATAACTTGCTCATGACTTGAATCACAATTAGTTTTCTCTTTTTACCATAAATGTGAGGTGGCTTTCCATTGTATACATATGCGAGTGACCGACATTTCTTGTTTTAACTGGATATTATTATGTTTAATCTTTCATTTGTATTGATTTTGTGAATGCACGAAAGTGATCAAGGCACTTGTTTGATTTTGAGCACAACTACCATAGCCAAATATCAATTCACCTTGTGAGTGTGTGACCATTAGTACCTCCTTTGAGCCTTTGGTCAATATCCATATTGTTTTTACTTAATGCTTGTCTATGAGCGTTTGGTTTTCATTTGTGTATGGATGTTGATTCTTTGTTTTCTTGAACCCTCAACTATGATGTTTAGTTGTATTTTTACCTTGCCTTAGAAAGTAGGGGGTATTCACTTTATGTTATGGTTGAATTCAAGTTGGGGAGAGGATGTTTGCTTGCTTATGTTGTGATTGGTATGAGATTGTGGAAAGAAAAAGAAAAAAAATGTGAAAAAGAAAGAAAAGAAAAAGAAAAAAAGAGAAAAAGTTTGAAAAAGAAAATAACAAAAAGAGTATGAATAAGAGTGTGCTAATAAGTTTTGTGTTTGGTGTGAAACTTGTGATGAAGAAGAAAGTTGGATTGAAATTGTATTGTTTGGAACTTTGTGGAAGTAATTACTCCCTTAGGTTTAGGCAAGTTTTTGTTTCGATTAGCTTTAGGACTTATCACATGTTTGTTAACCGAGCCACATTACAACCGTGAAAGCCCTTGTGATTCGTGCTGTTGCATTTTTAATACTATTTTTAGATGAACACATAATTTTGTCTTTTGTTTGCAAGATTGTTGGATGAGTGTTCAAAGTCTTCACCTTTCGGTGTTTTTCATCTACCAATGAGTTTTTGCTAGGCGTGATTCGTGATTGAGCTTGTTTTGTTTTAGATTGTTTTCTATGATTTTTGTACTTAGGATTCGTTTCGTTTTCATGTTGTCGTTGTAGGATTGTGGTAAGTATTTACTTTGTTCGTACGTTTTTGTTTGAACCGTACAATTGTTTCGTTTTTCAAATCTTGTTGATTCTTGATTCTTTGGATTTTTACATTTGATTCTTTGAGTGTTTGGCCTTGTTTGAGGACAAACAAATTCAAGTTGGGGAGAGTTGTTAAGTGCCAAAATGTAGTTATTTTGTATATATGTTTTGTTGCACTTATCGATATTTTTTGTTAATACCGTTTGAATAATACTCCGTTTTGTGCATAAATACGTATACTTTGTGAATAGATATATTTTCATACACTTTTATATTTTTTGATAGTTTTCTACTCTTTTTGTAGGTATTCTTGCGTATTTGGAGTATGAGCAATAAAGTGTCGAAGACACGGCTTCAAACGCGCGATTTTGAGCGACGGAATCAATTCATTCGATGTTTAAGGCTCAAAATGAGGATGATAAAAATCATCAATTTGACTTCAATTTATTCATTGTTATATCGGAAATTGAATAAGTTTTCCAACGCTTCGAACCGGGCGCAAATCGGAGTTACGGTTCTCAAGTTACGCCATTTTTACTAAAAGCTGTTTTTTCAAGTCAGCGAGTTGGGCGCGATGCGCGCTCCTGCATGCGACGCGCGCTGGAAAGGTCTCAAAATTGCATAAATAGGCGAAAATCAGATTTTTTAGGTTATGTTTTGGGTATTTTGAACCCCAACTCATCCTAGGTCATTTTTGTGTAGATTTAGCTTGGAAACACCATTAGAGCTTGTAATCGGATGATCGGAGGTTGAATTTCTCATCGATTGGTGTTGACAAACCAAGAAATGTTTGATTCCTCTTCTTCTCTTCTATTTGTATTTCTCTTTTGGTGAGTTTGTATGTAAATAGTCTAAACCCATGGATGTTTGTTACTCTTTCTACTAGTTGTATAAAGTTTGCTTTACAAATCTTAATCGGTGTTTCCTTGATCTTTTTGCTTAAATGTTTTGGATTTGTGTTGTTGTAGAAATAGATATCACAAATCTTGATTAGGGGGATATCTGTTAGCTTTTGATTCTAGACATAGGATTAGGGTTAACATCCACATAATATATGAGTTTAATGTCTCTGTGTTGTTCGATCGGTTGAGACATCGTCGAAAGAGCAATATAGTTGAATTTCCGTCGGTGTTGCAGAAATGGACATTGATGTGAGGGATATGTGGTGATTCTGACGAGTATTGTAGATTAAGTACGGCGGAGTGATAAATCTAAGTTTGTGAGGAGTAGTTTAGATTCAAACCAGATAAGCTATTCTCTATCAAGAATGAATTCTTTTTATGTTCATAAGTTAAATTTCTGTGATTACTGCTTAAAACCCATTTAACCCAAACTCAAGAACTAAGAATCCGTCAAACGGCAGTTCGGTAGCACTAATCTCTGTGGACACGATAATTTCCCAGATAAATACTTCCAAATCTTTTGTTGCTTGCCGCTATACCGCTCCAACACCGACCCGGACGAACCATATTGAGAATATCAAAGCCATGCTTAACTACCACATCGTTTGGGGAGCCATTAATGCCGCCTCTTCTCCACAACTCTCAAGAAGGGCGCAATAGCTACCAATTAAAACACTTACAACTCGACCAGCGCGTTACAACTAAAAACCAAACACGCGGATAAATATATATTTAAAAACATGTTCTAAGTTCAGTTTGGACTTCATCTTCAACCTTGGAACACCAATTTCTCGAATTCGTATCTTGACCAAAACTCAACCATTTTTAGAGATGTAAACATGAAAGTTATTCTAAATTTCATCATGATTTCATAAATGTATCACACATAAATTTATTTAAACTGTAACTTAACATTTTCTTAGAAAATAGTATGAACCCTAATTTTTCAAAATCAAATTAAATGGTATATACAAATGATTACTGACAACTAATATGGGGTTAATGATCCTTACATGATTCTAACCAAGATGGTGTCGAGTTTTAATCAAAACGGTACAAGAATAAAGGAGTTCAAGTTTTGAAAGGTTACCTCTAAAGTGGAAATCGAAAGATGGATTAATGGACTTCCATAAGTGATTGGATGATATGGACAGCATCCTTGGACCTTAGTGAAGTTGTTTGAATGTTTTGAACACTTTGCGATGGCTTGAGTTGCTCTACCTGAATCCTCTTGCATGTAAGAAAAGTTGAAAATTAAGTATAGTGTTTAAGGTGTTACAAATGCAAAGTTAAGGTTTGGATAGTTTCTATGAAGTGTATGGAAGGTGTTTGGATGGTTGTTTGACACATAAGTTGCATGGAAATCAAAATTCACAAGTTTGTGCAAGTTGGAATTTTGGAGCTTTCAAATGAGGTAGTAAAAAATAGATTTTCGGTGTATTTGAATTAAGAAGCAAGACCTCCTATTTATAGGCAAGATTCGTGGTTTGTGGGGGGAAATCAGATCAAATGGTTGCTTCAAACTCAAGTTGTGCAACTTTGCTTCTTGGTGAATAAATGAAAAAGTTATGGTTCCCATGATACTTGGCAAGCTTTAAACATGACTTAGGGAGACTCCTCTGTAGGTTAGGGTGTTGCTTGTTGGATTTGTGTTGCTTTTGGTGCATAGCAAACAAGTTAGTGGCTCAGTATAAGAGTTGTTGGTGATTAAAGTCACTTTACAAGAATGGAAATCATGGCCTTATGCTTGAAATGGAATGAATAAATGGACCATAGCCAAGACACTTGGACAATATCTCAAAAGCTTGTGTAATCTTCTGATTAGAGGTAGATTTTCAAGTTATATGGTCTATAATCACAGATTTGGTAGGTTTGGCTCATGTTTGTAACTTGGTTCTTCATGTAGGCTAACAGGCTAACCAGGCCTTCGAAAAGATCAGGCTCAAACCTAAAAAATAAGTCTACGTCAGACTACAGACCAGACTTAATCTTCGGTTTTTTTGACAAGTCAGGCTTAAGCTTGACAAAGCCTAACTTGGCCCGGTCTATTTCCACCCCTAGTTATAAAACATCATAGTTTTTAATATATATAAAATCTCTATTTTTTTATTTATTATTTTTATTGCACTATATTCTTATTATTATGTTGTTTTCCTTGGAACTAACATTAATTATAAAAGTTTTCGATGCAATTATCTTTAAAAAAAAAATTGCCTATACACATGTATAAGTTTATTTTGTCAAATATATTTAAAAATATAAAATGAATCATAATGCGATGAAATGAGAAAAACGCTAACATTTTCATTTCAAGTCAATTCAATTGAAATGAGACACCACAAATAAACAAAATTCTTTTTAGACATTTTATTTTTTTATTGAGGATTGCTATTTGTACAATCAAACAATTTACATATACATCGTATAGTGTACAGCATTTGCATTGGTTCTTTAAGTCAGAAAAAAAGAAAATATTAGTAATAATCATTTTAAAAAGTTAAAACCGTATACATAGGTTGTAAGTGTATTGTTTAGTGTAAAAATAATATTCCTCTTTTTTATTCTATCATTTTCTACTCAGATAAATAAATATTGTGATTGTAACCTCTAATGGAATGTATTTTCTTATATTTATATTTTGCTTCCTTATTTAAATATTTATACTAGAAAAAGTGAAAACAATTTTTTTTTATATTTATATCTTTGAAAAAAAAATAGTGAAAAAAATGAACAAATAACATAAATATAAATTGTTTTTTCAAACCAAACATAAACTTTTAATACATTTACTTGTATTGTATATCCAGTACTTCTTTATATCCAACTTTCTATTTGTATATAGCATTAGTTATTAATGAATCCCAATAATTGTAATCTAAGTTTCCTCCAGATTCAACAACACTCATAGGAACTGCATAGCTTATTTGAAGATTAGAGTTTGTTTCAACTAGCTTCTTTGATTCCATCATCAATGGATTTTTATGCCTATTAATCTCTGTAGAGCCATTCAAAGCATGCAAATAATCTCCAACTTCACTAAGAGAACTTATTCTTGAATAGGATGTATCTGAACTTCTACCAATGGCTGTCACCATATTAGTTTGTTGGTTTTCCACACTGCTAATTCTTTTCAAGTAGAGTCTATATTTCTGCATATTGAAAAAAATATTGGTTAGTTTAAATTCTTCTAGTAGTACTATTCGGCAACATTGATATGAATCATAAGAGATGAGAACAATACCTGGAGATGGCTGGCCACATTCTGGTTTGTAAGATTTTCAACATTCATTATATGAAGAATCTTTCTTGGCACAGCTTCTGCGAACAAAATAACACAGATAAATTTTATTGGAACAAAGAGGTAAGCAACAATAGATAAATTAAACGCGGTGAATATAAAGAACTTACTATCAATGCCTAATTGATTCAGCATCAACAAACTTGTGGTGTAAGTCATTTGACCAAACAACTCGAGGCTTCTTCTTCTGAGCCGCTGCATCATCATTCGCTCTATCATCCTTCCTTTTTTTCGATTGATAATTTTCATTTTGATTTGAATTTGCTATCATTGTTGCAATTTGGCTTCTTTTGATGTTCATACTTTTTCTGATTACATGTTGCCAAATGAGCTGTAGTTTTTCCATTCTAATAGGTTTCACAAGATAATCACAAGCACCATGTAAAACTCCTCTCATCACCATCCTTGGATCATCATTCGAAGAAAACACTGAAATCAAACACATTTCAAATCAAACACTTTATAATTTGTTATACCATGAACCGATAAAATCGATAAAGCTAAAGAATACTTACATATTACAGGTAGGTGCATTCCAACAAGCTCGAGCAGCATGAATCCATCAATGTCTGGGATTTGAACATTAGTCATTAACATGTCAAAATTGTTTTTGTTTTCGCTCAACATGTTCAACGCAGTTATTCCACTCTGAGCAATGGTTACTACAAGAAACAAATATAATATTAATATAATTATAAAAGATACAATACAACATTTTTTTAAACCCTAATAAAAATAAAACATACCATTGTATTGACACTCTTGGAGAAGTCTCTCCAAATTCTTGAGACATATTAAGTCATCTTCAACAACCAGAACACGCATTCCAATAGGAAATTGATCTTCAACCATGGTAGTTTTATGTCAATCCAAAAGATGAGTATGAATTTTTCTCTTTAGAGGCCAAGTTAAGAGAAGAATAGTCCTTAATTGGAAATCTTAGGGCAAAGTTGCGATTGATGTGATACAAGAAGGTGCTTTTATAGTTGTTGTCTTAAATTTAATTTTCAACGAGTATATCTTTTTATATTTGTTTATTTAAGACAGAATCTTTCTAAGATTATATGTTTAATGATTTTGTATTTTTGGAAATCATGTTTCTTGATTTTTTTTTTGTAAGATTTGGTTTTTAATCTGTGCCCATAAATATCTCACCGAGATTTACTCTCCCCGTCTAAAAAGTTTATATATCTTTGAATTATTTATTAGTAAACTTAGATTTATTATTTTTATTTTGTCTAATATAACAAAATATTTAATTCAAAGAAAATAAGTTAAATAAAAATTTAATCTTTAAAAAATATTAAGTTATGAGTTTTAAATACCATAACAATTCTTTAATATATAAGATTATGATATATAAACTATTCTTTAAATATCATCAAATATTGATGATGGAAAAATTTCATGTTTTCTCAAAATCTACTTGAATATATGTAAACCCTAGAAAATGTAGGATTTATTGTGGAGGTATGGAGGACAATACTAAGCACATGCTTGAGCAAGCCACAAGTTTCAATGGTGGACATTTACTCTTCAGACATTTGAGAATCCCACTAACAAGTAAGAAGCTGACCAACAGTCAATGTCTGGGACTGGTGGAGAAAGTAGGAGAAAGGATTAAGCATTGGAGTGCTCACATGTTGAACTATGCTGGCAGGGTGCAGTTAATAAATAGTGTTATATTTGGGACTGCTAACTATTGGATGCAGTCTATACCAATGCCTAAAGGTGTAACTAAGAACCTTGAGGCATTGTATAGATTCTTTTTTGGACAGAAAAAGTATTATTACAAGGAAGTCACCAGTTGCATGGAGCAGGGTTTGTGCCCCAAAGAAATAGGGTGGTTTGAATGTGGTCAACTTCACCGAGTGGAATAGAGCTTGTCTAGTGAAGTTGTTGTGGAATCTTTGTAATAAAGAGGATAACTTATGGATACGATGAGTGCATGCATACTATATAAAAAATGGAGATATAATGAATATGTCGATTGGGGACAACTGCTATTGGATACAAAAGAGTATCTTTAAGAAAAGGACCAAAGTGAAGGAAATGCAACAATGGGGAGAGCTGATGACAACTAGAAAATTCATCATGAAGAATTTTTACTATGAGTTTCTTGAGCAGTACCAACAGGTGTCTTGAAGGGGCTTGTTTTATGGCAATGTTGCCAGGCCAAGAGCATTATTTACCTTGTGGCTTGCTAGCCATGATCGTCTTGCCATAAAATCTAGACTGGTTAAACTAGGGATGCTGAGTAATGATATGCGTGTGTTTTGTGATGGTGTTGAAAACCTGCAACACCTATTTTTGAATGCAGGGGCACGAGAGGAGTCTGGAAAGTTGTCATTCAATAGATGAATGTGGATCACACACCTATGAGATGGACACAAGAACTGGCATGGGTGACCATGGCTAGTAAGAGCAAGAAATGGGGAGCAAAAGTCCTCAAGGTGGCATTGGCGGAAACAATTTATAAATGTTGGAAGCTTAGTGTAATCCTCGGTTTTTTTTTTTTGGATGCGAACTGACTCTTCTTTTATTTTTGAGTTGTGAAAATCAGAGAGTCGTCACCGACTTTTATTTTATCCAATTAAGGAAAGGTTTATAAAAGAAACAGAAAAAGACCTTAAAGAGATTTTGGGTTCGGGGGTAGGTTATACAAAGGGAAGGTGTTAGCACCCTTTGTATCCATGGTTATCCATGGGCTCTTAATTGCTTAGCTCACTTGTTTGAATCGTTTGTCTTGTTTTGAAATGCTTGTATGTGGTTTTAAATATTTTGTAAAGAGTTAACTTTGTAATGATCCTTGTGCGGATGTATACAAAGTATTTATCTTTCGAAAGATATTTTGATGGTTCGAAAAAAGATTTTTAACTTCGTAATGATCCTTGTTTGGATATATACAAAGTGTAGTCTTTTGAAAGTTTGTTTTAAAAAAAACAGTGATGTGTAAGAACTTTTGTTGTTTTTTGATTGAGCAAGCAATTAGGAGGTATACCCTAAGTTTATAAGGTTCTATTTCTTTGGAAAACTTTCCTTGACTGAATATAGAAGAAATTTGAATTGTATTTGAAACAGTAAGTTTTGATTTTGAAAAGAGTAACAGAGGGATTACCCTAAGAGGTGCAAGTGTGATTGTGTTTTGTTTTCAGATATGTTATATTTGAGATTAGTGATCTAGCGCTTCAATTATTATTCTTGCCATACACGCAGTTTTATATGTACAGGAATTAAAGTGCGGGAATGTAAAATGCGGAAAGTAAATCTACGCTATTACATCGATTGTGCGAGAAATGTAAACTACGCTATTTACATGAATTTGACAACCTATACACTTATCTACGAATTTAAATTGCAATAAGATAAAGGGAAAATATTTTTGGATTTTTGGATGGTTGATTTTAATTAAAATTAATGCATAATTAATTTAATTAAAAGGTTAAGAATTAGAAATAAAATTTAAACCTAAAAAGTTAAGTCTAAAATATGTCCAATTTGTTTGTTAATTAATTTTAAAATAAAATTATTTTTTTTTGTGATTTTTGAAATTGTTTTTAAGATTATTAAGTTAATTAACATGTAATTATACAAATAATTATACACATAAATTAAACTTAAAGAGAAAAATATTCTAACTATGTGCAAAATTAGTTTATAATATATAAACTTAATTTAATAAAAAGAAAATATTTTTTCTGATTTTTTTTTGATAGGTTAGGAATAATTAGAAGATAAATATATAATATTATCTAATTAATTAAACAAAATATTTTAATTATTAAGAAAAATAAAATATTTTTGTGTCAAAAATTAATTAAACATTTTATCACCCTAAAAATATTTTTAATATAATTTTTTGATTTTTAAAACTATTTTAAATTAATTTTACAAGGAAAATCAAATAAAATAGAAAATATTAAAAATATATAATCTGGTGTGGTTGATGGGAGGGTCTATGGTATGGATGCGTGCTCAGGTGCGTTGGATCTTGTTACAAGTTGATCTGATGGCTGTAAGCGTGAGGCACATGGTATGATGGTGGAACGCAAAGCACATGACTGATCTGAAATTTAAAAAACGCACGCGCGCAAACTGGCCAACCAGAGGACGCCACGTCCTCGTCTTCTACCTTGCAAACCTGTAAAAGTTTCAGCTACAAATTAGCTACGGATTTTCCCAGCTATTTCGTAGCTGATCATCTCCGATCTCAAACCTGCACGAAACAAGATGAACAAACAAAATAGTAACCCAGATCAATCAAGTGACATGCCCTGAGCTCGAATATGCCCTTGTTGTCACCTAATTTGGTCTCTATCGCAGATCCCCATTTTTGAAGCTTCGAAACCCTAAAATGGCAACTCCATATACCTGCACTTAAACTCAAATTAAACAACCCATAAACGTTCTACAAGTTCATATGATCATGAATATGTATTTAAAACAAGTTTATGGTGCATGAATTAGTGTAACCGAGTTCAAATGAAAGTCACTGAACCATGACTTATGGAGCTCGATTCTGTGAGCTTCAAGGCTTAGTAATGATTGGAATAGGTTCAGTGATACTTGAGGAAGATGTTTGAATGTTTAAATCTCACTGAATTGGCCTTAAATCCAAAATTCGAGTTTCAAGTTTCTTGCAAATTTTTTGAAGTGTGAGAGGTGAACTTTGGCTCTGAATTCATGTGTCTCCTCTTGCTGAAGTGTTCTAAGCTATTTATAAGCAATAGAGGTGCTGCAAACTTAAGCTAACAAGCTTTGAGTGTCTTTGAACTTTTGAATTTTTTAATAATAAAAGCTTTGAATTTCTTGGCCATGGCTTCAATTTTCTTCACCCCTCTTGCCATAGGTCTTCTGTACCTCTATGCTGCAGAGTTTGGATCAAACTTGGTGGCTCAAGCTAAGGACAAAAGCCTTGAATCATTATCTTGAACCATTTCTTTTTTAATTTAACTTTAAATGAAATAAAATTAAGTTAAAAAAGAAATAAAAATGTCATGGGCCTAATGTTGGTCGTGGGAGCCCTTTAACATCATTAGAAACATGTTTGGATCATGAATGCTTGGCCTCTTTTGGAAAAAAAACAATTTTGATCAATGCTAGTTTCATGCATTTTCCCAAAAAATAGCCAACTTCAACAAGGCATAACTCCCTCAATTTTGATCATATGAAGGAGTTCTTGTACTTTTTAGAAACCTCAAGATGTCCTCTACAAGCTACTCTGAAAGCTTTTTTGCATTTGGAGAAATTATCTTGATGTTATGGGCTTTGACAAAAAACCACTTTTTGTTGACTTTGAAAATGACCTGTAATGTCTTGGCTCATATTTTCCAAATGGTAAATCCAATGACCATGGGACCAATTTCATTTGAAAGATAATTGAATTTCCTTCAAAATAAGCTTTGGTTGGAATTTTTCAGATGAACGAGGAGAGAGTTATGGCCGGTCAAAGTTCAGTTGACTTTTTAGGAGAAATATGATCAACCATCGATCAAGTGATGAATCTTTTGACAAAATATGGATGTTGACAAAAAAATTTATTTTTGACTGTCTGTTGACTTTTCGGTCAAACTGGTCGTCTGTTGACTGTTTGAGCTGCTGACTGTGCGTCCGAGCGAATCGAAGTTTGAAAATTTGTCTGATGGTACTTTGAGACATATGGAGATCCATGAAATCCATTTGAGGTCTCAAAAAAACTTGTTCTCCTGAAAAAAACAAAAAACCCTAGTTAGGGACTGTTTGTGTAGGAGACAGTTAAGCGTACCTGATTTTTGTGCAGTGTTGAGTCTCTGCTGATCATGTGATTATCAGAAGACTTCTAGAACAAAAATCTTGGAATTTTGAAATGCAAAAGATTGATTTGACTGATGGTACAAACACGGAGAATCGTGCTGTCAGCGGGTTTGACTGTTAACTGGCTGTCTGAGTATTAACGTAACAGTTAAAGTGAAAACTTTAACAGTTAAAGTTAATTTTTCTTTTTGCTTTTTTTTGTTGTGTTAATGGTGAAAATTATTTACATGATTTGTTAGAAAAACAAAAACATAAAAATATACTGTACGCGAACGAAATTACCGATAATAAAATTGAAAAGGATTTAATGCACAGAAAAATATTTAACTAGCAATAAACACACATAATATTATCTCGATAATTAAGTGACAGTACAATAGATAATACAATATTTAATACTGATAGTACAAATATTACATAATATAACGAACAGTACAACAAATATAATGAACGGTACATTATTTGAAAGCGAAAGATACGACAAACTTTAAGTATGACGATTAAAAACCCATGCTATAAACAACAATATATAGATGTAAGGGAGTGCAAGCATCCCAGGCCCGCATTTTTCTGGACTATGCAGACAGAAAAAAGACACGATCACCGTAAAAACAGTGATGAGCACAAGAAAAAACGTATCCACCCACTTTGCCATTTTTGCCGGGGACGAAGAGAAAATAATTATGAGATAGTATGATAGAAATTTGGGAGGTGAGTGAAATTTGATGTGAGAATTTATGGAAAAAATGAGGGGTATATATAGAGTGAAATGAAGGATGGAGACGTTGGGGAATGAAGTGATACCGTACAAAAAAGAAAGTCTGAGTGGTAGTAGGATTTGAAAGAAAGTATATGGAATAAAGTTAGGATTTTATTTGAAAGAAAGAGATTTGAAAAGAAAGAAAGAGATTTGAAAACAATAATATAGTACAAAAATTAGTGGGAAACAAAACCAATAATAATTTAATTGTTACCAATACAGTCTGAATCCCCGGACTCTGCGCCTGCAAAAATTTAATTCTGTACCAATTGCGTCAGTATTATTTATCTGAAAATAAATCTCAAATAAACAGCGTGTTAAGTGATAAACAGTATTTGGCGTTTGTGTAAGAATAAATTCAACAGCGAACCCAAAATTCCGTATATAAAAAATATCCTAAAAACTGAGTATTCATAAAATCGGGATATTTATGAAATAAAATCCAAGATTATATGAAACTCCCAATTTTTAGACAGAAGTCGGTTGTCTTCTCTCTGAAAAAAGATGCGGGCAAATTTTGGGGTATAACACTTAGTAACGATATAGTTTATAGCATAAAACAAAGTGATATGATTATATATAGGAAAGTCATAGATACCATTGTAAATAGAGTTTGGATGAAACCAAACTTTAGGAAATATATTGTTCACTTACTGTTAAGATAGTGGGCTTGAGAGGTATAGGATATTTTGGAGTTATGGAGCTGGAACCTAAGAGTCGCTTTGCACAAATTGTTTTTTTGGTTATATATAAATTTTTATTTCCCAAAAAAAATGTTAAGTATTGAATGCTACTATTTTTATATTCCCTTTATTTAATTTAAAAATAATCTATAATATAAGAAAAAATTATGTTCTGGAAAATACCATAATACCCAGATTGTTCCACAACCCTCCACATCATCTGGTTTTTTCCTTTGCAACCACACCTCTTCCTTTTCTTAACGTTTCTACCAGCCTTATCCAATCACACCCTTCATCTTTCCAAGCTTCATCTCTGCTTCTCTCTTAAGCAATTTCATCTTTATCTCTTAAACATTTTTCTTCGATAAAATAGGTAAAATGGATTTATCTCCTTCATCTATTCACGACATTTCCTCTTCATCCCCAATTTTATGTTGTTGATGCTTTTGTTTTAACGTTGATGCAAAATTTCAAATTTCACATATTATCTTTGGGTTCTTAAAGTATTCATTTGAAAATGGATTTAGGGTTTTCAAGGTTTAAGGGTTTTTCTTTTATTGCAAAATATTTTAGGGTTTTCAATGATTCAGTGTTTTTAAAATTTAGATCTTCTATATCAAGTAATTAGTACTTTGGGTTTTTAAAGAATTGATCTTCTGTGTTGAATGTGTTCAAATACCGATAGTTTCATTGAGTTATTGTTTTCTTTTGTTGAGTTAGAATGGCAAAAAGGTGAACTTTCAATGACTAACGTTGCTAAAAAGGGTTTCATATGTGCTGGAGGTATAACGACATCAGAAGTTGTTGTTCTCCTTTGAACATTCTATGAGCAAGGAAATACAAATGTGAGAATATTCTTCACTACTTTTATAATTATTTGCTTTCTCAAATACATATTATCTAATACACGCATGTTTTGACTCAACTCTGATTTTGTGTTTCTATCGGCTTAGGTATCCTTACTCTTTGCCAAGCATTATAATATCGGTTGTTTCATTGATAATAGTTATTGTCTTCCTATGGATTCCGGTATGTATCTTTAGTTTTTATGACTTTTATTTTCAACACTTTTATGTTGTCATTTCATACTTTAAACTGCATACATGAAACAATTCACAATCACAATGGTAGAAATGTGTCCACGGATGATGCTCGTAATGTTCTTGCAGTTTAAGGTGCATAACTCTTAGACCGTTGGTGCATAATTTTCATAAACTCTTAAGTTTAGTCCTATTGTATATTTTTATCGAAAATCAAAATTATGCATCAGTATATCATTTGTTGATATATTTTATGTTTGGTGTTGATCTTTGTATTCCTATAATTACATAAAAAGACATTTTGTAGAATTGCTAACTTCTGAAATTTCCAGGTTTGACACTTATGATATATACCAACTAACCCTCTACTAGTATATGGAAAAAACTTGTGGATCTTTTATCGGGTTAGGTATCCTTACTTCTTACCAAGCTTTATAATATTAGTGGTTTCATTGGTAGTAGTTATTGTCTGCCGGTGGATTCTGGTATGTATCTTTAGTTTTTATGGCTTTTATTATCAACACTTTTATGCGGTAACCAAGTCCTTTAGTTAACTCTATAGAGAATCAAATCTAAATAAAATTTTACTGTAATAATAAGCTTTAATTAACAAAAGGTAGTTTGTATGACTCATAACTGTTGCAGAACAAATTCGGTTCAATATTTGTGACATTTGGTATAACCACTGCGCACTTTGGTTCTGTACATGGACGATGTTTTATTATATTTTTTGTTTTTGATGTATTTCCGGAGCTTCTGAGAAAAAGACACAAGAAAAGTGGATCGATGCACGCGATGACGGGGGAAAGGAAAGGCATACTTTTCGGTGACAATGTAATTTTTCAAGAGGAGTATAACTCATGCCGACAATGGCCTTGCCTTATAAGCAAAAGATGGTTTGCTCAAGTATGTGGAGCTTCATGAAATGGTATGCTCACATGGTATGTTGAGCTTCATGAATTGTATTATTTGAAAGTACCTCAGTCAAAAAGCATTTAAATAGATTTGTGATGGAAGTCCTAGGTGTGGAAAATTTGAAAACTAATCCTATTTTAGTTCTATGTTATTCTAAAAACAAAACATGATTTTGTGAACTTATTTTCCCTGATATTCTATTCTATAGTTCAAAAGTTTAGTGAAATATATAAATAGATTTATTTGATCATTTTACTTCTTCATCGGACTTTCTTTATGAGATTTTATAATTTATAATCTATCTAAACTCATGTTCTTTTGCCTCATCTTATTGGATGGCTATATCAAGTCAAATTCCAAGCATCACTAAAGGCATGATGGTTAGAGTTTACATTGCAATGTCAATTCTAAGTCTTCTAAAGCATTCTTCTCAGGTTTTCACTTCTTCCATTTTCAATGCTCCTATGTCATTCTTTGACTTTCTAAGAAGTACATGGTTCATTATAAATAGAAGGATTTTTCAAATTCAAAATCAACTTCTTCATGAATAATTTTCTGATTTTCAAGTGTCAGTAAATATTAACAGAAAAGTTTTTTCCTGCATAATTTCCATTCATATGTGAAAAATTTTAGAGAAAATACTTGAGCACTTAAATGTAGATACCATATTTATTTGTTCATTGAAGGAGAATATTGAATTGTCAATATATCAGAAAAGCAGTAAAACTCTCAATTTTATCAAGTTTGTTGCAAAATATGTCTATACTAAATTTTATAAGTTTCTTGTATATTATTCACCAAGTGTATGGTGATTTTTGTTTGTAAGAAATTGATTATTATTTCTACAGGTGTTTTCAAATAGGGAGGGTTGTTGTTATATTTTTTGGAAGGTCATTTGAATCGTCGTGATTCAAAGTTCATCATTGTTGTTGGTGTTCTTGGAAATCAAGGAAGTGCCATGCTTCTTTGTTGTTGTTAGAAGATTATAAGAGAAGTTTTAGTGGTAGGCTTATACAAAGATCTAACAATAGTGAAATTCTCTCGCGGGTTATGAGGGGACTGGAGTACTCTTGTTTTGAAAGTTGAACCAAAATATATCTCAGTGTTATTTACTTTTCCGCGCATTATTTTTTTTCTCATTTCTTCTATTCTTAAACCAGAAAAATAAAAGAGATATTCATATGCAAAAATAACCGAATAATTTCATAACACCAAATTCCCCCCTCTTAGAAGCACTCTAAGCTTACAATTGAAAGATATGGCAGATCCATATTTGGTGTAGGAGATGAAGATGATGATAACAATTTGACCTTCTGATGCAATGGTGGCCCTTGTTAGTTTTACTGGGGGCCCCTTAATGGGCACCAATTCTTTCTGCTAAAAATAATAATTGTTTGAGAGTTTTAGGTTGTTGGAGTAGAGTAAGCTCATGAAGGGATTGTAAGAACTTATGTATCTATGTGGTTTATGAATGAATTGAATATCCTCTCTCAACCTATTGGTTGAGGTATTTATAGAGATTGATTGGGCTTGGATCCTTGGACACATGGGACGGTTATTCTGCTCCTCTTAGGAGCTAGGAGTTGTTATTTCCCATATTCTTCAGGAGAACGTTGCTTTCCCAATTTGACCGAGCTTCCATACTGTTATTTCTCTATGACACATCAATACCCATGTTTTGTTAGTGGGCAACAAGTAATTTTATCTAAGCCCATAAGGCGAGTGATTTGACCAAAGGGTGAATGATAGATATAACAGGTGCACGTTGTAATAAATGGGTGCGTGTTGTGATGATTGGGTGTAAGTTGTGATAAATTGGAAACTAAAGTTCAAAATTTTAAAAAAAAATTAAAATAAAACTGTTAGGAAACTAAAGTTCTTAAATAGAACTTAGACACCTCTAAAATTTCAAATAATTTTAAATTAGAAATATAACTACTCATATATATATATATATATATATATATATATATATATATATATATATATATATATATATATATATATATATATATATATATATATATATATATATATATATATATATATATATATATATATTAATGTATTAATATATTTCAAATCTTTGAAAAAACTTATACATGATTATAACTTTTTTGTAATTATAATATTTGCTGCTCCCTATAATATTTTTGACAAGATCTGCCTTTAGTAAATGTAGTTCATTAAAAGTATATATTTTTTTATTTTAAATATAAATTTAGTTTATATTTTCTTGTATGTTTAGCCACACCAATATATAATGTCTGGATCCGCCACTGCTTTGGACGATATGTGTTATCTTCCTGCCTGTTATGAATCTCAAGTTTCCTTCTATAGATCCTTTACAAATATACTTGTATCGTTACCAAGTATGTGATTACGATGAGGATATTCAATTCATTCAAGAACCACATCCTATAATGTGGTTTTTGAAAATTCCAAGTAATTTAATGCAAAAAGGGGAAGGTTCAATCCACATCATAATCACTCTTCACGATGATGACCAGGAAGTGGAGACTGAGCCTGCACAACCTTATGAAGTGAGAAGATCAACAAGAGTCTAAACTCAATTAGTTAGATTAAATGATTATGAGAGGTTTTTGATCAAGCCATAAGAAAAAAATGGTGACCCAATTGAAGAAGTCGTGATGGTTGAATTAGAACCTATTGATCATGTTCAAGCCATGGAAAATGATAATTGACAAGGTGCAATGAATGAAGAGCTTAAAGCCATTGAAAAGAACAAAAACATGGGAACTAGTAAAGTATTTAGGTAAGAAAACAATAGATGTAAGGTGGATTTAGAAGTTGAAGGTGAAGGCAGGCGGTGAAATTTTCAAGTATAAGGCAAGTTGGTGGAAAAAGATTTTCTTCAAAAGCTTGAAATTTATTTTAATGAAGCATATGCATCAGTGATTAGACCTGAAACTATAAGATTGATTGTAAGCATTGCAGCAGATAGAGGTTGGAAGATGCACCGACTTGATGTGAAGTTAGCCTTCCTCAATGGACCTCTAGAAGAAGAATTTTATGTGAAGCAGCCACCTGATCAAGCCAAATCAACAAAACACAATAATAGAAACCAAGCTTTATGGCTATTTTTATTCAAATTAGAGTGCTAATCAAGGTGATAGAAAGAGCACAACTTGTTGCTTGTTCATTCTTGAACTAGCACTAATCTTACGAAGTTCAGAGAAGTAAGGAATTATGACTTTGTGTTCATGTGAGATAGAGTATGTCACAGTCTCCTATGTTGTATGTTAGGCCCTTTGGTTGGAGATGTTACTTGAAGAGTTGAATATGAACAACTGTGTGCAAATCAAGTTGCAAGTTAGCAATCAGTCAACAATTGATTTAGCAAATCATTCAATGAGTTATGGTAGGGGTAAACACATAAAAAGGAAGTATAATATCCTAAGAGACCAAATTGATGAAAAAAAGGTTGAGAATTGAGTATTATAAAATTGAATTGTAATTGACAGACAACCTGACAAAACCGTTAAATCATAGATAATTTGAAGGCCTTAAAGAAATAAATAGAATAAAAAGCTTAAAAAATTTGAAATAAGAATGATATAAGAAAATAATTCAATTTTAAATATAATTGTTGGCGATGCAACACAAATTAACATTCACAACTGATAGTTAACTTATTAACATTCACAACTGATAGTTAAGTAAGTTAGTTGGTTTTGAGCTTTACGAACCTTTTAAAAAGTCTCTTTTTTAAAACTCTCCAATTTCCTTTAATTCTCTCTACTTCAATTTGAAAAAAAAAAACTTAAAATTCTTCAATTTGTAAATAACTTGAATCACAAGTTACCAAGAAAGAATGTGAAAACAAATCATTATCAACATGTTAATAAGACTAACAGACAAACTAGTAAAAAATGGAATCCAAAACAATGTTAAGGAAAACAGAACGATAAAATGAAAAAGTAGTCACATTCTACATAGTACATAACAAATTTAACTTCTAACTCAAAACCAACAACATAATTTCTTTTTAACATATAATGAATTGTACAACTATTATAATCATAACCCAACTTATTTATGTAACGAATCTGAATGTGATTAAATAACAAGCCAAAGCCTTACGGCATTACATAACATCCCATCACATTAACAACATTGGTATATATTTCTTAAGATAATCCAATTCCAATTTAATAATTAAAATGATAAAGAAAAAAAAATTAACAACATTGTAAAAAAAATTTAAGTATAACTAATTAATTCTTCTTTCCTTCTTCTCCACCTTCTTCCAAGTAAGTTTTCTTCCTTCTCTCAGCAGTAGCAAGAACACAAATCACAACAAAACACGTGGCATAAATCCCGTGAATTTTCCAATTAGTCTTCGGCGGTTGCCGCAACACCACTTTATGAAACACCGTCATGTAATAATGAAGCCCAACCGAAAAGCCCACAAACGTTTGGGCCAAGCCCATGAACTTCGAGCCCAAACCATTTTCCGTCGAGAAAACCAGAACAAGGTACATGAGAAGTAACAGCAGGTAGAAAATGTAAGCAAGTGTTTGAATGATCTGTAGGGTAAGATACGTGGACTGCGAAGTAGAGTAGAAAAACTTCAACGGTTCGAGGCCAGTGATCAAGGAAGAGAAACAGAGGATGGAGAAGTAGATTGATAGATAAGCTTGGATGAAGATTAAGAGCTTTTGGAGAGAGAAGTAGGCTTTGATTTTGTTGAAGAGAAGTGAGGCTAAGAGTAGTGGGAGTAAAACGCAGGTGCAAGAGAGGAGAGTTGCGATGGTTGGTGCGTATTTGTTGCCGACGTATGGTTTGAAATTGTTTGTGATTTGTTTGTTGGTTTTTGTTATGTAGGCTTTTGAGGTTGTGGAGATTTTTTCGAGGTCGGGGATTAGTGTTTGTTGGAATCTCATTGGGAGATCTTTGAAATCTGAAACGAAATCGGTGTCTTCTTCGTCGAACAACCAACTAGGTGGTGTTTGTTTCTTGATGGTGTTCGGTTTGTTTGGTTTGTTTGATTCTTGTTGATCTGTTTTTGTGACGGTGGATTTTGTTGTTTTGTTTTTGGTGATGCTGGTGCTTGCTTTGATGAGATCCAGTGATTTGGTGGTGGTGGGTTTTGATGTGGAATTGAGTTTCTTGGTTTTGATGATTGTGGAATTGAGTTTTTTAAGGTTGGTTGTAGTGTCGGTGAGTTTTGTTTGGTTTTTGGAGGGGGTGTTTGTGGTATTGGATTTGATTGTTTTGGTTTGGTTTTTTGAGAGGTTGTTTGGTTTGATTAACTTGGTTTGGTTTTTGGGACTAGGTTTCTTTTTGATGGGATGTTGAGATTCAGATTCTTGTTTTTGTTCTTGTTCAGTTTCCAGCTCCAACAATGTTCTTCTTGTATTGATGTTTGATGAGTGTTTTCTGTTGAGTTGAGGTTGAGAGGAGGTGGTGAAGGAAAAGATGGAAAGGAAAAGGAAGAAGAAGAGAAGAGAGATTAGGAGGAGCTTTTTGCTGTTGAAGTGAAGTAGTGGAGCCATTTGTGAAATGAAACACAAGAACACACTATGTTTAGATGTATGTGAGAGTGTTGTATGTACACTAATATGATGGGATGGGGAGAGTGAAAAAAGGGTCGGCAGAGTAAGGAATTAGAGGTTAATGGTTTTATAGGTTGTTGAGGAGATAGCACACGAGAGGGAGGTGTAGCAGAGTGTGAGATTGGAAGTATTTATTGTGAAAGTGGGGAGGTTAGAGAAAAGTGAGACCCATCACATGAGGCATGGAGACAGAGTATGCATAGTGGTGGAATTCACTATCCAAGACGCGGTTTTAGATGTTGTTTACTCTAAATTTTTAATGCACTGGGGGTGTAGTATTTTCTTGTTTGAGATTTGCTGGAAAGGTTCACTTTCGTTTTTACATGTATTTGTTTTATTGGGTGTGATTTGTGGAAATTTTACAATTTTTGAAAAAGGTCTCGGATGGTTCCACTCAACAGTCCACCCAATGTAAAACGTAAGAGATTTTCCTTCAGTTAACCTCTCATAGAAAAAATTACGTACTTTGAGGTTTTTTTCTCAACTAGTCAAATAGGGATTCCCTTCGTTTCCTAAAAAGTTTAAAAGAAATTGAGAATCTCTTACTATAGTTTTATGTAGGGATAACACAGGATAAAGTCAGGTATTTATCTTACTTAAACTCACCCGAAATTACTATACGAAACCAAATTCAAAATTATTATCCGAGTCCGAAATTAAATCCAAATGTTAAACAGGTGCTAAAATAACACACATACCTGTTGGATTCGGGTTTTTTTTTCATCCGAACCCGTTAAACACATTCAATAACAAAAGATTCATCAATAAAAATGTATAATAGAATTTGTACAAATTTGAGTGATACAATTTATACAAGTTTACAGAATCTAAAACAATGATGCACAATTAACATACTGTCTCATCAAAATTAACATAGAGTCTCACAAATATTAAAACTCATGTGTACAAGCGGGTGTTGTTTCGAGTTTCGGGTGCGAGTTTCACACTATTCAAATCAGCACCCAAAATATTGACTGACACCCGAACTCAGTCAACTCGAGTTTTTACCCGTTGACTCGAGTTCGAGTGCGGATGGACCCCATATATTTGAGTCTTCCTGCCATCCCTAGTTTTGTGTATATAAAATTAAATAAATATTAAATATATGTCGTATGTCTTAGAAATATGTGCAATTTACATAATTTTTTTATTAATGTACCCTCTTTCTTTTTATAAAATGAAGTAGATCCTTACTTCAACTAATAGCATGAGAGAACCGGGTTAAGATCCTCTTAATTTCTTTGTCTCTCCATTTTCTCTATTACTATAGTTTTATGTATAAAAACACATATATCTAAGACATGTGACAAATAATTAATGTTTATTTAACTTTATACACATAAAACTATAATAATGGTGTTCTCAATTTCTTTTAGGAAATGAAGAGGATCCTTATATAAGAGAAACAAATGTCACACTTTCTATAACATTCCATATTACTTGGCACTCGAACCAAAGTAAAAGCCCTCTCCCAAACAGAGTAAAAAGGCGTTTCTACAATACTCTTTTCGTCTTAAAGTAATTGTCATAGTTAGTAATTTCACATAAATTAAAAAATGTGATAATTAAAAAAGAGAATATAATTTTTACCAAACTATTCTTATTTCCTATTGGTATACTCAAATTATCATAAATATAGAAATATAGAGTCACAGAATAATAAATTAAGAGGATTAGTTAGATGATAAAATTGGAAGATAAAAATTAAAATTGCATTTAAAATTAAAATAATAATTATTTTAGAACAAATAATTTTATCAGATTCGACACTTATTTTGTGACGGAGGGAATAATAATAATTGTTTTTTCAATATATTTTCTTATTTATAGTTTAGAGAAGTAAATAGAATGCTATATTAAATGATTGAGTATAATATTTATAAAAACAAATAATTATATCAAAAATGAACTAACTTGTATATTGTTTACCGTGTATTTTAAATAAGGGTTGGACACATGTTAAGAGTTAAATGTGGAAAAAAATTTAAATTTATACATTATTTTAATTAAAAATTAATAATTAATGTGCTTATTATATTTTTCAATACAGAATTTTTATCCTTAGGTTTCTTAACATGTGCCCTTGAGGCACATGTTAGTTTTATTCTTTAAATAATTTTTAAACCAATAATTAAAAATGAAAAGAAGATTCATTTTATAATCATAGGTTCTATTTGACAAGAGATCTTTTGAACTTACAACTTATAGTTTATAAAATTATAAGACAACAAAAAAACTGTTTGACAACAATTTTTTCATCACAAACTTATAATTTATTTTATTCGTTTATAGTTTATTTTACATATGTTATTTCAAATAGCGTTTTAACTTATATCTTATTTTCTTCTATTTTTATCTTTATTATTTTATCTAAAATCCACTACTACTTTTTATAATTTATTTTAATTTAAATAAAATAATTATATATTAAATGTTTTTTTTGTCATTTTAATTTATTAATTACTTAAACGGTTAAATTTACTAAACAATTCAATCAACTTATCAATTATTAGTCGTCAAACATAAATTATAAAATATTAATCAATTTCAATTATAAACTATCGAATAACTTATCACATAACTATTATTTTTATCAAACAAGAGCCATAGTAAAATTTCCAATTTAGTCATGTAATCTGGATCTATTTTACCATCCTATTAAAAGAGTAGTAATAATTTTTGTAACTAATATTTATTTACCTAGTATAACAATAAATGTAGGATAGAATAAACAATAAAGTATGAATGATGTACTATTTTATATTTATATTTTTACTAGGTTCCATCAAACAACTCCTTGTTTGGAGCATTTTCATTGACATGAGACAACGACTTTCACATGTCAATAGTTTCAATAAGTTTGGTAGCAAAGTGACAAAATATTTATGAAACTCTGCCTACCTAGCTTAGAACGTAGAGAGAATAAAAATAATTCCTTCATTTCCTATAAATCAAACTTTGATAATAATTTCACGAATTTTAACTTATTAAATCTGAATTACCTTTTACCTAATCTATTAAATTTGAAACTTTGATAATAATAATATTCGTTCTGAAGATTTATTATTCTAGTTTCTACTGTAATTAACTGGAGTAGTAATACATAATGATGGAATCAAATAACCATTGGATTGAATCAAGGGGAGAAAATGATCCAACAAATGCAAATGGAAAAAGATACTATGTCGGACACCGACATTTGACAAAATAGTGTAACTCCAAAGCCTCCAATCTTTTTGTTCTTTCTCTAGTTGAGCAAACCAAATCATAAACTCCTCACCTTAAAAAGTGTCGTTGAAATAAATATTGTTGAAATATACTAATAATCTCGAAATTATTTAAAACAAATAGATTTATGTTAAGTATTAAGTTGAAGAAATTGAATATTTATTAAATATTGAAAAAATTTAAAACAAATGATGTGGACATGTGGAATTTATTGGACCACGAAAATTAAAGAGCTCCATTAATCCATACCAAAAGAAACTAAGCATTGCATCTAAATTATGCTGAACTTATCCTAATAAATAATTAAGCTTTAATGATGGCCCCTCTGTGTTAATAATTGTACGAAAACCCTCACTGACTTAATTAGAATCAAACAATATTCAACTGCTCACGAATTCTTATGTCACGAAGTAAATGTGAATTGAATATTGTGTCACGATTTTGTTTTCTTTGTTAACGATTATAGTTTGGTGAAGATTCTTTGTTTTTACTAAGGAAATTAGTACCCATTTTCTAAAGGAAAATTCCAAATAATTATGTACTCCATAGTTCTGTATAACAATTTCTGAAATAAAATTGTTCTCATTTGGAGCTGACCCACCTTAAACAGAGCTACATCCACATCCGTGTCGAAGACGGTCTTAAACACTGGCACAGTAAGCTAAAGTTAGTGAAGAACACATTTTCCACGTGCTCCGAGAAGCACGTCATCAATTGTCTCTCATAACAGGAGTTGATCCAGGATGGTGAGCACGTGCTACTCACTCCCACTTGCACGTAGAAATCTTGATAGTCATCCATTATAGATTTGGTCATTCTATTACAATTGTTAGAATTGTATTGGCTGAGCCATATTTTTGAATTGGATAAAAGCGCTGAAATTGATTAGTGTATCTTGCTGTGCAAATAGATAGTACACATAGATATATATGATTACAAGTGGGCCTGAACTAACATATGCCTAAGGCCCACAGAAGAGACTAAAGACCCAATAAGGCAATTATTCTAATACCCCCCATAAGCTTGAGGGTATATTGTAATTAACCCAAGCTTACGAATGTTAGAATGAAACACGGAAACGTCTAAAGGCTTTGTGAAGGAGTCTGCAAGTTGTTGAGAAGATGCTACAGGGAGCAGTTGGAAGAGATGTTGCTGAAGTTTTTCGCGGACGATATGGCAGTCGAGTTCTATGTGTTTGGTGCGTTCATGAAAAGAGGAATTGTTGGCGATATGGATGGCAGATGCATTATCACAATACAGCATAGCTGGTTTATGAAAGGGAATGTTTAGTTCGTGTAGAAGGTTGGTAAGCCATTGTAACTCGCAAACAGTAGAAGCCATGAAGCGGTATTCAGCTTCTGTCGAGCTGCGAGAAACTGTAGCTTGTTTCTTGGATTTCCAGGATATCAAAGAGTCTCCCATATAGATACAAAAACCAGTGACAGACCTGCGTGTTTCTGGGCATGTTGCCCAGTCGGAATCAGAAAATGCTTTTAGCTGGATAATGGAATTAGATGGGAAGAAAAGTCCTTGTGGTGGTGATGATTTGAGATAGCGGAGAACCCATATAGCAGCGTCGTAGTGTATGTCCGTTGGATTGCTCATGTGTTGGCTGAGTTGTTGAACAGAATAGGAGATATCTGGGCGTGTGTTGAGTAGATAAATGAGTTGCCCGACGAGTCTTCGAAACTTAGTAGGATCAGCCATTGGAATACCATCACTAGTGTTGAGCCTTGTGTCACGAGACATTGGTGTGGAAGCTGGTTTACAACCAAGTAAACCTGTGTTGGATAAACTGTCGAGGGTGTATTTGCGCTGATTTAGGTGAATGCCAGAGCTGTTCCTTGCTACCTCGAGTCCAAGGAAGTACTTCAAATCACCAAGATCTTTGATATGGAAATGTTGCTGCAGCAAAGTTTTGATGTGTTTGATTGTGATGATGTTAGTTCCTGCAATAAGAAGATCATCAACATAAATTAGTATGAATGTAAAGTGTGATTTGGCTTGATGTATAAATAGGGAGTGGTTAGAGGAACATTGCTTGAAATTATTAGCTAACAGTACTTGGGATAATTTGTCAAACCACAGTTTGCTGGATTGTTTCAAGCCGTAAATTGATTTTAAAAGTTTGCATACTTGGTTTGGATGAGGAGGAGTAATGCCCTTAGGGAGGGACATATAGACTTCCTCATCTAATTCACCATGTAGGAAAGCGTTATGAACTTCGAGTTGGTGAAGGTGCATATTTAAAGAAGAAGCAAGAGCAAGAATGAGTCTTACAGTTGTTAGTTTGATGACAGGAGAATAAGTGTCGAAAAAATCAATACCTTGGACTTGATTAAAGCCTTGAGCAACTAACCGAGCTTTATAACGTTCTATAGTACCATCAGAATTAAACTTGGTTTTATAAACCCATTTACACCCTATGCATTTCTTACCAGGAGGAAGATCAGTAAATGTCCATGTATTGTTGTTGGTTAAAGCCTGAATTTCAGCATTCATGGCTTTGTTCCAATGTTCATGGAGAGTGGCTTGCTTAAAAGAAACAGGGTCAGAAGCAGTAGATATAGCAGCTATATAATTGAAATACGCAGGAGAAATGTGTTTATAAGAAACATATTTGGAAATATCATGTGTTATATTAGTGTGAGCAGTATTGCATATGAAATCCTTCAAGTAAGCAGGTGTAGATTTAGTTCTAGTGGACTGTCGTAGAGTTTCAGAACCAGTATTATTATGCTGAACAGAAATAGTATTATTGTCAATAGGCTGAACGGAAGTATTATTATTGTCAATAGGAGGGGGTGATGTGGATGTATTGTTAATAGGAGAGGGTGTATTTTGTGTAGACTGAACAGGTATTGCTGAATCTGTGTTAATGGTTGGGAAAGTAATGTCAGTTTGGTTATGTGGAGAAGGGCTGTGTGGTTGACATTCAGGATTGGAAATAAAAGTATCATGATCAAATAAGAAAGGACTATTGCTGTTAGTAGGGTCTGTGATAGTAGGAAAAGTGTCTGAATGAGCAGCTGGTGTATAAGGGAAAACATGTTCATAAAAAATACAATTGCGAGAAACGATAATAGCCCTAGTGTTAAGATCAAATACAAGAAAACCTTTTATGCCTATAGGGAATCCTAGAAAGATACATTTTGTGGATCTAGGATCAAGTTTGTCTCTATTTCTTAATAGAGTGGATGCATATGTTAAGCAACCAAATGTTTTGAGGTTAGAAAATGAGGGAGGTGTTTGGAAAAGAAGGTTGTATGGAGTTTGGTTTTGTAGAGTAGGGCTGCTTAGTCTATTTATTAAGTAAGTAGCATGACATAAGGCATAGGACCAAAAATTCTTAGGTAAGTGAGCATGAAAAAGAAGGGATCTAGTAACATTTAAGAGATGCCGGTGTTTTCGTTCAACAACCGAGTTTTGTTGAGGTGTTTCAACACAACTCCGTTGGTGTATGATACCTAAAGAAGCATAATAAGATGGCATAATAAATTTTGTACCATTATCACTCCTAATAGTTTTTATTTTAGAATGAAATTGAGTGTTGCAGTAACTTATGAAGTTCTTAATATGCAAACGAGTTTCAGATTTATTATGCATGAGAAGAGTCCAAGTATACCTAGAGTAATCATCAACAATAGTGAGAAAATATTGAAACAGTTATAGGAAGGAATGGCTATAGGACCCCATATATCCATGTGCACAATATCAAAACAGTTAGAAGTGTTAGATGTACTTATAGGAAAAGAGAGTTTGCATTGCTTGGCCAAGTGGCATGTGTTACAAATAGTTTTCTTATTAAAGGCAATGTCTTGAAATTGTTTAGACATGCTGTGTAAAACATCAACAGAAGGGTGTCCTAGTCTATAATGCCATAAGGTATTATCATTGCAATCAGAATTGACAAGGCTAGCAGAATAGCAGTTATTAGCAGTGCATTGTGTGACCGGATTCTTGTGAAGAATGTAGAGATTATGAAGCTGTATCACAGGTCCAATCATCTCCTTGGTACACACATCCTGGATTTGGCAGGAATCATGTAAAAAAGAGACAGTCAATTGGGATGTTTTGCACAGTTTTGAGATAGAGATTAAGCTAAATTGAAAAGATGGGATGAAGAAAACATGATGCAACATAAGATTGGGAGCCAAGTTAATATTGCCACAGAATTTAGCAGAAATAGAAAAACCAGTAGGCAAATTAATAGACATAGGTGTTATGGGATATATATCAGAAAAACACTGAATGTATGGGCAAACATGATGTGATGCACCAGAATCCAAAATCCACATAGAAGGGTTGTTAAATATACTACCTGTTTGCAAAATACCTGAAATCAAAGCTTTGTCCTCCTTGGGTTGTTGGTTGTCTTTACGAGATTGCTGGAGAAGCATGACAAGATGTTGGTAGTCTTCTTTGGATATTCCCATATCCTTGTTGTCATTGGCAGTTTTAGTTGGCTGATTAGGCTTTGTATCAGCATTAGATTTGTTGTTTCTGTATCCAGGAGGAAATCCTGTTTGAAGTAGCAGGTGTCGATTGTGTGGTTTGTTTTGTGGCAATTGGTGCAGAACATGGTAGGTTTAGATGAACCTTTGGCTTTATTTCGTGAAGCATTGTTGTTATTGGTGTTGGCATAAAGGATTGTGAATTGTGTAGCCGTGGGATTGGGGATTTCTTGTTGAGCAATGAGAGAGTATACACGGCTGATATTGGGAAGAGGATCAAGGAGAAGAATTTGGGTGCGAATGTTGTGATACGAATCATTGAGACCTTTCAAGAAGCATGTAACATACTCCATATGCTTGTAATTGCGAACGGCTTTGGCGAGATCGCAAGTACAGGGTGTAAGGCAAGAACAAGAAGGGGTGGGGCGTAAATCTTCGAGCTCATCCCAAAGAATTTTCATAGCAGTAAAGTAAGCAGATAAAGAACGGTCGCCTTGTTGTATTGAATGTAATTCGCGAAGAAGATCAGAAAAACGGAAATGATTACCTTTCGTAAATCTTTCGCGTAAATCCTCCCAAAGATCGAAAGCTGAATCAAAGCAGATGGTACTCTGGGCGATATGAGGGGAAAGAGTTCTGTTGATCCATGACAGAACCATGCTATTGGCACGTTCCCATTGTTCATAATTGGGATCGGAGAATGGCGGTTTCTTGAGCTTTCCGTTGATGAAGGAGATCTTGTTCTTGGATGTAAGAGCACGTCGCATAGACTTACTCCAGTTATGATAATTGTTGTCATCAAGTGATGGAGCAACGATCGTAGCTCCGGGATTTTCACCAGGATGTATGTAAAAGGGATTACTAGGATTAAGATTGGATTCTGAACTGATGTGTTTTGGGCTCTTTTTAGGGCTTGATTTAGGGGTAGTTTTGGGGGTAGATTCATCGTCGGAAGCCATGGCTGATTGAAGAAAGGCAGAAAGATTGAAAAAGAAAGGAAAAAAATGCAGTGTTTAGAAGTGACGAAGATGCGGAAGGAAGAAGAAGGTAAAGTGGTTATGGTCTTCTGATACCATATTACAATTGTTAGAATTGTATTGGCTGAGCCATATTTTTGAATTGGATAAAAGCGCTGAAATTGATTAGTGTATCTTGCTGTGCAAATAGATAGTACACATAGATATATATGATTACAAGTGGGCCTGAACTAACATATGCCTAAGGCCCACAGAAGAGACTAAAGACCCAATAAGGCAATTATTCTAATACATTCAGCCCACAATGGAGACTGTTCGCCTAGCGCCGGAGGCTCACTATAAATATCCTCCACTCCACTGCAGGAGAGTCATATATTCACTTTTCTAACCTTAAACCTTGCTACCTCTACGATCGATATTTATTTTAACATCTGAATGTCTGCAGGTACACCCCTCCTCCGTTGATTGCATCAAGTCCACGACTTCCGCGGGCAACTCCACAACTTTTTGATCCGGTAAGATCAAAATTAAATGCCAATTATAATAATAAGTAATTAATACACTAATTAAATGTTAAAAAAATGTGTGCTTGTGTGAACATCATATTATATTTTTCTCTAGCTGGATTCATGGATTGCAAGAAGATTCGTCACAGTATAATGTGATAGTAGTTCATGATATGCTGGTTTTAGTAATGTTGAAGAAGCTTCTAAATGTAGTTTAATATTATACTAGTTGTTCATAGTGCTGACTTCTAATATAGTGATCACCATTTTTTAAAGAGTCAAACATTTGAGATTCTTTTCGCACTAGGAAGACACAACTTGTATTAGATTTTCCTTAAATTATTATTCAAGTCATTTGGTACTGAAAATATGGGCAAACGTTGATTTTGACTTCGATGTTCTTTTGTCTCTATTCATTATTGCGTAGGAAAGTCGGTGATTGGGTGTGAAATTTATAAAACAATAAATAAACATGGAAGCCTTGCATAAAATGAAATAAATTACTAATGAGCAATATATTTTCTAAAATATAACGGCTTTTCTAATCCATGTGATTAGTTTCGAATTATGTGCTTGATGTGTTGCCGATGTAAAATTGCTGAAAATTGAATCTCAAGAAAACATAGGATACGAAACTGGGGAACATACATAACAAACCAGTAATGGAACAATGAAATAAAGGAACAAGGAACCAAACATTTCGCAAACACGTTTGTTTGCTTCGATTTTACGATGCAAATATTGATGACAAAATGGGCCCAACCTCTTCACACGTTGGACTATCAATTTTCCAAGGACAATAAAGTATGAACACAATATGAGTATTGGATACCATTCGTATCCGATAGGACAATATGTTACTAATTAATTGGAAAAATAAAATACGATACATTAAAGATACCTATATATAAGTATATATTAGTATGATAGTAAAAATTTATTTAAAATATTTTAGATACATAAAAGTGAATTATAATTTATATTATGATAATAAAACTTTTTAGTGAAAAAATAGTAAATGTTGCAGTTGCAGAAAAAAATGTAGTAAATTAGAACTTTCTTGCATAAATAAAATTAAGGGAAGTGCTGACGAGTGTTCTTGGGGCATTTTTTAAGTGATTAAAGTGGTAAATTTTGTTAAAAATGCATGTATTTAATGTATTGAAAATACATTGGAAATTGAAATCATGACTTTTATAAAGAATACTTTTTTTATTTAGTATGTTTAAAGACTGTCCCGAAAACAATCGTTAGCAAGACCCTAAAATTAATGATACGCAGAAGAAAATTATATTTAATATGAATTAAATTAACCATTCTTGTAAAATGATAAATTTCTGAAAAGAATTAAATAGAATATTAAAGAATAATTATTAAAAAAAATTAAAAAGAATGAAGAGTTAAAAAAAAAACGAAACATTGAAAGATCACATATTTGTGACATATAGAAGACCTATCGCCACTATATTAAAGCATACCGACTATATTTTTAAATTTTCCGTGCTTGATAGTGATAGGGTGGGAAATGATTAAAAATTAAAAAAGGAGACTAAGTTGGAATATGCATCAAATTTTAATAGTGAGGTTAATTTGACATCTTAACTCATTTTTATAAGTATTAAACACTATAATTTTAAGTATAATTACACTTAGTCCATTCCTAACTAACTTTGGACTTTAACGACCCACTTGAAAATTTGGAAACCTAACTTGTGAATGTGATTGCTAAATTGGTTTTGAGAAGTGGAAGTAAGAGGGTTATGTAAGGTATTGGCAATGCACACACTTGAGTTAATAACATTAGTGGTTCTTTACTTGCTATTGATTTCTTGGATTTTAAGTGGGGTTGGTATGCTCCAATCTTGAACACCATCAAGCCTATCATTTCAGGGAGGTGCTATAGTAACAAAGTTCAAGTAATTGGGGAGGTGATGGTATTATTTTGACTGCTGAGACAAAGCCGTTTGAAAGGAGGGTTTTGAGTTCTATCAAGCATTAATAAATAGGTTTAAATATAATTTTGGTGACTGCAATGGATTCAACTTTCCGTAGAAGCATTATTCTTGAGAGAGATTTTTTTCGCTACTTTAAGAAGTTTTGTTTGAAATCTTTACATTACTATTTTTGCGTTTGTTGAGTTTGGTAGAGTGATGTTGACCAGATAAATTGCTTATAAAAAAAAGGTTGGAATTCACTTTGGTTAGAGTTCAATTTCAAGCTAGCAAATATGACTTTCAAGAACTATAATATTATGCCTTGGAGTTTAAAAAACAAATGACACAATTGTTTAATTCTGGCTTTACAAATGATCTTGCATTATGTGTCATATCTATAGGAAATGAAACAAATGTCTTTGACATATTAACAAATCTAGTGTTTGCTTTGAATCCTTATCATTTACAGAACTTTAATTCTCACAAGATTATCTATAATTTTACTAGGAAAAAAGGAATTATTGCCAAGTTGTGCAACTCCCGCGCTCGAGATCACTTTTTCGCATTGTGATGCTGTCGAAATTATGTTTCAAAAGGATGACTACATGGTCACCTAACTATGAAGTATCCATTGGATAACAGGCATATAGGTGTTGTAAAAGAAGACCAACAAATAGCCAGAAATATTACCAAGATAGCCTTAGAATAAAAAGAAAGATCATGAGAAAAATCACTAATAACCAGACAGAGTATGAGGCTATGATTGTAAGGATGACTTTGGCACGCGAAATGAGTGCGTCCAATCTCATAGCTAGAAGTTATTACCAACTTTTTACCAATTAAGTCGAAGGCGATTATCAAACTAAAAAAAGCATAATTTATGAAGTATTTGTAGAAAGTTCAAGAACTGAAAAATCACTTTAATTTATTTGAAGCAAATTACGATCATAGCGAAGACAACTCTAGAGTTGATCTCTTATTAAAACATGCTAGCAACTAATAACAAAGTTGTCAATTCGGGTGACAACAAGATAATAGTAAAAGAAACATTGGTATCCCCTAGCACGAAAGAACAAATTTGTCAATTCCATAAACACACTAGATGCCAAGGGCTGGATGACACCCATAGTTCAGTACACTGCAAAAAATAACATTTTTTATGACGAAATTTTCACCACGTACAATAAAGAACTGCGTGTACATGTGATCGGAGCGTTTTGTTTTATTTAAATAATAATAATAAATCTGTTACCTCGGATTTAAATAAAATCGAACTAAATATATGCTCAGGGTTTGAGGCTCGATTCCCATCTCTTACTATTTAATATTTCATATGAAACCAAAAAGGCGCCTTTATTTTTTTTATTTTACGATGGATATGTTACCTCGATTTTCTGTAAAACTAGGATAAAAATTCACTAATTTTTGTATTCTTTTTACAACCACAAAGACGCCATTATTTTTTATATATTTTACGTCGGCTATGTTACCTCGGTGTTTTAGACTAACCTTGATAAATATTCTTTATATTTCTTTATTCCTTCAGTGTCTACCTTTTCGAACCCTAACGAAAGAACATTATTTCTCCAGCCAACGAAATAACACTTCCTCTCCAAGAAGTCATAACGAAAGAACACTACTTCTCTAGCTAACGAAAAAACTCTCTCACCATTAATCTAAAAACTCTTCTTTGTGGTATGTTATTATTGTTGTTGCTCTCAATTATTGTTGTTCTTGTTGTTCTTCTTATGGTTGTTGTTCTCCATTATTGTTATTCTTGTTGTTCTCCATTACTGTTGTTCTGATTGTTGTTGAGAAACTTTATATTATGGATTGTAGTTGGGCCTCTTCGCTATGTTCATTTCTTATTAAAATTTTGTGACAATAACTTTGGGCTGTTTTAGGTTTTGGTTTTGGTGTTTTGGATAGTTATGCAAACACCTGTTGCTATAAGAATAAATCTTGGTTAACGTACAAACTTCCTTGAAGACTATGCATCAAGAACATGGGAAAGACAGCAAGAAGGAATATGGGAATGACAACAAGATAATTTACTATAAGTTATAATTTCTATGTTTTAGATTTTGTGTATGAAGCATTAATGTGCGATTCACATTTCCTTTATTTTTTGTTTTGCTGCAAATGTGTTTTGGTTTTATTCATATTTAGTAGCATAAAACCATATGATGAAAGCTGATAGATTGGTGTGTATGAGAAATGAGTTCTTCGATTCCTTGAAACCATAGAATAAAAGCCCTAAATTAGTTGTAACCTTAAGTGGACAGATTAAACCATAAAATAAAACTTTCTTTAGATAAACTTACAAAAAGGTCATTTTTTATTAATCATATCTAAATCCTCTGGCTTAGAGAAAGTTTGACCAAGTATAATATGCTTCATCATCATCAAAATCGATGATGATTTCCCTTTTCACCATTCTTCTTCTTGGTCTCCTCTTCCTAAGATCTCTCCTGGGTCTCAAAAGTCCGGTAGCAGGGTCTCTTTCAACGACTTGGACCTCTACAACTACAACAACTTCTGTTCTCTCAGTATTGGATGAAGTACTCATTTTGTGTTTTGGTTCTTCCTCCTATCCGATTTCTTTGGATGGAGTTTCAGCATAAGTTCTCATTTTGATTCTTCCTCTTCTTTGATTTCTTTGGATGATGTTATTTTTGTGTTTTGGTTCAAAGAGGTTTTTCGCTTTTATATTGGTTCTTCTAATTCTTCCTCTTCTCTGATCTTTGAAAATATAAAAGCCAAAAGATTTCACGCATATCAAGTTTTCTTCTAATTATTGCTTCTTTAATTCTCTATATTTTCTTCTCTTGGAACTTGGAAAGATCTTTTGGTTGACTAGCTATCTCGAGCTGTTGAATGATTACATCTCTTTGTCTTTTCAAATTTCATTTTCACTTCTTTGATATTCCTTCCCCTCCTTCTTACGCATAATTTGATGTGATGATGTGTACATTGTAGGTTGTTTGGTTCCTAATGGAATTGTGTCATTGATGTTATTATTATTGTTGTTGTTGTTGTTGTTGTTGTTGTTCTCCATTATAGATGTTGTTAGGAACATTGTTTTATTACCTCGATTCTTCAAAACACCGAGTGTTAATATTGGGCGTGTCATCCAGTTCTGAAAATAATAAAAATGTTGATGATGAGAATCGAGCCCATGTGTAGTTTGGTGTTTTAATATCTGAGGTGATAAGGGGTAACTTTTCATGACGCCCTTCGTTACCTTGCTTCCGTAGTTGAGGTCAAACACATTTTGCGTCCGACATTAGATGTATTTTTTGTTGTAGTGGTACCTGACGAACGAGCAACTATTCTTGAATTAAGAAGAGGAAAATAAGGCAAAGTTGTTAGCTGAAAAATATACTGGCAGGTAAATCATATAAGATGGGAAAATTCACACAAATGTTGAGATGCCTGGGAGAGAGCGAAACTTCCCCGGTATTATTAGAAGTACATGAAAGTAGTATCTACAAATGACACAAAAGAGGAAAAGCCTTGGAAAACATATTTCTAAGTGATGATTATTATTGGCCAAACATGTTGAAATATAACACCAATTACATTAACAAATGGGATAAATTCCAGTGATACTCAAACATAGCATACTACCCTACATATGTCCTTCAATATGTGACCTCATATTGGCTATTTTCTATGCGCAAGTATATATAGTTAATATTAGTACATTTTAAAAGTAAGAGTATCGATCCCACAAAGATTGTACTAACTTAAGTTATTTTTAGTCCAAAAAATTGTGAAAAGAACTTGAGCCAAGATAATAAATAATGGATGGTTGTCATTTGGTTAGAAACAAAAAATTACAACTAAAAAATGAAGTTTATTGAGAGAGTGGAAAAATAGGATGGGCAATTATCTATTTAATGATAACACCTAATACATGAATATGATAGGTTATGTCGTGACAGATGAGGCTAGAACATGATCTAGTGGTGTATACATACATCGTCAAAATATATACATTAATTCACTATGGAGAAAATTCATAAGCCACACAATAGCGTCCATGCATTTCTTTTATAAGTTTTGCTTTCTCTTATGGCTCCAGCTCTTTATCCTTAAAGTAACCAAAGTGGCAAAGTATTCTACTTATTTTTTTATCTATATTTGTTAGAAGTTTCATTTAATAGAGGATTCCTCGACAATAAAAAACTATTATCTATTTTTAATATATATATATATATATATATATATATATATATATATATATATATATATATATATATATATATATATATATATATATATATATATAGCAGCAATGCATTCGACAAAATAAGTCACTAATACCATATCATAACAAATAAAAGATTAATTATTCATTAAATTTCATATTGACCAACACAATGAGTTTTAGCTCATATAGATCCAAGTAAATAAAACAAAATAGATTTCTAAGTTAAATATTTCTAAATAGTAAAGAAATAAAATGATAACCTAAGAGTGACATTTCACCTACTTGCTACCTTCATCCAACAAGAGGCATCTTGTGCCCTGCTTAATGGTGTAGTATTCATTTAGAAATGATAGGACGGAAGGCACGATAGACTCTGGGTCTTCCTTTCTTCTTTGTTACTAACTTTCTCTCTCTAAATTTCTAAACTTGTTTACTCGTTCCAAAGCATATCCTTTTATAAACATTCTTCAACTTGGGTATTGTCTCAAAGCTCGGGTCTTAGGCCTTATGATATCCAATGTTTCCAAAATAATTGAGAAGTTAACAAAAGGCCGATCATGAGGCTGTTGACGACCAGAAAATGACCATTTAGGGAAAAAGCGTCCTTGTCAGAAGGAAGATTGGTACTTTCTACGGGAATGTAAATAATGTCCCAATCATTTTCTCAAAATACTTAGAAGATGGAAAATTATGGAAGAAGACCGATTCGCAAACTCAATCATTCACAATGTATGGCAAGTACATTTGTAAGAGTGAGACCATATTGAGAGGAAAGCCCCACTAATTTGTCACTTGTTCCAGAAAGCCATATCCAATAAACTTAGAGGCTCGAGGCTCTCACGCCACCTTAGATGGACGAGGAAATCGGTGCTCTATATGTTAGTCACACAGATCCACTCTTAGTAAATTTACAACTTTTCCGTCACCCAAAATAAATATCCTCACTGAGACTCAAGAACACTCTCGAAGTACTATGGCTAAAATATGTGAGAACAAATATAGATCTAGTGAGATGGTGAGATAATTGAAAAATGATGTTTTTCCACGTTTTTTTGTTGAAAAGTGATAGAGAATATCTCTATTTATAGGCCAATGCGTAGTCTAAATTTGGAAACAATCCATGAGACTATTAAATCTCATAATTGATTAAGGTAATTTTTTTTGACATTCTAAATAATCGATTGTTAAGGCCGCGAATGGAAGGTTTGATATAGAGTTGTAACGAATCATTAAGAGATTGTCCTAATTAGTTTTAGACTAACCCAAACATGATCTAATCGATTAGGCTTATGGTTTAATTGATTAAATAGATAGAAAAAGTCTCCTAATTAATCAAACACTCTCCGATCAATTGGCTAGGTCTCAAAAACATTTTTTTGTTGATTTGATAAAACATGAGAGGCTTCTCTAGACTTATGTGTGCGTGTGCGATTTAGCCATAATATTTCCAGAAATACCCTTGTGTCTTTTACAAGGAAATAGTCACTCAGACGGACACAACCAAGCAAGCTTTCACACTTCCTCTCTTTCACAACTTTGAAGCTTTAAGTCTTGATATTATTATCTTTTACTTTAGCCTCACACAAGAACCTTGAGTCTTCTTGATGAGGCTTGAGATATCTCCATGTTGATTACCATCAGTTGAGAGTTTGAAAGGTTAAACCACATGTGATCCTTGAAACCTAAGTCTTCACTTGAAAGTCGTTGGACTATAATGTGTACTTTAAATAGATGTCTAGCTTGATTCGGGGGGAGATCTTGATCAACCATCTTTTGCATAAGGCATAAAGATTTTAGATTGAGGAAGAATCACAAATTATTGAGTGCTCGTCATCCGTCTCTCTTTTTCTATATTTCAAAATTATTATTACTATTGTCAAAAGACTTGCATCTTAAGTCTGGATATTCTCGTAACCCTTAAAAATTCAACATGTTGGTAGATCCAAATACATTATATTAATTTTACTACAAGTTTAACAAAAATAGATGCCAATAAATTCACCAATCAACTTTTTTATATTATTTTAAATTTAAATACCTACATAAACATCAATTTATACAAGTTATTGCATCACTCAATTGTATTTGATTCATTAAAATGAAATTTGAGAAAAATATATATTATTGATTATATAAAAATATATGATAAATATTTGTCTTGCCATTGACACGTAGGAAAAAAAACTTTATGAATTATCAATATGTAATAAAATAGTGAATAAATATATATTACTAATGTTGATATATAAAAAATAGTGAGACAAATATTTGTCAAGAATTAATATAAAAGTATGGGAAATTTTTTCTTGATAAAAAGTATATATTTTTATTTTAAATGTGTATAAAAACATGAGATGCATAAAAAAAGTGGGAAAATTTATCATCGATTTAATATTTAAAAAAATTAAAAGACGGGTCAAATTTATAATTATTAAATTTATAAATATGTAGGATAAATATAAAATATCTATGTAAAATTACAAGACAAATATCTAGACCAAAAAAGATCAATTTTGCTTCAAATTTTATTTCTTTAACTATATAAGTTAACTAGTCAGATATTTGCGCGGCTGCACGGTTAAATTTATTTAATACGATATAAATTGAATTTAGACACGTATATAAATTTGAAACCAACTATTAATTTCAAAATGAATAATAATTATATAAACTCGATTGTATTAAAATACAAGAGAGAAAAAGGACCCGTGTGATGAAAGAAAAAAGAATATTTAATATTTAAAAATAAGGATTTTATCATTTAAATTAAAGTTATTGTTTATTAAAATAAAATATGTATTTTGCTAATATTGACCCATTAAATAGAAAGTTTATTTGATACAATATAAAATATATTTATATACAGATGTAATTTTGAAATGAGTTATTTAATTGTAAAATGAAATATAATTATATAAATTCAATTGTATTAAATAATCATTCCAAAAAGAAAGAAAATGACTCGTGAGAAGAAGAAAGAAAAAAATTGATATTTTGAAATAAGGATGTTGTCTTTCAAATCAAAGTAAATTATTGATTTAAATAAAATAGACATTGTGTGGATAAGAATCGGTGAGATTTAGAAATCATTTGATATAATATAAAATTTATTAAGATACACATACAAAATTTGAAATGATTTACTAAATTATAAAATGAGCAATAATCATTTAAATTTAATTGTATTAAATAATCATACAAAAAAGAAAAAATAAATCATGAGATGGGGAAAGAAAAAAATTAATAGTTAGAAATAAATATTTTATTTTTTAAATTAAGATAATGGTTAATTAAAATAAAATAAATATTGTGTTAATAGTAACCCATGAAATAAAATTAAATTTTAATTATTAAAAATAAAAAATAAAATTTTAATATTTTTAATGACAATAAATAAAAGATGAAAAAAAACTATAAAAAAAACTTCCTCAGAGCAAAAATGAGAGAATCTTTAAAAATATATGATTGACAGAATAGAGATAAGATAGAGGAACTAAATTTTTTTTTTACATGAATTAAAAACAAAACTCCATAATAAGATTTTTGTATATTTAAAGCTTAAATTTAAAATAATAAAATTCACTTTATGTGTTTGATTTTAAAATGTGACTTATTGATGACAAGTAACATACATAATGCTATTTTATGATGAAGTAGCCTAGGCCTAACATCAATTGCTTCATTTGTGTGATAGTTAATCTATACAGCATGCAGTATATAAAAATGCTTATTTCAATGGCAATAGGGTTGATCATTCTCTTGCTAATTTTGTCTAATAAATTAGAAAGAAAAAATATATATATAAAAGCTTATTTCTCCTCAAATACAGTAATATAATAATAAGTGAACAAAAAAATTACCATGCATTTATTCATACTAAAAGGACCAAAAAAGATATGTTAATCAAAAGATAGGTACGTATGAATTGACCAATGAGCATCAAGGGGTGGTGGCGCAGTTGGCTAGCGCGTAGGTCTCATAGCTTTCTGAGAGTAATCCTGAGGTCGAGAGTTCGAGCCTCTCTCACCCCAACATTCTTTTTTCTACATTTTTTATGTACAACCCACCAGACATAACAAATGGGATTCAAGTTCTTTTACGCATACTATATATACTGTTTACAAGCAATTATTTACTTCCAAAATGCTTAATTACATACTATACTGTTTACAAGCAATTATTTACTTCCAAAATAAATTGTCTTATTGCTTTTGCTTATGCACACTGTTCCACAATCAGGTTTTTAAAACAATATAAAACTTGTAATATTCGGTAGCCCAAATAACTCAGATAGTTATACGAAAAAATTTTAATTTTTCTTTTTTTTCGGAATACAAAATTGTTTACTTCATTAACAAAATTTTTGTAATTATATCTCAAAAAAAATTTGTGTAATTAATTTTTCTTTTAAATATTTTATTTACAAAATTTTCATAAAGTTTATTATTATTGTTATTGTTATAATAAAATATAAATTATAGTATTTATTGTCTTGCTAAATTTATAATTATGAGTGAACGATGATCCGCTCGCGTAGTAGCTATAAGCAAGGTTGGCCTAAGGGCTAAACCACTGAGGCTAGGGCTTTAGACTTCAAAAGTTTGGGATTAAAAAAAGATCTTAAATTTTTTTATTTAGTTATAAAATAATGTAAATGACACATTAGTTTCATATATAATTGTAGCTGAGTTGGTTACATTTTAAATGCCTCATTTAAAAAAAAAAAAAATAGGCCTCTAAACGGACTTAATAGTCGATTTTATTTTCAGACAAAATTAAGGCCAAAATTACTAAAAACAGGGTGTGAAATTTTTGGATAAAATCAATGGCAAAATTTTTAGACAAAATTAGTAGAAACATGGTGTAAAATTAGTAAAAACAGGGTGTAAAATTTTTGCTCAGACTCCCTAAAATTTCTAGCTCCGCAGTTGATTGTGTATTTCCTCTTTTGAAATTTGTGTCTAATTTAACCTTGGAACATAACCTTTTGGACCATGCATTTTCATTATCTACTTATCTACAAACTTATCATCATAAAAAAATTCAAGGACATTCAAATAAAATTATTCTTCATTGTCTTTATACTTCATCAATTTTATAGCAGATGAATCAAAGATTTTGCGACCCTCAACCTCAAGCATGTCATAAATATCTTGACGCACATTATGGGAGTCAAGGAGATACTGAACCAAAAAGGTGTACAACATATGACGCTTCGGAGTAGACCTGCAAATGTTCATCTAATACAAAATAAATTTTACCTAATTAACTTCTTTGTATTAATGATGACAATTTAGCTAGTGTGTTGATTGTATTGAAGTAATGAAAATTTAAGTTCGTATCCACGTGGATAGAGTCATTTTAACGGGACAAATTACGTGCTATTGAAAAATAAACCTAGGGTTTTCTTGAGAGTTATATTAAAAATTGTTAAAATGTTAGGAAAATATCAAATGGAGAAGAAGATCAACTCTTGTTTGAATCCACTAATTTTACTAGTGATGAATGCACTTATTCATCTAAAGTTGATTTTACAAAATTATGATGAATTAACACCTCTATTATACCCAATTCTTTAGTGTATAACTTACTAATTTAAACTACAACTCCCTAATCCCTTAGGCAAGTTAGATAGCAAAATTAGGCAATTTACCTTCATTAATTCCTTATCCACAACTAATAATCATTTATTCTTAAATCAGTTATATATATGAACAATTACTTTAGATTAGGTTGATAGACTTAGGGTCAATAATCCCTACTAACCTAAGATCAACTTGTTAATTTGTCAACACACAAATAGCATTAAATAAAAGAGCAATTGAATAGAAAATATAGTATCAACTTATGCAAATAACATAAAAAAAGCTATATGGTTCAACATATAAATATAAGTTTCACTTCTTAAGACCTAGTCAAAAGTAAATTATCTACTCGTAGTAATAAAAGTCAATACGATGAATTTGGAAGAATAATACTTGAAACTCAAAGAATAGCTAGGCCTCTAATGGCTAAAAACTCAAATTCCTTAGCTCCTGAATCTTCTTGTTGTCACTTTCTACCTCCAAAATTCTCCACCTTTGGAAAATATGTCTTTTTGCCTTTAAAAGAGCCAAACACGCATCCAAAAATTATCCAATCACGACCACAACCACTTTAATCCCTCCCACGATGCGCTGGAAAAACTTGGACCATGGTCGCGTTACTTTATATCACGACGTTGTGACATTCATTTTCTCCCACGATGGTCACACAAAAGTTCTAGTGACAAAATGATGCTTTCCTTTGCTTTTTCTTTTAAGTTTTACAATTGTTCTTCCTTATTCCCCTTCTCCAATTATTCAATGTTTCTTTTCAAATTAACTCAAATCAACTCAAAGAACTAGAATCAATCGAAAATTCTTCTAAAAATTATATGATGAAATAGTATCATCATAACCCCAAACTTATTGTATTGTTTGTCCTCAAGAAACTCATTCATAACTGCGATATTTTTATGAACTTCATACTTACCAAACCACAGATAGACATTGATGATATCAAAGTTAATCTATTCTTTGCTTAGATTCATCATACTTCAAAGAGTTTTCTCTGATTTTCCATGTACTCGATCTATTCTCAATCCTTGAAGTTAAGTACCTACTACCTTCCCATTTCCACACCATCCTTATATATTCTTTATTTATTTTTACTTATGGATAATAGAATTTTGGCTTTCTTTTTCTCTCTTTTTTACCAAAGCTCTATATTTCTAGCTTCTATTCATTTTTTTATTCTCAAATTCTAGTACCCCAACCCCACACTTAAATTGTTACTTATTTCAAAAACAACCCCAAACTTAGCTTTTTACATGTATAATGAAAAATCATAGAAAAATACAATATACCTAACTCCAAGGAAAAGGTAGGAATATTTCTCTTTCATTTCAAATGGCTTAACTCGTGGCTAAATTAGCAATAGAATGGCTCGGGCTCAAAGAATTTAACAACGAATAAAATTGTTTTGGGGTTCACCTAAGAAAGGTTCTAAGTTAAAACAAACAACTTGCCTAAGTGGGTGGACAAATTAACAAATAACAATTCAGAAGTAAAGAAAATCCTATAAGGTAAACAATCATACAAATATTCATACAAGAAAGATGGTAAATAGTGGAATTATTTGACTCAACCCTTACTTGCCGAGGTATCTGGTGAGTGAGTGCAAGATCGTCCAATATTATTCCTCTTAGTATTTGTCTCTTTTCTTTGTCCACTCTGCTATTTCTTTGTTTTCTTTTCTTGTGTCTTTTTGTCAATGGTAAGGTATCATGCTCCAAACTCGTACATTGAAAGCATTTTCATAAAACTTCAAGACAATTGATGTGTTGGTCTCTTGAATTAAGTTGTTAAGCTTGATCCAACACCTGTCCTCTAACATAGCAAGTAGTTTCTTCCACCCCTCTAAATTGTGAGGATTAAAAGCTCTTTCTTGAACTACCTTGTATTTCTTCATCTTTAGGAACCTTTATGCTTGTGCTTGTGTGACAAATTTTGAGTTGGGTATGTCTTTCCAGCATGAGTTGGCGGAGCATATGAAGTGGATAGAACAAATAAATGATTTTGCTTTGGAGGCACGATGAGGAAAAAAATTCTTATTCTTCATATTTATATATGTATTTGAGGTGCCTATCGCGCTCGCAATCGCTTTCATTGTGCCCGCGATCCCGAACAGCCCTTTCCACAATAGTCACTTTTAGAACATTATGATCGCAATCGCGAATAAATGTATCACACCGTGATGGGACTCGATTATGGCCATAATGGTCAACGTCGTGTCCAAGAATTTTCTAGTAGCTAATTCACTTATTTACTCATAAATTTTCCCTACTTTTCTCTTTTTTCTTAATTATTTTTTTCATTTTTTTCATACATCTTCACCCGTGTACATGCTACAAAAAAACATTAACACTCACAAATAACATGAAATTAAAATATGCATGAAATTTAAAATAATTTTTTATTTTGGGCTGCCTCTCATTAAGCGTTGCTTTATCGTTATTAGCTTGACTACTACTCGCCTAAGGTTCTGCGAGTATCAGAGACACCTTTGCATCTGGTATCTCACCTCTAGATGGTTTTAATCTTTGGCCATTCTCTATAAATGTGTGTTCATCTCTAGGATCATGTATTTATATAGCACCACTAGAAAATAAATTTGTTATAATAAAAGAACCAGGCAACTTAGATTTCAACTTACTAGGAAACAGGCTAAGCCTAGAATTTTAGAGTAGAACCTTCTGTCTCGGTTGAAGTTCTCATTTCACCTGGTTCTTATCATGATACCTTTCTGTTCTCTCTTTATAAATCACAAAATTCTCATTGGCTTTAATTCCTATCTATTCCAACTCATCTCGTTTAAAAAAACCTCTTCTTCCTCACTTCTTTCTCATAAAAAAATCTAAAACTTCACTTCCCAATAAGCCTTGTGTTCTAGCTTGACCGGTAAAACTGACAATATTTCCCATAAAATAGTTGGTACAAAGATAGTCCTAAGTGTCATACCCCAAATTTTGACCCTAAGATTCCTTAATCATTTGCATTCTAATCATTGATCAAGATCACAATTTTGATATTCAACCTTTAGCTTTGTGCTCGTCTTGTCTTTGAGGAATCACCAACCACCCATGAAGTCTTTTTCTCTTAAAGCTTTGTGCATTGTAGGTGATTGAATCAAGTGCATCTACACATCTCCTAAAAGCTAGGGTTTTGAGGATCGATCCTCAATCAATTGATCATTCTTGGAAGCTAAATGGTTTAAACTTCAAGAGAGGTATTCTTATCATCAAATGCCATGTTCTAAGCATCTCTCAAGTTCCTTTGAGCAAATTCATCTCAAGATTATGTGGCTTGGTTCATCAAGAAGCTTCATAGGTTCTTGTGTTTATTTCCATGCCATATTCAATAAGTTTCCTCAAGCCATAACTCTCATAAAAAATTATGTTTCAATAAATCATCATTTCAAAGTCTCATGTCTCTCCTCATGCTTTATCATGCAAGAAAAGTTTAAGAGATTCAAAGTTGATTCAAGAAGTTTGACCTAATTTGACAAGTTCTTGATTCTATGATTACAAGGGCATAACTCCCTCAATTTTCAACATTTTGAATGCTTCATTGTGCAAATTATTCTCCTTGACATCATCAGGAACTTATATTCACAGTCCAAGAGGAAATTTTGTGAAGAAATTCATCAAAAGTGAGAAGACATTATAGGTCTTCCTTTGAAAGTTCAAGGAATTAGGTGTCCACTTCAAAGATTCATAACTTGGTCAATTTTTATCATTTTGAACCCATTCTCTTAGAATAATAATCTTGAATGTGTCTAATTCAATCCATCTTTGAAGATCAAGAACAAATTTTGAGTGGAGGACCATGGAAGAAAGGAAAACATTATAGGTCATCTCATGGACTTAGTGAAATTTCAAGTATGGCATGCCTATCTTCAAAAGTGCATAACTTTCTCATTTTTTATAATTTATGGGCGGTTATTTTCGCCAAATGTTCATTTTGAATAGAAGAACATTTCATATTCAAAGGTCTAAATTAAATTCATGCTCTAAGGCATTCAAAAATTGCAATCCCTTTGTGCACAAAACTTGGGCATGACTTGTTTGATGCAAGGCATAGCCCAAGATTTCAGGTTTTTTCCTCAAAACCTTATGATCATATCTTCCTCCTCAAGTACCCAATTGATCTCATTATTTTTGCATTGTGTTCTTCATGACAAGGAGAGTATTTGGTTCAAAGAAAATCATGAAACACACAAGCCAATTTCTAATGGCCTTGGCATGAACATGGTACCTTAACTCTGAATTTTGGCGCATGATTAGTTTGCATTATCACTCTAATTCAAGTTACAAGCCAATGTAGCACGCGTTTTTCCTCCTAAACATGATTATCAACCTTCCAAAAGTTGTTTACTACATTGAAACACGGGTTTTGGTTGAGTTTTGGTCACATGAAGTCACACTCTTGACATGGCATCGGGCTCACACGAATGTACTCATTCTCGATCCTTCTTGTACGTATGAGCTCACTATTCACTTCCACTATAAATATAGATCATTCCTCATTCATTTTCCTCAAACTTTAATAGTCAATTGACCCCTGCTAAGATTTTAAGCTTGTATTTCGTTTTTGCTATCCCACCCTCCAATCACTCAAATTATCCATTCAGTTAGCTTCCTTGACCTTCATTGAAGCTAACCAGATCATTTGCAGGCCAAATCGTGCTTCCATTGAAGCTCACCAAGTCAAGTTTTAAAGAAGATTTACTCTACTTCGTTTAGGTAGAAATCTCCACCAAATCAACTCAAATTTGTGTCTAATATGATGATCTTGACTCATTGAAACTCACTACATTGTTAATGTTAAGATTTGGCTTTGTTTGATGCATCTGTTTTCAAATCCCTTTTGGAATCTTCTTATGGTTTTTTCCAAAATGAGTGAGCTACACTTTGAATAAATTTTTCGCGAGATGTGGTTAAGATCGCCCAGGAGAGACAAACACAATGATACCTACGTGTCCATCTTCTACCAATGAAAATATGCCATTTGAAATGTTTCTATTGGCTTAACATTTTAATGCTTGATGCGCGTGTTTTGACTTGGATCCATGATGCACCCTCATGTCTGGACCATCTGATTTGTCAGCATGTTTAAATGAGCTAGATCCAACGCTCCTTGTTTTTTCTCTATTTTTTTTCTTTCATTTTTTTCTTTTACTCCATTTAACTTCAAAAATTCATAACTCTTTCATTTTAATTCAAAAAAATATCAAAGTTTTTGCTAAATTTCTCTTTCTGATGAATATTTTTCATATTTTTATTTTTGGTTTTACCATTTTTAGTTATTTTTGCTTTGTTTGCTTGATTTTAATTGGTTTAAAAATAGTTTTAAGTTTCCAAAAATTACCAAACATTTTTCTAAAAAATTTATATAGTTTTTCTGATTTTATTATGGTCTTATTTGAAATTTATTTGGTGTTTAGATACTCATTAAGTATTTCATCAATAATTTCTTATTAATTGATCATTTAAAATCCCTTTTAATTTCTATAATTGTTTTTTTCCTCCATCTCTTTTCTTTTTGATTTGTGGGAGTTAGTCTTGAGGTATCCATTGTATAGAGACTATAATTTTATCATTCTTCTGATGGATCATCAAGATAAAATCCCATAAAGACAAAAAAAATTCATTTGGAAACTTTGGTTTTATTTTGATCCATTCCCCTCCCTCTTCATCTTAACCCCAATCTTGTTTTTTATTGTTTTTTTTTTTTTTTACAAAAGCAAGCTTAACTTCTTTCATTAATCAAATAAGAGGAAATACAAGGAGGAATTTCATCAAGTAACATGCGTCGAGTTCAGGAATTGGCCGCCTTAGCTAAAGTGTGAGCAACCATATTCGCTTGACGCTTTACAAACTTAACCTCAAAGTGGGGAAGATCTAGTAACAATAACTTAATAGAAGAAATAATACAATTAAACTCTGAATGGCCACTAGCGGTTGATCTTAAACCTTGAACAACCATCTGAAAATCACTTTCGAACAATACATGGCCAAAGTGAAGAGTACTAATACCATGAATAGCTTCCTTGAGGGCTAAAGCCTCCGCTTCTATAATAGATAAAGTACCACCATCCCATGCAGTTCCAGCAATAACAAAATCACCATGATCGTCACGAAGGCACCACCCGCAGTTTGTTGTACCTAACTGACGGTTAAAACCTGCATCCACATTACACTTAAAGGAACCACTCGACGGCGGCTGCCACTGTAATAGATTCTCCTCATTACCTTCGGAGTGCCGAATATGTTGAGCAGAAAACCAATCTTGCCACTTGTGCAAGGCTAGCCAACCCAGTTTAGTAGCTTCTTCTTTCTCATTATTCCAGACCCAATCATTTCTATTCTTCCACAAACCCTCTAACATTACCGCTACTCTACCAGCAAGATTACTATCTTCCTTGCAACAAATATAAAAAATAACAGATTTAGCATCTTGGAAAGAGTGGAGACGGTGGAATATAACATCATACAAACTTGCTGCCCGCCAGGAGGAGATTACCTCTAAACATCCAAAAAAGACATGCCAATCATCTTCATACCCGTTATCACAAGACGGACAATTAGGAGCGCATGGAACATGATGTTGACGGAGTCGCACTCTCGTCGGTAGACAATCCTTACAAATCCTCCAAAGGAGATGTTTAACTCTAGCCGGTGCCGAAATCTTCCATAGGCTATTCCAATTACCCATAGCGGTCACCCCGACATATCTTTTCCGCCTTCCTCCAAATACGATACCTCGACCTGACACTATACATACCATGTTGTTCTTCCTTCCAAACTAGTCTATCCTCCATAACATCCTCTACTAAAGGAACTTGAAGGATGTCTTTACATGTATTGCATGTTTTTGGAGAATGATCTTCTATATCATTCCTCTAACTTGTTTTTAAACCCATAAATTTTTATTGACCGGCCTCGTTGTAGGGTGACTTCTATATAAGTTACTTGGCGATTGCTTAACATAGCGCTAAATTTGTCCCGCATCGAAAAATGATCATTCGTAGCCCAAACCTATGTTTGTAAGCCCAAGGATGGTTGATTATTTGACAATTGATTCAAGACCTTTGAATACTTTTTTGTGTAGAGGCTTTGATTCTATGAATCCTCGGATGAGTTTTCATTAACTTTGACCTAAGTTCATTATTCAATCATTATTGATCATTAACTTTGAGAATCAACTTCTAACCATTAACAATTAACTTCTAACTTCTAAATTTTTTTAAATTTTTTATGCTTATTTTATTTTGGTTTATTTTACCCTATGCTTTACTTTATTATCCCTCGTTCATCATTATGTTTATGTTTATGCTTATTCCCTTTTTCTTTTGTCCATTTAGACTTTTATTTTGCTCTTAAAACATTCATAATCAACTTGAACCATAGAAAAACTTAATGTGGACTTGGACTTTGGTTACTTTACCCTAGACTTGGAGAATGAACTATTGGACTAAGACCTTGATACCTTGGTTGTATTATGTTGATATTCTAGAAGTCCTTGGAGTTTACTCCAAGGCATTGGTTTGTTTTATTTGTGTGCGGGTTATTTGAGTTCCTTTTGTGTAAAGTCCTTGAGATGTATTTCAAGACATTGTGATTGAGAAATTCTTCTATATACAACTGTTACTCTGCCCAGTTTTTGTCTCAAGTTCTTATAGTGCATTTCCAAAACTTTGTGCAAGTTATACATATGGAGATGTTATGTTCATCTGGAGCTTATTTTCATTTGGTACTTGGTATTGTACTTGATTGGTTGTGTTAATCCAAAAGATGAGAAATCTACATTGACTTCTATATGTCAAGTGTTGGCTTCTTATTGGTTAAATTGTTTTTGTCCTTAGCTTTTACTTTATGCTTTGTGATAGTCCCTTCATCTCCTCCCATCTTTTTAAATTTTCAAAATCTTCAAGATTAAATTAGACACAAATTTCAAAAGAGGAAATACACGACCCCTTATAGCTACTACCCCTTATAGCTACTACGCGAGCGGATCATCGTTCACTCATAATTATAAATTTAGCAGACAATAAATACTATAATTTATATTTTATTATAACAATAACAATAATAATAAACTTTATGAAAATTTTGTTAATAAAATATTTAAAATAAAAAATAATTACACAAATTTTTTTTGAGATATAATTACAAAAAATTTGTTAATGAAGTAAACAATTTTGTATTCCGAAAAAAAGAAAAATTAAATTTTTTTTCGTATAACTATCTGAGTTATTTGGGCTACCGAATATTACAAGTTTTATATTGTTTTAAAAACCTGATTGTGGAACAGTGTGCATAAGCAAAAGCAATAAGACAATTTATTTTGGAAGTAAATAATTGCTTGTAAACAGTATAGTATGTAATTAAGCATTTTGGAAGTAAATAATTGCTTGTAAACAGTATATATAGTATGCGTAAAAGAACTTGAATCCCATTTGTTATGTCTGGTGGGTTGTACATAAAAAATGTAGAAAAAAGAATGTTGGGGTGAGAGAGGCTCGAACTCTCGACCTCAGGATTACTCTCAGAAAGCTATGAGACCTACGCGCTAGCCAACTGCGCCACCACCCCTTGATGCTCATTGGTCAATTCATACGTACCTATCTTTTGATTAACATATCTTTTTTGGTCCTTTTAGTATGAATAAATGCATGGTAATTTTTTTGTTCACTTATTATTATATTACTGTATTTGAGGAGAAATAAGCTTTTATATATATATTTTTTCTTTCTAATTTATTAGACAAAATTAGCAAGAGAATGATCAACCCTATTGCCATTGAAATAAGCATTTTTATATACTGCATGCTGTATAGATTAACTATCACACAAATGAAGCAATTGATGTTAGGCCTAGGCTACTTCATCATAAAATAGCATTATGTATGTTACTTGTCATCAATAAGTCACATTTTAAAATCAAACACATAAAGTGAATTTTATTATTTTAAATTTAAGCTTTAAATATACAAAACTCTTATTATGGAGTTTTGTTTTTAATTCATGTAAAAAAAAAATTTTAAGTTCCTTTATCTTATCTCTATTCCGTCAATAACTTTCGAATGTCATATATTTTTAAAGATTCTCTCATTTTTGCAGAGAGGCCGTTTTTTTTTTTTTTAGTTTTTTTTCATCTTTTATTTATTGTCATTAAATATATTAAAATTTTATTTTTTATTTTTAATAATTAAAATTTTATTTTATTTCATGGGTTACTATTAACACAATATTTATTTTATTTTAATTAACCATTATCTTAATTTAAAAAATAAAATATTTATTTTTAACTATTAATTTTTTTCTTTCCGCATCTCATGATTTATTTTTTCTTTTTTGTATGATTATTTAATACAATTAAATTTAAATGATTATTGCTCATTTTATAATTTAGTAAATCATTTCAAATTTTGCAAGTGTATCTTAATAAATTTTATATTATATCAAATGATTTCTTAATCTCACTGATTCTTATCGACACAATGTCTATTTTATTTAAATCAATAATTTACTTTGATTTGAAAGACAACATCCTTATTTCGAAATATCAATTTTTTTCTTTCTTCTTCTTACGAGTCATTTTTTTTTCTTTTTGAAATGATTATTTAATACAATTGAATTTATATAATTATTTTTCATTTTACAATTAAATAACTCATTTCAAAATTACATCTGTATATAAATATATTTTATATTGTATCAAATAAACTTTCTATTTAATGGGTCAATATTAGCAAAATACATATTTTATTTTAATAAACAATAACTTTAATTTAAATGATAAAATCCTTATTTTTAAATATTAAATATTCTTTTTTCTTTCATCACACGAGTCCTTTTTCTCTCTTGTATTTTAATACAATTGAGTTTATATAATTATTATTCATTTTGAAATTAATAGTTGGTTTCAAATTTATATACGTGTCTAAATTCAATTTATATCGTATTAAATAAATTTAACCGTGCAGCCGCGCAAATATCTGACTAGTTAACCTATATAGTTAAAAAAAATAAAATTTGAAGCAAAATTGATTTTTTTTCGTCTAGATATTTGTCTTGTAATTTTACATATATATTTTATATTTATCCTACATATTTATAAATTTAATAATTATAAATTTGACCCGTCTTTTAATTTTTTTAAATATTAAATCGATGATAAATTTTCCCACTTTTTTATGCATCTCATGTTTTTATACACATTTAAAATAAAAATATATACTTTTTATCAAGAAAAAATTTCCCATACTTTTATATTAATTCTTGACAAATATTTGTCTCACTATTTTTTATATATCAACATTAGTAATATATATTTATTCACTATTTTATTACATATTGATAATTCATAAAGTTTTTTCTCCTACGTGTCAATGGCAAGACAAACATTTATCATATATTTTTATATAATCAATGATATATATTTTTCTCAAATTTCATTTTAATGAATCAAATACAATTGAGTGATGCAATAACTTGTATAAATTGATGTTTATGTAGGTATTTAAATTTAAAATAATATAAAAAAGTTGATTGGTGAATTTATTGGCATCTATTTTTGTTAAACTTGTAGTAAAATTAATATAATGTATTTGGATCTACCAACATGTTGAATTTTTAAGGGTTACGAGAATATCCAGACTTAAGATGCAAGTCTTTTGACAATAGTAATAATAATTCTGAAATATAGAAAAAGAGAGACGGATGACGAGCACTCAATAATTTGTGATTCTTCCTCAATCTAAAATCTTTATGCCTTATGCAAAAGATGGTTGATCAAGATCTCCCCCCGAATCAAGCTAGACATCTATTTAAAGTACACATTATAGTCCAACGACTTTCAAGTGAAAACTTAGGTTTCAAGGATCACATGTGGTTTAACCTTTCAAACTCTCAACTGATGGTAATCAACATGGAGATATCTCAAGCCTCATCAAGAAGACCCAAGGTTCTTGTGTGAGGCTAAAGTAAAAGATAATAATATCAAGACTTAAAGCTTCAAAGTTGTGAAAGAGAGGAAGTGTGAAAGCTCGCTTGGCCGTGTCCTTCTGAGTGACCATTTCCTTGTAAAAGACACAAGGGTATTTTTGGAAATATTATGGCTTACAGTGATTTAATATATTTTCTGTCAAATTGTTAACTGAGAGGCATCGAGGATATGAACACAGAGGATCTAGACATAGATGATGGACACTAATGTGAAGTTGTTGCCTCCTTCTTCGACCATTGCGAGACCTTCGACTGCCACAAACTATTCCTAACGAATCTAAAAATGTTCGCCGTGTTGTTTGGATATGAGAAGAAAAGGACCGATTTTGTTTTTTTTTTTGTATTTCTCCAAAATTTCTTGTTTGGATTTGAAACTTTTTAGTTTTTTTTATTCTTCATTAAAGAAAACACGTGAAAAGAGAAGAAAGTAGAAGATGGTGGGTGAGGAAAAGGAAGGAGATCGCCGGCTAGGGTTTTTTGCGAGGGAAAAATGATATTGTGTTTTCTTCTTCTTTGTTGATTAATTTTTAATTTTTAATTTCTTTTAAATTATCTAGTTAATTTAATTTTTGGGAGGAAATCATGGAATCAATTTTTAAATGTCTTTTAAATAGTTTTAATCTTTTAAATTAAAAAATCCATGTAAGTAATGGTGTATTTTTGGAACAGAATCATTTAAAGAAAGGTAACGGTGTATACGTTAGGTAACATAAAGGAATGATTTATAGCTAAAAAATGTAAAAGACCAACCTGTTACAATAAAATATCCTAAAGGACCCTTGTGTAATTTTGTCTAACTTATTAATATTAGTTGTAGTCGGTTTTACAGAAAATTAAGGTAACATATCTGTAGTAAAATCTAAAAAATAAAGGTGCATTTTTGGTTCCATATAAAACATTCAATATCAGGAGATGGGAATCGAACCTCAAACCTTGAGCATATATTTATGTCGGTTTTACTTAAATCCGAGGTAATAGATTTATTATTATTATTCAAACAAAACAAGACGCTCAAGTCACATGTACCCACAATTTTTTATTATACATGGTGAAAGCTTCATCATAAAAAGTGTTGTTTGTTGTAGTGAATGGATAAATGCTGCAACAAATTAACAACATGAGGAAAATCAAAGTTTGGACAATGGCTGCAAAACACTCGGACATAGTAGGGTGATACCTATAGAAAGTATCATGGGGGTTCCAAAGAGTATGGCTCTAGTACACGACGTAATGACTTTGGTAGTGCATTTGGAAATGAGTCTACAATCATTGCTATGCTTAAGAACATGCAGGTTAAACAGGATAAGCGTTACGAGGAGAAGTTGCGTTGGCAATCTGATTTTGAGGCAACTCAAGTGGAACGTTTTAGACTTGTTCAAGAGCACTTATTTACACAAGATACGAAATTTGATGCCTTTGCCTCCTATGCTAATGTGAAATTTTCATCAATACATAATGAGATGGCCTCTAATCAAGCGGCCACAACCTCTCAGATGAATACCATGCTTCCTTTTCAAGAGGAGAATCACCATTACTACTCACTATTCTACTAGGAGATGTGTGATTTCTTGTATAATCAATATGGAAATTATGGAAATGATTGGCATCATGAATTTGGTGTTGTTGTATCTCATGCATTTAGGTTTTGTATTCATAGTTTGTTTTCATGTTTAAGTATTGATAATTGTGTCACTTCTTTGAAGTGAACTTATACTTTATGTTTTGTTTCTATGTCTTATGCCTTATGTATTGGGATAATCTGTTGCAACAATGTTTTATTAGTTGTTTGAATCGCCTTATTGTTTATGTTTATTAGTTCTATTTTGCGTCATTTCACATATGAGTTATGTGAGTGCATGTTATTTCTTCCTTTGTAAACGCCTCTATGTGGTATATTGGTTAATGTGTGACATAAGATACTTCTCGTAGCTTACTTTGTCTCTTTTTGATGTTGTAAAAGGGGGAGAAACATATGCAAGATGAAGTTATGGATACATATACTGGGGGAGCCTTCATGAAGACACGAAACTCGTCGTCGCGGGTTTTGCCATCATAAAAAGGGGAAGTATGTGAGTGCACTTCCCAAAATTAGATGTTTTGCATGATGTCAAAACTAGGATACTTGGATCTTTGGTGTTCCTGTACATTGGACGACATCATCTGAGTCATAATGTGCATCTTAGCATTAGGAAGCATAACAACATCTTTGAATGCATTTAGAAAAGGTTTTGTACATTTAGAAAAGATTTCATGTAGTAAAAATATGTTTTTATGTGGAAAACAAGTTTATGTGTTGACACATACATGCTATGAGTCAACACATGTGGATCAATATTAATGCATGTAGCCTCTGTTTGGATGTGTCGACACACGGGTACCCTCAAGTTGACACATAGAATAATTTTTTTCTATGAGTCGACACAAACAACTTTCGTGTCGACATATGCTACTCATTTTTAAATCATGTAGCTTTTTTATCTCTTGTGTCGACACATGACTTGATATAAGTCTACACATGCATCAACATGATTCGACACTTGACTCGTATGTGTCGACACATGCTTTTACAAACTTGAAATTTTGCATAATTTTTCTAAACCTCTTGTTTCCTTTTGCATCCAACTTGCATACATATAAATACCTCATACATGCATCATTCCAAAGTCAATGAAACTATAAACACATACAAATATTACTCTTCATCTTCAACCTCACATATATGCATACACACAAACAAACAACACAAACATTTTTTGTTTGGGTGCCATCTTGATTAGGTTAATAACACCCAGTTTAGGTTGGTGTACTGGTAATTGAGTTGAGAATATTTGGGGGTTTCATTGGAAAAACTGTGAGGGTTTATCCTCCAATAACATGGTGTTAGTTTGTGGGGTTTTGATAAGATTTTTGCAATTCGGATTCGATCTAGTGAAATATTTGAAGAACGGGAGATTCTTGCAAAGGACTAGCGTGAGACGGTGAATCAATTTGAAATCTTCGGTGACAAAAATTCACAATTTGGATTTGACCGAGTGAAAGATTTGAAAAACTATAGTTTCTTGTAAAAAGGTGGCGCGAGACGGTGAATCATATTGGTATTGTTGGGTGACTTGATCAAACTCAGATCAAGGGAAGAGAAGTGTTAGGATCAACATCAAACATAGGGTTTGTAGGGTTGGATTCCTATATTTCTCTTGCAATCAAATTTTGCAAAGATTGATTATCTCAATTCCCATGGAATGGGGAGCAGATGTAGCTATAATGAGGACGATTAGAGAACTTCCTAAACAAATCCTCGCGTCCTCTCTCTCTCTCTCTCTCTATATATATATATATATATATATATATATATATCTTTACTTCTCTATTTTAGGTTTAACTGCAAATTGTTTAATCAATTGAATGCGCATTGATACGTATAGAAAAATCATTTGTATCAAACTTGAAATTGCTTTGTTGATTAGATTACTACTAATAGAATTGTAATTGAGATTTCATATCAATGAATTCATAAAGCTAAATCTGAAATATCAAAGGGCACATCAAGTGTTTGATAAATTTGCATATTTGTGATTTGTGTATTAATTGATTTCATTAGAAATAGGTTATCGTTGTGACCATAGTAAAATGATTGATTGAGAAAATATTGTATTGTGTTATTATCACTTTCTTCGCATACCATTTGTTTTCTTACGCATATCCAATTTTCCAATAGTCGGACCGGGTTAGACGACTTTGTTTGATCTAGGATTTCAATTTCGCTTGCCATAATTTTTGCATGTTTCTAAATCAGTTTTAAAAGTACATTTTTAACTTGGGTATCCATTTACTGTTAGTGCGTGGGACACTTTCAGTGAGGAGAGAATAGAGAGAGAATAAGGAAATAAGGATTATATTATTGAATTGAATTGTACAAATAATGACACAGACTATGACTATTTATATATAACCCTGATTAGGTTTGGGCTTACACAACTTGGATTATATTTGATATTATTAGATTAGATTAGATTTTATATTATTTTAATAATATCAATACCAATAATATCTCAACAAATCCCAATAATATCTCAACATACCCTCTATAATCCAAGTTGTCAAACAAATATAAAAATATTCAATTTGAACTATTCCTAATTTCTTTCTCAAATTTAGGAATCTGTTGATCTTCAATCCTTTGGTGAAAATGCCGGCCAACTGTGCTTCACTCAAGCAATGCCTAACTTCAAGTTCACCTCAATTTACCTTTTCCCTTAGGAAGTGAAATCTAGCTTCGATATGCTTACTCCTTCCATGCAGAACTGGATTCTTCGCCAGATTTATGGCTGACTCGTTGTCAATTTGCAACACAAGAGGTTTCTTCACTTCCACCTCCATTTCTTCAAGTATTGATCTAATCCAAATTGCTTGACATGCATCATAGGATACTGCTATATATTCAGTTTCACACGATGATAATGCCACCACATGTTATTTCTTCGAACACCATGAAATTGGGGCACCAAATACTTGAAAGCAATATCCAATTGTGCTTCTTCGATCTTCCTTATCTCCACACCAATCAGCATATGAAAAACAAGTTATTACTTCTTCTGTGTCTTTAGATTTCATCGAAATAGAACTCTATACTCTATCGATCCTTTCAAGAATCTGAGAATTCTTCTTGCAGTCTTCATATGTGACACTCTTGGTTACCTCATGTATCTGCTCACTGATCCGACAACGAAACATATATCAGGTCGACTGTTGCACACATATCTCAGAGATCCAATAATTTTCTTGAACAAAGTTATATCTGTTTGACGCTGGCCTAAGGATCTAGAGGGGGGTGAATAGATCTCACAGAGTTTTTCGGAATTATTTCGAACTAAGGCGAAAGCGGTTCTGAATCGACTTGCGTCTATTCCGGACCGTTATTGCAAGGGTCGTATATGTGACAAAACCACAAGATAATTGAGATTAACGATGAAATGATATGTTATCAAATCAATATGTTTCACTATAGAAAATCGATTAACTTCTGATTTGATAAACTTTGATTTGCAATGCAGTAATAATGAAAGAAGCAAAAACACAAACACTTGGTGATAATGATCAAATTGATGGTGATTCAATGTGTGATGAATTGTGATGTTTATACAAGTTCTTAATTCACAATTTTAACACTCGAATCGTTAATCAATTTGCAATTATAACCAAATATGAACAGAACGTAAATGAAAAGATAAAAGTGACAGGAACACCATATTTGTTTAGGTAGTTCGTCGATCGTCCTCGCTACGACTACGTCTGCCCCCAATTCCAAACTGAAATTGGGAAATCTTCCATTAATGTTGAAAGCAGTTTATACAAAGAAGATAACAAAGCGATAAACAATAAACCAAATTTGTTGATCCTTTGAATCTTCTTCCCCCTTAATCTTGAGCCAGATCAAGGTCTTCCAAGAGCTTCACTTTGATCCCTTTCTGCAGTGTCTTGAATTGCTTGAACACTTGTTCTTCAATCTTCACACTCAGCTGGATCCTTAATGAAGCCTCTTGATAAAACCCCCAAAATTCACCAATCTTGGAGGACAAAACCCTCAGATTTTATTCACCAAAAACCCCACAAATCTTCACCCACTAGGAATCTTCAATTCCGTTCCATGGTCGTTATCAATCTTGAACGCAAACCCTCAACGCAAAAATGATTGTGTGTAGTTGTGTTGGAGTTGTGTCGATGATCGAAGATGAGAAGCCTTTGATTATCTTTCAGTTGTTGGTGTTAAGAAACTGCAATAATGAACCTTGGACAATATATATGAGAGCTAATCAGTTGGAGCAGAGAAAACCAGAAATTTTGGCATTTTTGATCAGATAGGTCGACCTCTTGTAATGCTTAGGTCGACCTAACAGAGCTGCATTTGCTTTGAACAACATTTGTTCCCAGTTAGGTCGACCTGTTAAGGAAGTAGGTCGACCAGAATCCTCTTCCGATACGTTTTGGGGACTTTTCTTCAGTTTAGGTCGACCTAGTTGTTGTGTAGGTCGACCTATCAGAAGGATGTGTAAATTTCTCCACTTTAGGTCGACCTGGGTTGGGAGTAGGTCGACCTGACTGCTGTTTTTCTGATTTCTTCTTGTTTTACTTGTATTGAGTCGACCTATATGTATAGTGGGTCGACCTGCTCTGTCTTGAGTGACCAATGCTTGCTTTTCTTTGAGTTCTTCTGCTTGTGCCTTGTTGCTTGTTTGCTTGTGGAGTTTGCCATGGATCAAAAACACCTTTGTGAGTGTGATCTTGTATTCACATACTCCCCTGATCAGTGCATTTTGATGCACATTCCTTTATGTTTGTACTTAGGCATTTCTATGGTTTAGTTTGTTTATTTTTCTATTTTATTATGTTTTTATATTTTAATTTATTTTTATTGTTATTTGATTTTCGTATTTATTTTTCAGCTTTAGCAGTCTGCACGGAAACGGTCATAACTGGAGTTCCAGGAGTCCGATTGAGGCGTTCTAATAATCGACGGAAAGCTAAGATAAAGAGCTACAATTATTATGTTGGAGTCGAAGTCAGAATCGGACTGTAGAAGAGCCAGAAAATTCGTTGAAGTTGCAGCACTAGTTATAGTTAAGTTTCGGGTCAATTAGTTTTGGGCCTGGGTCGTCTGTTTGACCAAGCTGGATTGTAAAACGGGTTGTGCTATTGTCTCTTAGGTTAGCAGCCGCGGTACAGTAGCAACCATCTTCCATTCACGAAATTTTCCAAGCTTTTGACGATCGTGTAATGGAGAACTAATCCTAAGGGCTAATCTGCCGAATTCGAATTCCACAAAACTTTGAGGTTATTATTACTTTCAATTTAATTCAGTTCCTTTCCAATTTGTTATATGATTTCATTTGCTTAATTCGTTCTTATAGAATATATTGGATTTAATTCGATTGATGCATGTTCCTTACTTTAATCGCGTTTAAACTTAGCTTATTCGTTAATTCGTGTATCGATAACCGTTTGCTTAATTCGGTGAACCGTTTGCTTAATTCGGTGATTAGGAACATAACTCGTGTAGTATTGTCGACGCTTGTTTCATCAATATTGCAATCGAATAGGAATTGGTACCGCTTAGGGAATTGAAATTGTAATAATCAATGATAAGTTGGAAGTAGAACCGGTAGATTAACCTGTTATAATCACTTATTTCAAAACAGCTTATTTTCAGAATCACTTTTGATAATCATTTTTTTTCGACCAAACCAACCCCCCTAAATCGATTTACCTTTGGTTAATAATCAACGAGAATCCTTGTGATACGATACGCGAGTCACTTGTCGCTTTCTACGGTTTTATTCAAAACTACTCGTTTTTGATCCGCGCGCGACAGCGGATCAAATTGGCGCCGTTGCCGGGGATTCTTGTCGTTATTAATTGATTTTAGAGTCTTAGGTTTAGTGTTTGTGCGTTTAGGCCGTAGATTCCTCGCAGTTTCGGCCATAACGACTTTTTGAGTCGAAAAATCGGTTTTTTTGGAAAATTGAGTCTGATCGATAATCTGTTTTTGCCTACTGGGAGCACAAAAATCATGGGATCAGTACTCCCTTACTCTAGAAGAGTAAGGGAATTCGACCTCAAATCTCCAAATTCATCATTTTTCTATTTTTAATTAATTATTTACTGTTTTTGCTGTTTCGAAAAAATTCAAAAAAAATTTCCATAATTCTTATTTCGTCTAATTAGATGAAATTTTATGTTTTTATAATTTTATGAATTTATTTTAATCATTTTTCTTCTTTCTATTTGTTTCTGCCTGTTTGGGACATTGTTGGTATTTATGTGTTTGTTGATAACATGGATGAACAAAGAACTTTAAGGCAGTTGGCTGCCCCTGATGCGAACTATAATGGTTTATGCATTGAGTATCCTGATGGTTATGTACCTTTTGAATTGAAATATGGTTCAATACATTTGTTGCATAGGTTTAGTGGTTTTGCAGGTGAGGATCCGCATAAGCATTTGAGTGAATTCCAGGTTGTCTGCTCTGCACCTTCTGAACCTTCACTAGAGGATATTGTCAAACAAATGGCTGCAAATAATCTTCAGTATCAACAACAAATAGATTATACTCTTCAGAATTTGCAAACACAGATTGGACAGCTTGCCACTTTATTGAATGCCATGCAGCAAGCTCAAGGATCAAACCAACAACCCTTGGAAGAGCATTCTGTTTTTCAAATAGAGTTTCTTTCTGAAACTGTTGATGATACTTGTACTGATTTGCTTGCATCTGATTTTCCATCATTGTCTGATTTTGATGATGTTTACTCATGTTCTGATTGTACTGACACTAACGTTTGTGTTGTATGTGCTGAGATTGATGCTGCCTTGCAGGGTAACATATTTACTACAGGTGAAGTTGTTATCGATGAAGCTGTTCATGCAACTGATACTCTTGACATCCCGGCAACCCCAAACACTCCTTCCATTGAGCAGCCACCTTCCCCCGAGCTGAAGCAACTTCCTGAAAATTTGAAATACGCTTATTTAGAGATGAAGGAAAAGCTACCAGTTATAATTTCTTCTAACCTTGATTTTGATCACAAAAATAAGCTTTTGCAGGTTTTGAAGAAGCATAAGAAGGCGATTGGGTGGACATTGGCCGACATTCCTGATATTAGCCCGTCCATGATTTTGCGTAGTATCTCAATTGAAGTGGAAGGTGAAACAAAAGTAGTGAGGCATCCCATCAATCTTTTGATCTCTGAGGTTGTGGAAAAGAAGATCCCATGCCCATTCGACACTTTCACTTATCGAAGATTCTTCTTTGATCCTGGAATAAACGGCAAAGACACTAATATAAATTCCAAGTTCAGTGGACATTACCCAAAGCTACTCCATGAGAGCCCCACTTTGGAAGAAGAGAATGTAGAAGATCTCTCTTTGGGAAAGGCTGCTTATGTGATCACCTATCCTCCTTGACTACTCGGGTGTGTTCTTTCCTTTCTCTCCCTCTTACTTTAATAATTATGTCCTTTCATTGAGGACAATGCTTGTTTTAGTGTGGGGGAGGGAATTCTTTTTTTTATTTTCTTTTGTTTTCTTGTTTTATTTTCAGTTTAAAATAATAAAAATAAATATGCATCGTTTTGAAAGTTTTAGGCTATAGACTGATTTGAGTCGAGTTTGCGGAGACTTGGAAAAATTCATAAGATCGGTATCGTTCTAACACCGTGAGTCTCCTGCATATGGAAATTGATTTAAATTTGTTATTATGTTTTAGCCTTAATTCTCATTCTCTGACAGCTCTTGAGTAGTTTATTTCAGCAGTCGGCACCATCTCTCACACACTTTACGCAGGGAAGCCGATGAATATAAGTGAATGTTCCGAAAAAAAAAAAGATAATACACCTTCTAAGTTTGGTGACCCTCACCCGGTCACTTAACCCAACGGTTGTGTAATCTTCAAAAAAAAGATTTCAAAACTCTTTGTTAGTTGGTTTAGCGGTTTCTGGTGCTGAACTTGGTAGGGAGGATTACGGTCCGATCCCCCGTAACTACATCTGAGTAAGCAAAAGGGTTATGCCACGTAAGTACCGGAACCCCATGCAAAAAAGGGATCAGAGTCACTAACCGGTAGCCTTGCTATAAGTGTGTGGAGATAACGGGCTTAATGTGATTGCGCCTGAATGAAAAAGAGCAAAAAGGATGAGTAAGTTAGGCTATGGTATAATAATATGATTTGAATTGGTTTGTGTATTGAGGAGGCTTATGTCTGCATATATGTGGTTAGTGTTCTTACGATGCCCTTAGTGTGCAAGATTAGTACATGGCGATGCGAACTTACCCGAAGAAGATTTGTAGCCTAGGATGAGTAACTATTGATGTATTTATGCTTTCGTTGTTTTGTTTTTCATTTTGCTCGGAGTGCAAAAGTTCAAGTGTGGGGGAATTTGATCAGTGCATTTTGATGCACACTCCTTTATGTTTGTACTTAGGCATTTCTATGGTTTAGTTTGTTTATTTTTCTATTTTATTATGTTTTTATATTTTAATTTATTTTTATTGTTATTTGATTTTCGTATTTATTTTTCAGCTTTAGCAGTCTGCACGGAAACGGTCATAACTGGAGTTCCAGGAGTCCGATTGAGGCGTTCTAATAATCGACGGAAAGCTAAGATAAAGAGCTACAATTATTATGTTGGAGTCGAAGTCAGAATCGGACTGTAGAAGAGCCAGAAAATTCGTTGAAGTTGCAGCACTAGTTATAGTTAAGTTTCGGGTCAATTAGTTTTGGGCCTGGGTCGTCTGTTTGACCCAGCTGGATTGTAAAACGGGTTGTGCTATTGTCTCTTAGGTTAGCAGCCGCGGTACAGTAGCAACCATCTTCCATTCACGAAATTTTCCAAGCTTTTGACGATCGTGTAATGGAGAACTAATCCTAAGGGCTAATCTGCCGAATTCGAATTCCACAAAACTTTGAGGTTATTATTACTTTCAATTTAATTCAGTTCCTTTCCAATTTGTTATATGATTTCATTTGCTTAATTCGTTCTTATAGAATATATTGGATTTAATTCGATTGATGCATGTTCCTTACTTTAATCGCGTTTAAACTTAGCTTATTCGTTAATTCGTGTATCGATAATCGTTTGCTTAATTCGGTGAACCGTTTGCTTAATTCGGTGATTAGGAACATAACTCGTGTAGTATTGTCGACGCTTGTTTCATCAATATTGCAATCGAATAGGAATTGGTACCGCTTAGGGAATTGAAATTGTAATAATCAATGATAAGTTGGAAGTAGAACCGGTAGATTAACCTGTTATAATCACTTATTTCAAAACAGCTTATTTTCAGAATCACTTTTGATAATCATTTTTTTCCGACCAAACCAACCCCCCTAAATCGATTTACCTTTGGTTAATAATCAACGAGAATCCTTGTGATACGATACGCGAGTCACTTGTCGCTTTCTACGGTTTTATTCAAAACTACTCGTTTTTGATCCGCGCGCGACAGCGGATCATCCCCCTTTTTGATGATGGCAAACCGGTTGCAAAAGCTTCGTCAACAAGTAGTGATAGCTCCCCCGGACTTGTATGTGTAAGCTGAAGCTTCTTCAAACTGAGCTCAAGCTCCCCCGTACTCTCAGCACCTATCTCCCCCTTTGACAACATCAAAAGAAATACAACAACGGGACAGTAGAAGCGAGTAGCGAGATAAAATAGATATAACGCTAGCATGGCATAGTATAATAGATAAAGATAGGTAGAAATAGCATAAGAACCAAACATATTTAAAGGTACACTTTAACATACATAATAATCCAAGAGATTTAAAAAAAAAAGTACGACAACATATAACAATTTGAACATAATGATAATGAAGTGAAATGCAATGACATGATGGTATGATAGAGAATGCATCCTAACGCCTGCCCCTTCTTCCCCTTCCTCTTTGAATTGTATGAGGACGATCTTCTTCAACTTGTTCCAACAGATCAAGCACAGAAAGATTGAGGGTATTGAAGCTTTGGCTTAGATTGGCATGACGGTTCAATGTCGTTTCCTCATATTGATTCTGTCTTAAAGTGGAGTTGGATACAAATGTCTCAAAGTCAGCTTTGTGGTCCTGAACCAAGCCATATAACGATTGATATTGTCGTTGTTGTTCGTCATAGCGGTCTTGTTGAAGCTGTTGCATTTGTTGGAATTGGAGCTGCTGTGTGTCGAAGTGCTGTTGTTGTAGGAGTTGCATATTCTCTAACATGGATATGATGTTGGTTTGATCTGGAGGAGGCGGAGCTGTATATCCCCAAGGGATATCCTCTTGTTGAGAAGGAACATATCTCCAATTTGCATCTGTATCTTGTGGAACATCTTCCATAGGGTGATCATCATCATTTGCATTGTCTTGATCAAATCCTTCTTCTTCATTTCCTGCAATGTGTCCAAACTCCGTGGGATCATCATAATTGTAAATAACCTTCCCGGTTCCCTTTTGAATGAGATAGTAGGTTTTCCTAACTGGATTCCAATGGTATCCCATAAGGGTCAAGGTTGTTTGTGAGAATTCTTGAGATTGTTGCATGCGGATGTAGTGCAAGTGATCAAGCCTCATGCCGAAATGGTTGACAATTGTTTGAATTATTGATCCATAACACAGGGGGTAGTTTTCTGTTGGACCTCATGAAACTTAGCAGCTAGAAAGTAAGGCCAATGTACACGCGTTCTGTTTTGCAGCAGATACATGAGCACAACTTCATTTCGTTCAATTCTTGAGTACCCTCCTGCTCTTGGTCGAATGATTCTTGAGATGACCCAATTTAGGAGCCTAGGATCCCGCTTCAGGTGACCGGCTGTTATTGTTTCATTTGGTTTGTCAAAGACGGAAGGGTCTTTGAGGATAGATTTCAAGTAGGCCACATGGTCATAGTTTCCCGGTACATCCCCGTCTTCCATACAGAATTCATCGCCTACAATTTTGAGACCAAAGATGCTTATCCAAGCCCGTTTGTCAACACCATGCGACCTAGAGCCCATTTTGAATCGGAAATTACAACCATCCCCTTTTTTAAATCCTGCATAGAAAGCCCTGACAGTATTTTCACAGTACGGAGTATCACATTGCACTAAGGGATGTGTGGTGGTCGTTTTCTTTACCTCCCCGTTTCACTTGGGAGGACGGCACGCTAAACCCTTCACGCGAAATTTGGAAGGAGAATGCGCCCGTGGTGGGATGAATTTTATTTCAGTTCTTCCTACGATATCACACGAACTTTCTTATTTGTCCTACGAGTAGGAAAGGGAAAAAAAGATCTCAACTAAACCCTAGGAGTTTGCTAAGTGTGGGGATTTACACCTAGACTAGAAATTCTGGAGTCCGGGAGGTCGGTTATACATAGGGAAGTGTTTAAACACCCTACATATCTGTAGTACTCTACAGGAACCTTCTCTGTGTCATTGTGTTTGTGTTTATTGCTAATGATTGGGAAAGTTTCTCCTTTGTATTAGGAGAGAGAATTGAATTGATTTTAAAAGACAGACAGACAGACAAACTGACTATTTTTGGTATTTTATTAGCTCGCTGAGATTCCTTGTGAACCTCATGCCTACATATCCCTAGTGGAAGTCAGAGCTTAATGTAGTTCGGGGAACTAACTAGGGAAATTAATTATTTTTGGTGCCTTGCTTGAAGCTCAAGGTTGAAGCTTGGAATTAAATCTCTGTTTACAGTAAAGGGACATGAAATTATCTCTACAGAGAGGTATTTGTACTATTCTACCACAAACATTTAAAGGAGTGACAGAATAACTGAATTCATTTCATTCAAGAGGGGGACCTTACTTGTGTATGTGCAAGTATACCAGTCAAATGCCTCTTAAATGAAAGAAAGATGCTCATCCAAATTAGGGAAAGTTACCACATGTCTGGGTTTTACTGCCAGCTCATGCCTTTCAAAATCCTAAATGGGAGACTTGATTAAAATTGAAATGAAATGTTTGTTTGTTTGAATGTGGTAGAGTAGTAAAAATATCTCTCTATGGAGATAAGCTATGTCTATCTACTGTATAAAAGATTTGACTTTTAGCTGGCTTGTATGAGGCCCAAGCTTGAGGCTTTTTGATTGATTAATTAATATTATTGACTCTGGGAGATGACTCCACTGGGAATTAATTACAGGGTATTTTTGTGTTCTGTACAAAGCCCAGAATTGAGGCTGACTCTACTTAGGGAGACTCTATTTGTGTGCCTTGTACAAAGCCCAAGGTTGTGGCTAACTGTTGAGGATAATTGAATGACTCTATTTTATGTGCCTTGTACAAAGCCCAAGGTTGTGGCTAACTCTAGCTAGGGGAAAACATTATTTTCTGCCTTGTACAAAGCCCAAGGTTGTGGCGGACTCTTAAATGAATTAAGTATGGATGACTATATGGGGAAAGATCCTAAGTGTTAGGAATCTTTGACACATGAAAGATATGGTTTTTCTGCCTTGTACAAAGCCCAAGGTTGTGGCTACTGAGTGATGAAGGACTCACTGGGGAGACTCTATTATCTGCCTTGTACAATGCCCAAGGTTGAGGCTGACTCTTGACAGGGGAGTTTTATTGTTTGGGTGCCTTGTATGAAGCCCAAGGTTGAGGCTAACTGTTTTTGTTGGTTTTTGACTCTACTGAGGAGGTTTTATTTATTAAAAGACTGTTTTTCTTTGGAAGCTAACCCTTTCCAGGGATTTTGACTCAGCTGGTGAATTTGTCTGTTAAAAGACTGACTTTATCATGTTTTTTGGAGGCTGACCCTTTCCAGGGGTTCTGACTCTTTTGGGGAAATTATCTCCTAAGAGAATGAAATTATTTATTAATTAATTTTGGAGGCTAACCCTTTCCAGGGGTTTTTATTGAAATGAAGGAATGTGTGGAAGCTAACCCTTTCCAGGGATTTTGACATTTTAGACAGATGTTGGAGGCTAACCCTTTCCAGGGGTTTTTATTAATATGAATGGCAGAAAGATTATCTAATGGAGACTTCTTGTTTAAAGCCCAAGATGAAGGCTGACTCAATGCTGAGGATGACCAAACATGGATCCTAGACTCTGCTAAGGAAGATTGATGAAGATAAGGGTGACAGAGACTGTCCATGTCTCTCATTCCAAAAATGTACTCAATGTGAAATTGAGACAAACTTAGCTTGTTTAAAGTCTGGTTTTAAATTGGAAGAAACTCACCAGGGTAGGCTAAAAGGTGACTAAAGACCTGTTCCTATGTTTATAAGAAACCTGATGGGTCCTTGTATACAAGCTCAAGAGGAAGCTGGAAATGCTTTTAAGAAGCCTGTGGGTCCTTGTACAAAGCCCAAGAGGAGGCTAATCGAGGGTCCTTGTTATAGCACAAGAGAAATCTATGTAGTTTTGAACTTATTTTGGCTCTAAGCAAATGGGTAAGAGGTTTCACCGGGAATAATTCCTCTTTGGGTGGATGTGTCCTATTATTTGGATTCTAAGGTTTTTGCCAAGATGTTTCACCGGGAATAATTCATCTTGGGGGTTTGAACTACAGATCTCTAATTAGGAAAGAGCCTTCACCGGGAAGACATTCTCAATCCTAGGTCATATTCCTAATATATATATATAGTTTAGCTGTCCTAAGGTTTATACTCAAACGTAGTTCTAAACTAATATATGCACAGTTTATATTTGACAGTAATTTAAACAAAGACTGTAAATTGAAAGCTTGTAAAGCCTAACCTGGATGGAGTGGAGGCCATTGAAGAAGTATGTACAGAGCCTCAACAGTATTTTTGTTGTTTTGTTGATAACAGTTGAATATATATATATGATAAACAGTTAATGGTTTTTTTAAAACAGAAGAAGTGAAGATGGACAAAGGTCACATAGGTATCTGAAGAGTTTCACTGGGAATAATGCCCTTCAAATACCAGAGGAATGTTTTGAAAACAGAAAGAAGATTTTGAAAATACAGTTTTTAAAAACAAGCTAAGAAGAGAAGGTTTTTGGGACTTACACTCTATTAGAGGCCCAGTACTTTATAGTACTGGTGATAAAAGCAGTTGAAAATGATTTGAAATGATATAAGGTTTTGTTGTTTGAAAACCTTAATCATCCGTTTAATCGGAGATTGATAACAGCTTTGAAAATTGACAAAAGTCAACTTAATTAAAGTAAAAATAAAGATTTTTATTTAATTAAGACCTAAATAATTAGGGTTTTATCATAAACTTATTTACAAAGTGATTAGGTTAAAATAAAGTGATAATATATATTTAAAGTATTTAAGAAAACACTTAAAAACATACTATTTTAAACCTAATTAAAAATTCAAGAAATAAATAATATTTTTATGATTTTTTTGACTATTCACAAAATAGATATATTAAATAATAGGTGTATGAAAAATGAAGTGAAAATGATTTATTTTGATAGGTTAAATAAATATGTGAAGTTGTGAAGAGAAATGAAAGAAATTAGTGTTAAAAAAATAAGTTTTGGCCCTTGGAGGGTTTGAACCCACGCCCTTGAGGTCACCAGCCCAAAAAAACACCACTGAGCCAACGCGCGCTCGGTGTTAGTGACTTGCCTTCATTTGGTTATGTTTCAAAACAAGTTGTAAATCTTTGAAAAATAAAAGAACCAAAAAGTCTGGGGCGAGGGGGATTCGAACCCCAGACCTTTGGCATGAGGAGACTAAGAGCGCATGTGTGGCCACTAGGGCAAGTTATTCAGTCGTTAATAAAACGCACACCATTCAAAATAAAATAAACTCTCCCCTGAGAATTCAAATTTGCGCGCCACCACCATCTTCATCTTCAACCTCAAGCTCTCCATTTTTGAATTTCTGAACTTACTCGTTTCTCAACCATTTGCAACGATGTAAACATGAAACTTGCTCTAAATTCACTCACGATTCTAAATATGTAACTAACATGAACTATCATTAACTACATCTAATTAATTTACCAGAAATCGTGAAGAACCCTAAAATTTCAAAATTAAATTAAATGACTATACTGAAAGATAAATGGATGATGATAGAGGGTTTTCAATCCTCTGATGATGCTGAACAAGATAGAATCGAGCTATTTCACAAAAAGTACTTAAATTAAAGAGAGAGAGTTCAGAAACTTACCTCTGAAAATGGAGATCGTGAGGATGATAGAGAGCAACTGGGCTTGTATGAATGATCCCAAAAGCTTCCTTGTGGCTCAGTGATGCTAACTGAATGCTTGTAATGACCTCAAACCTCCTGAATTGTTCTATGGACCTCCCTCGATTTCAGCTTCAAGTGAACATGGAGGGTGTTGATTCTCGAGTTACAGATGAGCTGCAGCCATCTGGTTAGCTTCACTATGACCTGAGGAGTGTGTCTGGATGATTGGCTTGCCTTGAAACCTTCTGAATCACTCCATGGACCTCCAACTGCAGATGCTCCAAAGTAAGAGCAACAATGGTGTTCCTCCACCTACAGAAGTGATCCAGGTGCTTGGATCACCTCAAATGACCTCCCTTGAGATGTTAGAATGCTCACTTCCCAAAGATAAGCTCTGGTTTGAAGAAATCGATTCTTCTTGCCAAAGAACTTTGAAAAACAATGAACAAGAGAAGAGAAAGAGAAAGCAAGTAATATGGTTGCTTTGGTGTGTTTTTCTACTGAATTGTGCTCTCCTATTTATAGGCAAATGTCTCAGTACTGAGTGAGAGAGTGAGCTTGCTTAGTGAAGCAAGTTTGGTTTCTTAGCCATGAAGAAATTTCAAAGAATATCCAAGTGTGATCATTGCATTTTCGAGCCACCTCCCCTATCCATTGATTCTATCTGATCTTAGGGGATAATTCAGATGCAAAGTGAGCTCTAATTGGTTGATGAGAAGATTCCTTGGGTGATTCATCAATTTGCCATAAATTCTCAAATGTAATCATTACATAATCACATGTTCTTGTTTTAGGAATCTTCTTCAATTATCATGGCATGGTGAAAATGAATGCATGGCATGTTTGCAGATGTATTATGGGTCATGTAGCATCTGTATTTGAGGTCATGTGCACAAAACTTCAAAGTTCCAAAATGATGCATGACCTATAATTTCACTTCATGAGGCCAACTTTGAACAAGCATAACTCTTAGCTCAAATTGAATTTTGAGAAGGTTGAACACAATTTGGAAAGCCCTAAACATCCACTTTAAATCATTAGTTTATGTCTTCTTCAGAATCCTTTGGGAAATTTGTGAAAAATGAGGTCAAAGTTGGAAGAAAACTAGGTTAAAACACTTAGAAAAATTTCTAAGTGTTTATGACCTAAACTTCAAAATTTCCAAAACTTCATAAATGGTTGATCTTTTGAAAAAAGTTCCCTTGTAAGATGTTGTTTTATTTGGCAAGATCTACAACTTTCATGTTGGAAGTTTTTTGAGTTGTGTAGGTGAAATTTTGAGATCTCACCATGCCCTCAAAAACCCTAATTCCCGACTTTTCGCTCCTTGATGAATTTCTTTGAATTTCTTTGGCCAAATGACTTTGACATCCATATATTGATGATATTGATCTTTGAAAGTCATTTTTTGACCAAAAACCTTAAAAGTCAATGATGATCCTTCACAGTTGACTTTTTCCTGACAAAGTGAATTTTTGGGCTTTTGTGTAGAAATAAGATCTTCTCCCCAAATGGATGATATAAATGGATTATATGGAGGTAGTAGAGATCCTTGAATCATGTCTTGAGTTTTGGATTCATGCCCTGATTAGAAGTCAACTATCTTGGTGAATTAGGTCAAAACCCTAATTTGTCGACCATGTGAAAATAATGACTGTAGACTTTGAATTGAAGTGTGATGTCCAGTAGATCTTGTAATATGAGTTATTTGAAGATGATTGATGTCTTTGAATGACCCTCTGAGGTTTTTTAGGGTTTCCCAAATGTGATCCCTGATTTCAGTCCTTGATAGGCTCAAAACCCTAGTCTGGTGACATGAGTAAACCTGTACTCATATGACTGGATGTCTAATCAATCATAGATGAGAAAAGTGAAGTTTTTGAGCCCCATGATTGTATTAGAGACTAGTCTTTGTATTGATTGATCCTTTGCCTGAGCTTTCTTGTCTTTGAGCATCCTCGATTAGGTACCAGATGGAGAAATGACTGCTCTGGGTACTTGTCTTGACCTGATGAAAAATCCTGAAGATATGTCATCTCAGGGGGGTCAAAAATTAGGGTATGACAAGATGAATATTTTGATGTTCAATCAGATCAGCGACATTGGGAATATGCATATTTTTGACAAGATTTGGATCATAGATATATTGCCGAACAATTTTTCGTTTCATCTGCCACTTCTCAAAATTTTCCCTACAGTCAGGATGAACAAGAGCACTTACCGGTTGAGAAGATGAACTAGTAGCAACTTCCTTTCCCTTTCTTGATTTTGGAGGCATGTTTGTTGAGTAGGAGAGTGAGAGAGAAGATTTGTGACAGAGTTTGCACTTGAGGAATTAGGGTTGGCCGTACAAATGGTATGCAAATGAGCAAAAAGAGGTAAAAGAGATGATTATGTATGAGTGGGTATGGGTCGGGTCGACCAACAGACCCAATTTGGGAAATATTTGTAGCAGTAGGTCGACCTAATTTAGGGCTGGGTCGACCTAACAGAGAAGCCTTTGAAAAAACTGCAGATTAGGTCGACCTAAAAGAAGGGTAGGTCGACGTAACTGGGCATTTTAGTTTAGATGTTGAAAAATGACTTGTGTAGGTCGACTCAGAGGCATATTAGGTCGACCTAAATTCCAAATATTTGTGAAAATGCTCTATATATGATGTGTTTATGCCTAGTTATTTGCTTGTATGTTTAGAATATGATATGCTATGATTAAAGATGAAACACATACATGAGTAAGAAAGATATATTTATGAAGTCACTATAAGCATGTTAATTGATAGCATATTATAGCATCAATGATATTTTTGGAAGTGAACAACAACCATGTTACCGCCTTCTCAATATGTAGGTGTCACCGTTTAGTGGAAGCCTTTAGGCAATGTGGAATGATTCCTGACTTGATGAAGAACTACCTTTACACTAAGAGAAATGTTAGCTTGAGAATAATCAATATATATATATATATATATATATATATATATATATATATATAAAGTAAAGGAATAATCTTAAGTGAAACAAATGTAATTAGCCCAAATTAGAGATATCGAGTATCCCTAATTCCCTACGAATGTTGAAGTATTGCTCCGTTGCTAGAGGTTTGGTGAAGATGTCAGCTAGTTGTTTCTTGCTCTCTACATGTTCAAATATGACGTCTCCTTTCTCTACATGATCTCTTAGGAAGTGATTCCTTATTTCAATATGCTTGGTTCGTGAGTGTAAGACAGGATTCTTACTCAAGCTTATGGCACTTGTGTTGTCGCACATGATAGGTATACGATCAAGCTTAATACCAAAGTCAAGAAGTTGTTGCTTGAGCCATAATATCTGCGCACAACAGCTTCCGGCAGCTACATATTCTGCCTCAACAGTAGATAATGCCACCGATACTTGTTTCTTGCTATGCCAACTTATCAATGAATTTGAGAATAGATGACATGTTCCACTGGTGCTCTTTCTATCAGATTTGCAGCCAGCAAAATCTGAGTCGGAGAATCCTACCAAATAACACTCATTTCCCTTCGGATACCATAGGCCATATGTAGGAGTACCACGTAGATATCGCAGAATTCTTTTGACAGCTTTTAAGTGAGATTCCTTTGGACAAGATTGATATGTTGCACACATACACACACTAAACATGATATCTGGTCTTGAGGCAGTAAGGTACAATAGTGAACCTATCATACCTCGGTACAATTTCACATCAACCTCTTTACTTTTCTCATCTTTGTCTAGGTTAGTATTTGTTGCCATAAGTGTGTCAATCTCCTTCGCTTCAGTCATTCCAAATCTTTTGAGCAGCTCTGTGCAGTATTTAGTTTGACTTACAAACGTTCCATGACTGAGTTGCTTGATTTGTAGGCCAAGGAAGAAATTTAGCTCACCCATGAGACTCATCTCAAATTCACTCTGCATAAGCTTAGAAAATTCTTTGACAAGTTTTGCATTAGTCGACCCAAATATAATATCATCTACATAAACTTGGACTAAAAGTACATCTTTATCTTTTCTTTTAATAAAGAGAGTAGTATCAACTTTACCCCTAGAGTACCCTTGGCTAAGAAGAAATTTGCTCAAACGTTCGTACCAAGCCCGAGGGGCTTGTTTAAGAGCGTATAGAGCACGTTTCAGCTTATAAACATGAGTTGGATGCATGTAATTCTCAAAGCCCGGTGGCTGAGCAACATAGACTTCTTCATTTATATAGCCATTTAGAAAGGCACTTTTAACATCCATTTGGAATAGTTTGAAGTCTTTTGAACAAGCATAGGCAAGTAAGAGGCGAATAGCTTCGAGACGTGCTACGGGAGCGTATGTCTCTTCATAATCAATACCTTCCTCTTGATTGTAACATTGGGCAACTAATCTAGCTTTGTTTCTAGTAATAACGCCGTTTTCATCAAGTTTGTTACGAAAAATCCATCTAGTGCCGATTACTTGACGATCTCCCGGATGAGGGACTAAGTCCCAAACATCATTCCGTTTAAATTGGTTTAATTCTTCTTGCATGGCCATTAGCCAATGCTCATCAAGTAATGCGTCCTTAGCGTTTTTCGGCTCAACTTGTGAAACGAAAGCAAAATGATGACAGAAGTTACTTATCTTTGAGCGTGTTGTAACGCCCTTTGAGATGTCTCCTATTATGTTGTCAATTGGATGGTCTTTCACATTTGTCCAGGCCTTAGGAAGTTCTTCATTGTTTGAGATGCTCTCATTTTCATTTTCATCATAAGACTCATCTTTCTCTTTCTCAGCATCTTTCTTTACAATATTTTCATTCTCGTCTTCCTTATCTTTGACAATATCATCAGTGGATGGACCTGCACCATTAAACGAAAGACCTTTCTCGACATATTTTGTATAAGATTCATCAAAAGACACGTGTACTGACTCTTCTACTATAAGTAATCTTTTATTATATATCCAATATGCTTTACTAGATTGTGAGTAACCAGGGAAGATGCCCTCGTCAGCTTTAGCATCGAATTTACCAAGATTATCCTTACCATTGTTCAATACAAAACACTTACAACCGAATACATGGAGATGAGATACATTTGGTTTTCTACCCTTTAGTAATTCATATGGAGTTTTTTTTAGTATAGGACGTATTGTTATCCTATTCAAAACATAACACGCGGTGCTAATCGCGTCAACCCAGAAATACTTAGGTAGACTACCCTCATTCAGCATTGTTCTTGCCAACTCCTCTAGAACACGATTTTTACGTTCAACCACTCCGTTTTGTTATGGTGTTCTAGGAGCTGAAAAGTTATGCTCAATTCCATGTTTATCATAGTAGTTTTCAAAAAGATAGTTTTCAAACTCTCCACCGTGATCACTTCAAATTGCAACTATTTTGGTGTTCATTTTGTTCTGACATAATCTTGCAAATTGCGTGAAAGCTGGAAAAGTTTGATCCTTACTAGGTAGAAAGATTGTCCAACAAAATCTAGAGTAATCATCGACAATGACAAAACCATATATGTTTCCACCTATGCTTTTAGTCCTTGAAGGGCCAAAGAGATCCATGTGAAGGAGTTCAAGAGGGCGTGATGTTGAAACCATGTTCTTTGATTTAAAAGAGATTTTTGTTTGCTTTCCCTTTTGACAAACATCACATAGATGATCTTTTGAAAACTTCATTTTAGGTAAGCCGATTACTAAGTCTTTTGTGACAACCTTGTTAAGTAAGTCAAAATTTATGTGGGGAGACGTCTAGAGCAATTAGACACTTGGTACTAGATTTAGATACTTCATCCAAGTTTAGCATATAGATGTTGTTTACTCTTAAGCCATTAAACATAATGTCTCTTTTCTTAGTATGTTCTATTGTGCAGCCAGAATTTGTAAATGTTACTTTAAAATCTTTGTCGCACAATTGACTTATACTTAAGAGATTATGCTTAAGACCTTCTACTAGCAGTACATCAGTTATAGTTGTGGTAGAAGGGTTACCTACACTTCCTTTACCAAGTATGGCTCCCCGATTGTTATCTCCGTAGGTGACATACCCCTTTTTCTTTGCGTGAAACTCAACGAAAAGAGATATGTCTCCAGTCATGTGTCTTGAACATCCACTATCAAGGAACCACAACCTTTCGGCAATGTCAAGACACTTTTCCTGCAAAATTAATTTAGAGAGGGAGGTCCCCAATTTTCATTGGGTCCTTGGTAGTGAGTACATAATTTGTTGCACTTAGGCAACCATTGAAATACTCCTTTAGGAACCAAAATCCTCCTAAATTTGCATTTTTCAATGGTATGACCCTTTTTGCAACAATAGTGACAGGTAATATGATGAGAATATGTTGTTTTGCTAGTTGATACTTTTGGTACAAAAGTATATTTGCTATATAAAGGAGTATACGACCTTTTGAACTTATTTGGATCAACCGCAAAAGTCACTTTTGGTTATAGAGCCTTGTTTAATTTGGCTTTTAGATCTCTTACTTCTTTTTGCCAAATATGACATGTCTCACAACCAAACCATGATGTAGGATCTATCTCAACTTTATCCTTTTGAATGTCTAGCATAGATTGTTTTAAAGCTTCCATATCCTTTTCGGTTTTCTCAACTTTTGATTCAAGATATGAAAAGATTTTCTTATTTGAGGCCAAAAGTTTGAAAGCTTCAATTGCATCTCTATGTAATTCTTCAAAAGCAAGTTTTAGTTGAGAATGAGATACCTTGTCTATGAGTTCAGGTTTAAGATGACTTACAAGTTTCTTTTTCTTGTGTTGATGAGCCATAAGGCATACGTTTGCCGATTCTTCTTCATAGCTTGATGAGCTTTCACTAGATGAATCACTTTCCCATGCTATGTAGGCTCTTCTAGATTTGTTATGACCTTTGCTTTGGTTCTTCTCTTTTTCCTTCTTAAGGTATGGACAATCCGGTTTGTAGTGACCGACTTTGCCACAATTAAAGCAAGGCCCTTTGATTTTTCCTTTGTTGTTGTCATCTTGTTTGAGCTTGTTTGATTGCTTTCTATAGTTGATCAAGCCTTTGTCGGAATGTTTTGCTCCATTTTTCTTTAGGTATTTGTTGTATCTTCGCACAAACAGTCCCATTTCCTCATCATCGGAGTCTTCATCATCACTTGTATCACTATCCTCTAGCTCTTGTCTTGAGGTCTTGGAGCTTGAAGCTTTTAGAGCTATTGACTTCTTCTCTACCTCTTTCTCCATGTTCTTCTATTTCTTTGCTCTTTTCTCATGCATGTCAAGGCATTTAAGATGTTGTTCATGTTCCTCTGGTTTACCAAAAAGAGTGGTAATGTCTAAGGTGTTTAGATCATTTGCTTCCTTTATTGCTGTAACCTTGGGTTGCCATTCCCTGTTCAAACATCTTAAGATTTTGTTAGTAGCAACTGCATTGGAAACAGGTCTATCAAGATAATTTAAACGATTTTTCAGGTGAACGAATCTCTTCTGCATGTTTTCGATGGATTCACCATCTTCCATGTGGAAAAGTTCGAACTCTTGAGTTAACGTATTGGTTCTAGCTAGTTTGACATCATTTGTTCCCTCGTGGGCAACTTGCAATGTGTCCCACATAGCTTTAGCGGATCTACAATGGGAAACGCAATAGTATTCATCAACTCCTAGAGCTGAGATTAGAATGTTTCTCGCTTTCCAATCGTATCCATATCTCTTTTCATCTTCAGCATCCCAAGTATTTTCTGGTTTTGGAACAACTGCACCAGCTGCATTTGTCATGGTGATCTGAAAGGGACCATTGACAATAGCTGTCCAGATGTTCCTATCAATTGCATTGATGTGGACACACATACAATCCTTCCAATAGCCATATTTTTCACCGTTGAAAACTGGAGCTCTATTGTGAGCCCCTTTAGGTCTGGAAGCCATCTTTCCACTAAGTGTTTCACGTAGCACGGAATAAACCAGAGCTCTTGATGCCACTTGTTAGACGCTGGCCTAAGGATCTAGAGGGGGGTGAATAAATCTCACAGAGTTTTTCGGAATTATTTCGAACTAAGGCGAAAGCGGCTCTGAATCGACTTGCGTCTATTCCGGACCGTTATTGCAAGGGTCGTATATGTGACAAAACCACAAGATAATTGAGATTAACGATGAAATGATATATTATCGAATCAATATGTTTCACTATAGAAAATCGATTAACTTCTGATTTGATAAAATTTGATTTGCAATGCAGTAATAATGAAAGAAGCAAAAACACAAACACTTGGTGATAATGATCAAATTGATGGTGATTCAATGTGTGATGAATTGTGATGTTTATACAAGTTCTTAATTCACAATTTTTACACTCGAATCGTTAATCAATTTGCAATTATAACCAAATATGAACAGAACGTAAATGAAAAGATAAAAGCGACAGGAACACGACATTTGTTTAGGCAGTTCGTCGATCGTCCTCGCTACGACTACGTCTGCCCCCAATTCCAAACTGAAATTGGGAAATCTTCCATTAATGTTGAAAGCAGTTTATACAAAGAAGATAACAAAGCGATAAACAATAAACCAAATTTGTCGATCCTTTAAATCTTCTTCCCCCTTAATCTTGAGCCAGATCAAGGTCTTCCAAGAGCTTCACTTTGATCCCTTTCTGCAGTGTCTTGAATTGCTTGAACACTTGTTCTTCAATCTTCACACTCAGCTGGATCCTTGATGAAGCCTCTTGATAAAAACCCCCAAAATTCACCAATCTTGGAGGACAAAACCCTCAGATTTTATTCACCAAAAACCCCACAAATCTTCACCCACTAGGAATCTTCAATTCCGTTCCATGGAAGTTATCGATCTTGAACGCAAACCCTCAACGCAAAAATGATTGTGTGTAGTTGTGTTGGAGTTGTGTCGATGATCGAAGATGAGAAGCCTTTGTGTATCTTTCAGTTGTTGGTGTTTAGAAACTGCAATAATGAACCTTGGACAATATATATGAGAGCTAATCAGTTGGAGCAGAGAAAACCAGAAATTTTGGCATTTTTGATCAGATAGGTCGACCACTTGTAATGCTTAGGTCGACCTAACAGAGCTGCATTTGCTTTGAATAACATTTGTTCCCAGTTAGGTCGACCTGTTAAGGAAGTAGGTCGACCAGAATCCTCTTCAGATACGTTTTGGGGACTTTTCTTAAGTTTAGGTCGACCTAGTTGTTGTGTAGGTCGACCTATCAGAAGGATGCGTAAATTTCTCCACTTTAGGTCGACCTGGGTTGGGAGTAGGTAGACCTGACTGTTGTTTTTCTGAGTTCTTCTTGTTTTACTTGTATTGAGTCGACCTATATGTATAGTGGGTCGACCTGCTCTGTCTTGAGTGACCAATGCTTGCTTTTCTTGAGTTCTTCTGCTTGTGCCTTGTTGCTTGTTTGCTTGTGGAGTTTGCCATGGATCAAAAACACCTTTGTGACTGTGATCTTGTATTCACAATATCGACTTTGTCTTCCTCTCCGTGTTTCTCCAATTTCAAGTTTGTTTCAACAGGTGAGGATGTAGGATTCAAATCATCCATTTTGAATCTCTTGAGTATCTCTTTGACATACTTCCTTTGATGCATCACCATACCTTGCTTCGATATTTTAAATTCTATGCCTAGGAAATAAGACAATTTTTCCAGATCCAACATTTCAAATTTCTTCATCATTAGCTCTTTGAACTTCGACAAGTTCTCCAAGCTATTTCTAGTTACCAGAAAGTCATCGACATATAAGCAGATGATTGTTATATTTTGTGCCACAGCTTGAACATAGACACCATACTCATATTTGCATTTGAAAAATCCTAATTCGACTAAGTAATGGTCGATCTTCTTGTTCCATGCCCTAGGTGCCAGCTTGAGACCATAAAGTGATTTGTACAACTTATATACTTTACTCGCTTCTTTCAGAATCATAATACCAGGAGGTTATGAGACATAGACCTCTTCGTCTAAAGGACCATTCGGAAATGCTAACTTCACATCTAAGTGAAATGTTAACTAACCTTGATTGGATGCCAATGCTACCACTAGTCGAACAATCTCCAATCTTGCTACGGGAGCAAATAATTCAAAGTAGTCGAGCCCTGATCTTTAAAGAAATCCTCGAGCTAATAATCTTGATTTATGTCTTGCAATCGACCCATCAACATTGTGTTTAAGTTTGAACACCCTCTTTACGTCGATAGATTTTTATGTGCTGGCTATTCGACGAGTGTTGTTTCTTTCGATTACTTGTAACTCTTCGCTATAGCTAACTTTAAAGCCTCGCTATAGTTGATTAGTTCAACACCTACAAGTAAAGAAAAATGAACTAATTCTCCATCTGGTGTGACTTTATCATCAATAGCTACTTCATAGTCTTGAAGTCTTGCTGGAAGAATTCGAGTTCTTTGAGGTCTTTGGCTTGTAGCAGCCACAACCTATGTCAGTAACTACTTCGACTTCGACTTCGACTTCACCTGGGTTCTTAGTAATTCATTTGACTTTGACTGCACCAGTTTCTTCGTCGAACTCAGAGCTCATCAATGGCTTGTTAACTGAATTACTCGAATTCCAATCCTAGGCGGAATTTTTATCAATCACAATATCTTGACTTAACATAAACTTCGTATTATCTGGATTGAACAACCTGTACGCATCAGTCTTATGATATCCTACCAGAATCATAGATTCACTATTGTCATCAAGGTTCCTTCTTCTTGCATCAAGAACATGCTTGTAACACATAGATCCAAACATCTTCAGATGACCCACTGATGGTCGTTTGCCACTCCACACATCTTTAGGAACCTTATTCTTCAACTTCTTGTTAGGGCACCTGTTCAGGATATAAACTGCAGTCAAAACGGCTTCACCCCATAAAGACTTTGGCAAATTCTTCTACTTCAGCATGCATTTCGCCATATCCAATATGGTTTTGTTCCTTCGTTCGACAATTCCACTATGTTGAGGTGTATAAGGAGCAGTTACCTCATGGTCGATACCATGTTCTGCACAGAAATCTTCAAACATCTTTGACGTGTATTCGCCACCTCCATCTATTCGTAGAACTTTGATTTTCTTTTCACTCTGTTTTTCGACAAGTATCTTGAATCTCTTGAAGCTTTCAAATACTTCGTCCTTTCTCTTGATCACATAGATCCATATTTTTTGACCAAACTCATCGACAAACGAAACAAATTATCTGCTTTCACCAATGGACGACATACATCTGAGTGTACCACTTCGAGTATGCAGGATGATCTCATTGGTATATTCAAAGCAAAATAATTTCTGGATTGCTTTCCGACTAAATAACCTTAAAAAAATTTATCAGGCATCTCAAGACTTGGAATACCAATAACCATATCGTGACTAATCAATTGATTGAGTGATTGAAAGTTCAAATATCCAAACCTCAAATATCACAACCAATATCCTTGTGGTTGAAAACACTTTTTAGACATTGTACTTTAGTCGAAGAGATTGTGGTCTTAAACGTCATGTTCTTCGACAAAGGAGATTTCAAGACCAAATTGTTCTGGGAGTCGAACAATTCTAAAACTCCATATTTCATGAAAACTGAGAAACCTTTTTCGACCAGTTGTCCAACACTTAGCAGGTTGCACTTCATACTAGGTACATAAAGCACATCTTTGATCATAGCTTTCCCTCCATAACATGTGAAAAACTATGTTGTCAGTACCTTCTGCTTGCAAAGAACTATTATGAGTAAGTTTTACCTTGCTCTTCTTTGATTCGTCGAAATCTTCCAACCATACCTTTTTACCGGTCATGTGATTTGAGCAGTCTGAATCGAGAAACCCGATCTTGGACTCGACATGGTTAACTGCAACTGCAGCCAAAACCACCATACCTTCATAATCATCTGAATCTTACTGTGCAAGGTTTGCTTCGTCATCCTTTCCTTTTGTTGATCCATTGTCTTTTTTGTACCAACAATGTTTAGACAAGTGACCCCACTTCTCACAACGATAGCATTGCACACCTTTCTTATCTTCTTTGTCCTTTTGATAGTTTCCTCCTCCTCTTTTTGAGGATTCATAAGTTTTATCTTTGGCCTGCTGCTTGTGAGGGTTCGACCAAGGCTTCTTGCCCCGAGTCTTGTCGAATTTGCCTTTAAATTTGTGGGAACCACCATTATTTTTCCATGACTGAGCCTACAAAGCTTGTATTGAATCTGGAACTCCTTTCCTTTCAACAATCCTAATCTCATACGCTTCCAACGAACCAACCAAATCTTCCAGTTTTAGGGTTTCAAGTTGATTGGATTTTTGAATAGCTACGATAATGTGATCAAAGTGTGAGGTCAACGTATGCATTGAATTCTCAGCTATCATCTTATCAGTTAGGGTTTCACCATAACCGTTCATGAGATGGACAAGTTCCTGTACCTTCGACACATACTCTGCAACCTTTTTGTCTTCTCCCATTGACAATAATTCATATTGTCGACACAAGGTCTGCAACTTGATAACCTTGACTTTCTCACCTCTTTCATAATATTTGACAAGAATATCCCATGCCTCATTCTTCGATTCAACATGAGAGATTATGTCGAAATTTGTAGTATCAACCGCTGTTAGAATGCGATGCGCCGCCTTGCAATCCTTCTTCTTGACTTCGTTGTGGGTTGTTTTCTGTGCATCATATGCATTTGCAGCCAGCGTAGGAACGTCGTTGGTAACTACTTGTAGGGTTTCATGAAATCCAAACATAGATTGCATCTGTTTTCTCCATCGAATCCCATTCTTGCCGTCAAGCATTGGAAGCGAATTTGGAATGTCGTTAGTACCCTTCGTGTTTGCAGCGACTGATTTACGTTCCCTGGAAACACGATATCTGACGTAAAGTTCTCAAGAACAATAACCGGAAGCTCTGGATACCAATTTGTTAGTGTGTGAGACACTTTTAAGGAGGAGAGTGTAACACCCCAATTCTACCCATCGAATATAATAAAATTAGAGTGCAGAAAATTTAATCATACAAGGGATATCACATTTAATTCACATAAGCAACATACATTGATCATAATTATGCATATACATAACACTTAGAACCTGGATGAACTTATAACAACATATTTCAATTCAATTAATCAACTAAATAGCGGAATCATAATTTCTCAACGGTAACAACATCACATCTTTTATTCACTGAAAACACTTCGCAACTATTAATATTATTCAACTTCAATTCGCTTAACATATTTATTTGACTAAACAACCTCAAAATCAACATGATAATTCATAATTCAACTTAAGGTAATAACAACATTTAAACATAACAACAATCGTCCATCCCCCGAGTGCTACGTATCAGAGCAATACCCTCTTAACTTATTATAGAGCAACATGAAGACTTCATAAATTAACTTCAAACTTCCATAATTATACTTGAGTACCTGCCCATTTCCCATGGTAGGGGAAACATCAGCAGAAGGAGTGAGATATCTAACAATATAATACGGTGTATGATAAATAATATAATAGAAATCATATCGTATAATTTACCACCTCACAACTTTCAAATAACAATTATAACAACAAATATAATAACAAATAGCAAGGACAATTACAACAATAGCTATAATAGCAATTAGCAACAACAGTTATAATAATAGTTATAATAACCATTACACATCTTTCCAAAAATACTTGTCACAACAAATCATTAGCATAATTTCACAATAAGTCATCAACAACGTATTACAACAAAATCATCAATTTAATACAACACTTATCCATCATCACAACAACATCATCAACAATTAATCAACTCGAAATGTGACTCATAACAATGCATATGCATGTGGTACCATTTGGAGTAAAACTCCCAACTTAAACATTTGTCATTTTCAGGCCGTCGTGTTTGCCATAATTTTCAGGCCGTCGTGTTTGCCATAATTTTCAGGCCGTCGTGTTTGCCATAATTTCCAGGCATGCATTATGCAATCGATACGACTCAATGAATGCAACAATCACATACAACACAACACAAATCTCATCATGAGGCATCCTCCTATATCACTGTTATTACCAATTATTAGAGGTAATCATCATCACAAAAGGCATAAGCCTATATCGTCACTACAACACTGGCCATAGGCCTACAACATCATCATCGTATCAACAACATAATCATAACGATAATATAATAATAATCACATCGCCAACATCACAATATCAACAACGTATTATTACAACAACATAACACCTATACCAACATCAACATAGAACAATTTTCAACAATAGATTCATTGACAATAGAACAATTTCAGCAATTTCAAAAACAACCACCACAAACAACCACACACCGCAACAATTTTACACAACCACAAACAAAGGCGATTATATAAACTCAATCCCACATAAAATTCATCATAAATCCCATTATAAAGTCAGAAACCCACCCTTACTTTGGATTGGAGATTACTCTATAATTCTACCGATCGAAGCCTTCTAGCCTTAGCTTCTAACCCTTGCCTCTTTTAATCAGAATCAAAAGCTGAAAATTTTCTCAAATATGCAGCTACAGTGATGATGATATCTCGCAACTCAGACCTTATTTTGAATATCCCGACATTCAAAAGTTAGATATAGGTGTTGCGAACCTACCCTCAAAATTTGGCCATGATCCAACGGTTAACAAATCGAGGATCTTCGATTTAGTGAGACTGCTGCAAGAAAAACGAGAATGAGTTTCTCTCCTATTTTCTCTCTTCTCTACAACTTCCCATGATCAATTCCCCAAGACTTTTTTCCTTCTAAATAATCTAATCCCTATCTTAACCTAATTTCATTAAACCTATTGGGCCTAACATTGTCACCCTAGCTTTTACTACCATCATCAGTTAATTAAGTCCATATAATAAATCTAGTATTTCTTCAATGCTATTTCTACAACTTAATCGATTAATTAATCGAGTAATTAATCATAACAACCCATGTCAACAATTCTCAACACTACACAAATTCAACAATTAAATTCGAAATAATTTAAAAATATTTAACTAAATAATTAATTAAATACCGGGTGTTACAGAGAGAATAAAGAGAAAGAGAGAATAATGAAATAAGGATTATATTATTGAATTGAATTTTACAAATAATGATATAGACTATGACTATTTATACGCAGCCATGATTGGGTTTGAGCTTACAAAACTTGGATTATATTTGATATTATTTGATTAGATTATATTTGATATTATATTAATAATATCAATCCCAATAATATCTCAACAAATTTCAATAATATCTCAACATTCACCCCTCTAGATAAGTTGTCATCGTCTAAAAAAATTAATTAAAACTAAAATTCTGTAAACATGGTTTTACCCCTTGAGTATAATTCCAAACGAGGAGAAAAGTAGTTTGTTTTGAAAATCTAAAAAATATAATTGCTAGGGATCAAATCTATGATCAATTTTAATTTTTTTGGGTAAAACTTGAAAATTTCTTCACCCACCTCCTAACCTTCCAGCCCACCCCTGGTGAATTTACAACACTACCCCTTGTTTCGGAAGTTCATTTCCGAAAAGCAACTTTTTTTTGAAAAAAAGGTGTTTTCGGAAATGTATCTCCGAAAACGTGTTTTTTTTAATATAAAATATTGATTTCGGAGATGCATCTCCGAAATAAAGTTACATTTTTAGAAAATGTGGTGTTTCAGAAGTTCAACTCCGAACGCACCCCCCCTTGGAGGAATTCGGAAATGAACTTCCGAATTTATGTCTGGACAGAAGAAAAATGGAAAACAACAACGATTCGCTTTATTTAATCGGGTGAAGATTACAACGATAATATTACTGAAAATTAAAGTTACATATTGTTGAACACGGGTAGGTGGGGATGAGTCAACATTTTGATTACGTCGTCCGCCGATCTTTGAAGCTTCGCGTCCAACTCGATCGGGCCTTTCGAAGAAAATCGGTCGAACGTTGTCCACAAAACCGCTAAATCTTCGTCGTTCTTGATCTCAAAAGGTGTGAACTTAATGCCTCCCTCGTTGTTAAGCGATGGCGAGCGGTACTCGAGCTTGACAACCTTTCGATTCTCGGGATAGCGCAAAAGCGTGTTGAGCGACGGTATCAACTCCGCAAACGGCGTGTCGCGCGAGAAGCGAAATTGGAACGGCATCGGGTAGCCGGTTTCAAAGTAGACGAATGCTAGGTGGGGGTAGGTTTGTGTCATTTGTGTTTTGTGGTGTGAAGAGGATGAAGAAGAGTGTGTGGTATTTATAGACTTATTGGAGCATTGATGGCCCAACAAATCTTATCCTGCATCAGGGGACATTTCGGATATGAACTTCCGAAAATAGGCTCCAGACATGTATATTTCAGAAGTTCATTTCCGAATTATGCAGAAACAGAGGCAAATTTCAAATTTTGTGCATTGCATTCAGTTTTGTGTTACCAATACCAAAAGCATTCAAAATAGGCATAAATTACACAAAGATGACATAAAACATACTTATATTATATATGTATTGAATCGGTCCGATTTTACATGATAAACAACAATACATAAAAAAAATGATCGTTACAAACAAAAACGACCCGGAACGAACTAAAATTCACCGAACCAATCGGTGGATCCTAAGTCCAAAATAGGCACGTTCTTCGACCGCTCTCTATTTTGCTCGCGCTCTTTGCTCATCATTTCTTCAAACTCCGCCATCCTCGAAACGAACGGATCCGGCCAAGTCTCCGCCTCATTTGAACGATGTGCCGTCCATTGACAAGAAGTAGCCGGTATAGGACAACCCAATTTCAAAAACACTTGAACGAAGTGCCGCGATCGTAGATACCCGATGCATATGATACGGCCCGACGCGTCCAACGACGGTCGACTATGAAGTGGAAAGAAAGTCTCACTTAGTCCAAACCTCGTCAAATTGATACACACCATATCTTACGCACTTGCTATTAGATGACCCATATCGGGGAATGACATCCACTTCGAAACCGGAGCGATACCGGTAAGTGATGGAACAAGTGCATCATGAATTTTTGTAAACTTTTCTTGATTTTCATATAGTTGGCCGTAGATGTCCCGATACGAAGTCAACTCCGCAATGAGTTCCCGTCGGACTAAAGTGTGATTATTTTCCCCTTTACCGAGCAAACCCGCAACGGCCCGATATCCACAATTGTCGTCGCCTCCAACATCAACGATGTTATCGATATATTTGTGCATAAAAAGTGGCATCTCATCAATGTAGACAATTGGTGATTTTTTGATCGGCGGTGTACGAGGTGGCTTCAAAATACGGGCTCCTTTGTTACCACTACACTTAGACTTCGGTGTCTCATGAATTTCCGGGAACGATGCATCAACATGTTCAAAGTAGGAAGGAGATCGTTTTGTTGACGTGTCATCTTGTGTAATTTTGGACTTTTTCGGTGCACCTTTCGTTTTAACCGGTTGAGATGGCGGTTTCAAATCGGTGGTCTCCGGAAATGCGATCTTTCGCAATTGTTCTTTTATGTGCATTTTTGTTGTGTCGTCCGCTTTAGCAAACTTCTCCATTATCACTTCCAACTCGTCGGAGATGGTGATTTTGGAGTCATTTTCTTTCGACGGGTCAAAATCATCAAAACGAAGTTTCTTCCAATGGTCGGCTACCTCATCCATGCGTATGGGTGAATTCAAATTTTTCTTTTTTGCAAGTATACAAGCACACGGAAGGTCGTATGTAGTTCTAATGGTCTCCGACCGCTTAGCTTCATGAAACAAAAAATTCAAACCCGTTCGAGATATGTTGTAAATCAATTGGGAGAATAGAATTTTCCCCTTATACCGGTGTTCCATAACCGTCTTGCTCCGACCGAACGATGTTTGAATTTCATTGTGTTGATTTTCAAGCATTTGGTTCACGATGTCCCATCCGCGACACAAATCTCCCTTGCTATCACCCAACCACCTCTTGAAGACCGCATGTGCGGATTCAACTCGGTTAGTCGTGGTGCAACCAAGATGTCTAACCCGATTTGTCCAAGCGCACACGACTTTTTCTCTAACTTTGTCAAGAATGGTGGATTCGACGTAATGACAAAAAGTCTTAATGGAACCACACAAAGACCTAAAGTGTACCAATTTCTCGGTATAATCCTCTTCGGAATATGCATCCAAAATTCCCCTCCATGCCGCCATTATCCTATCAACCACAACACCGGCTTTGACAACTTTACCATTTTCATCCGGCCTATCTTTTGTCCCAACCGCGGGTTTCAACTTGCTTCTCACGTTGCAAGTTATGTGATACCGGCAAAGTAAAGCGGTAGATGTCGGGAAGACGGTATCGACCGCATTCATCAAAGCATTGTCCCGATCGGTGACAATGACGTTTGGCATAACCTCTTGATCAACTAACAAAGACTTGCAAATTCCCAAGGCCCACGTAAAGTTGTCTTCTTTTTCACACTCCAAAAAAGCAAACTCCACCGAATAAGTCTTGTCCGTCGAGGTCACACCGACGATCTCTAGAAGAGGAAGCCTATATTTGTTTGTCTTGTACGTCGAATCCATGACTAGAACGGTTGGAAATGTGTTGAATGATTTGATACTTTCGGGATGAGTCCAAAAAATATCACGCACCGTAACTTTATCCTCGGAGGTTCGGAAGCTTGAAACATATTTGTTATCGTCTAGTAGTTTTAAAAGTTGTTGCATTTTCGACCGAGGGCCCATATTCAATACTTTGAGATTGTGTCGTTCATTGTAAACTTGCTTGATATTTGAAACGCTATTCGGATTCTTACGCTTCAAATCGGCAAGTATGTTGCGAGGCGCCACTTTGACTATCGTTAGGTCCGATATCACATTCCTCTCTTCGCGGGACAAACGACACGCTATTGGATGCCCGTGTAACTTGACATCCAAGGCATGATTATGAATTCCACAAATTACGGTTAACCGCCACAAATCATCAACCCTCCGAGTAGCACGCAACTTAAACGGACACCCGCACTTCCTCGATCCCGTGTCCTCGTGTTTTAGCACCCGGTTTGATTGTACATAACTACCACCCCGTTCGCAATTCAAAACAACGAAAGCTTTCCGCCTACTATTTCCGCTGTCCGACCTTAAAATAACAATTCCAAATCCATGTTTGTGAGCTTCCTTCCGAACCCAAACAATCAATTGTTCGCGACTACCGAAGCTCTGATCATTTGTAAAATGTTGCCGAACATCAACCGCATCGATCATAGGAGTAACGTCAATAACCGGATCGTTATTAACGTTGACAATTTCCGGAACTATGCCTCCATCGTCTTGCACAATGTTGTCCGGATGCACCATACCTAACAAATGAAAAAATTATCAAAAGTTGGCCAAAACTGTTTTTTTTTACTGCCAGGCCTATTTTCGGAAGTTCATTTCCGAAATATGTTAGGTAATATATTTCGGAAATGAACTTCCGAACCATATCAGTTTTCAGCATAAATTTGTTGAATCAATATAGTGAAATAGGGGATGGAATGAATGATGTTTACCTGAAATTGATGCTTTCTATGCTCCCTTTAACGTGATCAACGGTTTGAAACTTGATTTTAGGGCGAAAAATGGATGGAGATTGATTGGGTTTTAGAGAGGGGTTTGAGAAGTTTTGGAGAAAAATGATGAAATAGTGAAGGAGGGAAATTTGTATATGCAGCAACAGTTTCGGAAATGAACTTCCGAAAATATGCACGGATTTTGAATTTTTTTGACTTCGGAAATGCACTTCCAAATTGTGGAAATTTTTTTAAAAAAAAAAGCGCTTCGAAAGTTCATTTCCGAAGCAGGGGTAATTTGGGATTTTCGCTGGGGATAACCCCCATAGGGAGGTGGCTAAAGAAATTTTCTAAAACTTTACCGGAGAGATAATAACAAGTTAAGTTTTTATGGCACCTTTCATACCTCACTTATGATGTAAAATTCTCCCACCAAAATAAAAGAGTTTTTTTTTTTGATAATAGTGTAAGTTGACAAATTTAATTGTAATTTGTATTCATATAAAAAAAACTGTAGAGATCAAAAGGTTTCAATTACTCCATTTAGTTCATACTTATAATCAAGATTAGTAAGGAAAGCAAAAACTATTTTTAATGACAAGACATTATGAATTTGCAATATAAATTATATATCTCTCGCATGCTTTGTCTTTTTAAGGCATCAGGTACTTGAACAGATGTTTTTCCAAGTGAAGGAATGGATTGAATTCAATGCAAGTGGGAAAAACAGTTGAGTCTTTTTCATTAGAGGTTGCCAAAAGTTGTTCATCTTTTTGAGTTTAGGTTCAAACTTGTAGGGTACTATGTCTTTGCGTGGGTATATATGTGACAGATATAAAGAGAGACTTTTACTATTTGAGCTTTAATAAAATGCCTGAGAATGGTGCAGAAGATAGTGATGATAAAAAAAAACATCATTGCTAAAGAGCAAGTGAAAGTTTTGTTCATTGGTATGGGCCCTAAAATGAAAGGTCAAAGAGAAAGCATGCCCTTAACAAATCTCTCAAAATCCGATGATTAATCATTTGAGTTTTATTTAAAACTATTTCATGAAAAAGTGGATACACTTTTGGAAAAGCTATACTGTGGTTAATTTTCCATTGTTCATTGTGACTCAACTTTATTATAAAAAAATTCAAATGTTTTTGAATGTTATTATTCAATAGTATATTTACAGTGTGATTGTTCATGTCTCATCATTTTAATTTTAAACCCCAAAGGTGAAATCATGAAAAAGTTCATGATATATCAATCAAAGAAATTAAAAAGATTACTAGCTTTTGGATGGATATTATTATATCCTTCACGGCCCAGGCCTTTCATGCAAAGGCAAGTCACTTTAACTAGTCAAGTTATAAGGATTCTAATTATTATTTTTTTTTAGCCTAGTGCTTAAAAAGTTTTCACAAATGAACATTAGATATTGGTTATTTTTTAGAAATAAACATTATTTATGTGTTATATTTTTATTAGCATATTTAATATAATAGATTAGAAAAAGAGAAAAAAGTAGAGCAGAATCTAAATAGAATGAATGACTCCATAAGTTGAGTGACCTTTAACAAAAATGTAATGTCAATGATAAAGTATATTGGTAAGGGATGTGATATTTTAGTAAGAATAAGCTTTGTGGCTAGCTTGATCATCATAAAAAACAATACCAAGTTTTGGCCCCAAGTTCAATGAACTGTTATCCAAACACAAGACTCATCATCCAAACACATAACTCATATCTCATCTCTAACCGTAAATTTTTTTATTATATTAATATTGTAATATTTAACATATTTGAGAATACAAAAACTTAATTAAGTCAAATTCATAGTACAGAAGATAACGATATTTTTACGATTGAATTTTCTGAAGAGGAAATTAGAGAAATAGTGTGAAATTGCGATAGTTCGAAGAGTCCAAGTCCGAACAGGATAAATCTTGGATTTATAATAAAATTCTAGGAAGTGTTCAAAGGAGATTTCCAATTTTTTTTACAGAATTCCATTAGAATAGCGGACTAGTTAAGGGCATTAATAGTTCCTTCATAACATTAATCCTTAAAGTGGATAATCCAGTTAATTTGAAAGAGTCCAGACCTATGTCGTTGATTGGTAGCATGTAGTGCTTACTAAAATTCTTACTAGCAGACAGAAAAAAGTGATCCACAAGGTGATACCAGAAGCACGGTTTGCTTTTTGGAGGGGCGACAAATTGGAGATTGTATACTCATAGCAAATGAGTTAGTAGATGGGGTTCATCAAAAAATGGAGAGAATGGGGTTCATCAAAAAATGGAGAAAATGGATCATTGAGTGTTTGCGAACATCAACAATTTTGGTATTAGTAAATAGGAGCCCCACAGAAGAATTCTCGGCAGGGAGAGGATTGAGACCAGGAGACCCATTGTCTCTTTTTCTTTTCCTGCGTGCATCAAAAACTCTTTGATGGATATGAATTCGGGAATAGTAAAGTGAAAGTTTCACATTCACAATACGCTGACAACACTATAGTGATGGGGAAAAAGAGTTGGAAGAATGTCTGGGCAATCAAATCGATCTTACAATTGTTTGAACTAGTGTTAGGACTAAAGGTAAAGTTCCACAAGAGTTCACTAATTGGTATCAACATTTCATCTGATTGGTTAGAGGAGAAGGCATCGGTGCTTAACTGTAAGGTGGGGCATACTCAGTTTAAATATTTAGAGATAGTTATTAAAGGCAATCATCGTAGGGCAAGGGCTTGGAAATCGGTGATTGACATCGTTAGAGGCAGATTGGCATCTTGAAATAATAATCAGGAATCAATTGGTGGTCGTATCGTTCTTCTCAAATCAGTTATGTTTGCGCTACCAGTATACTATCTTTCCTTCTTTAAAGCTCCGACAAGTATTATCTTTAAATTGGAATCTATGTTTAAGAATTTTTTGTGGGGTGGGAGATTGGAGAGAAGAAAAGTGAATTGGGTGCAGTGGGACAAGATTTGCAAAGAGAAGGAAAAATGAGATCTAGGAATAAAAAATTTAGAAGCTTCTAACTTAGCTTTATTAAGAAAGTGGAAATGGAGGGTTCTTACTAAAAGAAAAGGTTGTGGGTTATAATTCTAGAATGTAAGTATGAAGCGATTGAGTTCGGAGGAGGCAAGGTTGATAAACTGAGCTCATTGTGGTGGAGAGACTTAAAATCTTTAGACAAAGTGGAAAAAGTTTTTAGATAAAATTGGTTTGATAATAATTTAGTCAGAGTATTAGGGATGGATCATCTATTTTGGGAGGACCCGTGGTTGGACGGTAAAATCCTAAAAAGTTCATATCCGGCGTTGTATAGGTTGTCTAATGACACGAATATTATGGTGAGAAATGCGATTATAGTTGACGATGGGAGATAAGTTAGGAACTATAACTGGGAGTGCAGTTTAGAAAGGGAAAATGGAATGCGAGCATATGAAATCATAGAAAAGATTCAAAGAGTTCCTTTGAAGGTTAATATTAAGGATTCGTGGAGGTGGTACAAGACTATGTATATAATTAAATATGCTTACTCTTTGATCATGGAGGGACTTTTGGATCCAGTAGGGGAAGAAGGGGAATTGGCAGCTGTTTGGAGTAGCCTAATTCCATCGAAGGTTTCGGTTTTGGCTTGGAGAGTTTGGAAAAACAAAATTTCCACTAGGATAACCTATTTAAGAGAGTCATCTTGGTTAACTCAAAAAAATCATGCCCATTTGGTTGCTGTAGAGAGGAAAGTGTTGTTCACATTTTCTTCGAATGTTCGTTAGCTTGGATTGCATGGAACGAGGTCCTAAGATGGATTAGTTTTTATTTGTTTCTCATAATTCCTCATGCAAAATTTTACTCAGTTTGCAAGTATCAACAGAGGAGGGATAATGCTAAAAGATAAATTATCCATCATATGGTTTGCGTGTCTTTGGGTAATTTGGAAAAGGAGGAACGAGAAGATTTTCGGAATCCCAGAACGAAGAAGAATTCCCAGCATATATGATATTTAGGAGACCTTTTGGAAGTGGTTAAAGTCAAAGGTTGTGGGCTTTTGTTATACCTTAAATCAATTTATTTCGAATCCAAAAGAATGCATAGGATGGTGAAGTCAACAGGAGCTTGTCGTCCCGCTGGGACAAAGGGTGTTTTTTGAGCTGCGATTTCTCTGTTTTATTTCCTTGTCTTTTTTGATGGTTTGTTTCAGCAGTGGAAGCGGGCTTTGGTTCAATAGCTAGTACGGGGATTTAACTGTGTAAACCTTTCTTGCCGTATCATTTATGGGGCGGTTCTAATGCAGGTTGGTGGTGCCATTTGGCCTGATCTAATTTGTTTTTTTACTGTCTAATTTTTGGTAGTGATGTCTGGTGTAGCAGGTGTTGTGTTTCTTATGTGGTTCCAACAGATGCTCCTCTTTATAACTATTGCATTTTCTTGCATTAGGCTGTGTATTTTAAGTGTTGTGTTGGGTGAATTGGTGGATTTTGTTTTTTTGTTGTTTTTAAAGTAGTTGAACTGGAGAAATCCTATTTTTATTTGGTTTATATTGGGATGGATTTAGTTTCTGTATGATATGTCTCGTGCCCTCCAAAATCTTAATAACATTCTCTCTTTTGGCATTTAAAAAAAAGTCAAATTCATAGTGTGATAAAACAAAGGTATTGTTGTTGCACAAGAAGACACCTTAATGTTTGTAATCTATTTGATTATGGTAAAAATCCTTCATAATTAAAGGGATTGGAAAGAAAAAATTTCAAGTTGTGGAAGTGACCAAAGATAAACTCCTTTTGTCTACTCTTTCTTTTATTTATTTACCTTTGATTTTTTCAGAAATTTGTTTTAACCCAAGATGGAAAAGGAATAAAGTTTTTAAAGACACACAATTCATATCAAATTTCTTGTATTTTTCTCACCTTTAGATAACATTAAAGTTCTGATGTCTTATTTACTAAACATAGGTTGAAACCGATGGCAACAATTTTAAAGAAAATTCCATTAGATAGTCAAACAAGCTTCCACTATTTGATGAAGAAAAGTTTGATAGCTAAAAGGAGATGTTATACCGTTTCTCCATATCTCAAGATGTATATATGGGAGATATAATTAAATATGGTTACACATTTCTTATGAATGTGACTAGTGTTGCGTTGACTAGAAAATAAACAAACACCGTACAAAAAAAAAAGATTTTAAGACGCATCACAAAGCTAGAAGTTATCACTACTACAAATAAGTGTTTTTACTTTTGTTAGAAAATAGGTTTTTACCTCAGTTTGGTGGGTGAGGTAAGAAAGGATGTTATGAAAAGTGCGTCACTTTTTCCCTTGGTTGAACTGTCAACCGAGAGAAAAAAAATGGAACTGGTCACATGTTTGATCCCCAACAACAACATTTTTTGAATTTTGAAAACTGAAAAGCGTGTCACTTTTGCCCTTGGTTGGAATTAATAGTCGAGGTGAAAGGTGAGTTTTTACCTCGGTTAGAAATAATACTCAAGGTGAAATATTTTTTTTACATAATTTTTCATTTAACCTGTTTTCTGTTTCAATATGCAAATCATCAAATTTGTTGATAAAATTGGAATTTTCCACCTCATCATCATCAACAACAACAAAAACAAAATCAATAGATTTGTTAAACATTAAATCTAAATAACAATAAAAGTAATATAATCGTTGATTATTAAATTACAACAACAACAACAAATAAACGAATCAATATAATCGTTAAACATTAAATCTGATCTCAACAAGAAGAACGAAATTAAATATTTTAATTGGCACAACAACAATAAATAACATTGCTAATTTACATCCATGACTACAACATTTTTCCTCTTTGACAACAACTGGAAAGTGTTGCTAGAATTGAGAAAAATGTTGCCTAAAAGAATATGGGACGTTTTTTGGGCGTCCTCTGTGCGAGCGTTGCCTATTATCTAAGGGGACGTTTTTCTTCACTCTTTGGGCACACTTTCGTAAACCGTCCCCTAAACTATAGGAAAAGGGGACGCTTTTCGTGGCATCTTAGGAGACACTTTTAAGGTGTTGTTGAAAATTGCAACGACCGAAAAATGTCCCCTAAAATTGATAGATCAAGAACACTATGTGGGGACAGTTTTCAAATGTTGTCATATCTGATGACAATTATCAATTGTTCCCTAAAAGAGAAATAGTGAGAACAGTTGGTAAATATTTATATAAGTTATAAGGAACATTTTTTATGATATTTTTCAAAAAATAAACAATTCAAAAAATAATTGCACCAAATATAAATTGTATGTACCACCAAAGTTGTGTTAATAAAATCTCCAAACATCGAATACACACAATAGACAAAAAATGTATAACATTACTTAATACTATACGTTAAACACTTAGAGATATAAGTCTAACAAAATGACAAAGTACATATTTTCTTTAAGTTTAATGCATAAGTAAAAGCCTAAAACAACATCATCCAACTCATTTAAGTTTGTCGAACTCATCGCAATCTCCATTATCCTCTTCATCACCTATGTCGTCCTCTTGATGTTCATCACCTATGTCTTCCTCTCGATATTCATAACCTACGTCGTCCTCTTGAAGTTCGTCACTTCCACTGTCGTCTTCTTTCATCTTCATTGATACCTGACTGCATAAGAAAATGAAAAGTGTTCTCAACAAACTAAATCAATTTAATTCTTTTCATAGATATTATATTGAAAACTATGAAAAACAAAACTAGCCCATTTCTTTTAACTCCAAGTGTATCTAATTATACCATTTTACATAAAATAAATAAATATTGAGCATGGTAAAAACCTCATTCAACTGAAGTTTTTCAAGTTTCCACAAGTTCCTTGGCTTTAGAGCATGAAGGAAGTGAATGCTTGACTTAACCGCATGATTGAGATCAAATGCTTATGAAGTTTGGAATGGTGTTGGAGAACTAAGGTCATATTAATGTGATCCTACGGTTATACCGACCTGAAAACAAATATTGTCAAGTATGGCCCTAACACTAATTTAAAAGCAAATTATTGAAAGCATCAATGGTAAAAGGCACTATAATAGAGTTTATAAGTTAGATTGCATTTTAACTAAATTTTAAAAATATTTACCAAGTACAGACATGATTCTATGACAGAGCAAAGTCAGAACTATCAAAATGCATAAGGTATTGTAAGTAAATGTGAAAATATCATATTATTTTCATAACACAAAATGGAAAGAATTACTAACTAATCAGGAAATATAATTTACATTTCTTTATTTTCAACCATTTAATACATGCCTTTATAGGAGTTCTGGATCCACCTAAACCGTGACAATCTCCAAACAGGTAGCTCAAGAAATGAGATATTTCCGCTGTAAGAACATGATCCTCTGTGTCTCTCAATAAGTCCTACAAACAACAAATGATTTTCCACCCATATCAAAAGGAAAAATTAAACATCATTTATGTTCTCATGCAAACAAAGTAGTTGAATAATTTTATACTTATGCAATATTTTATATCAATGAAGCAAGACAACAAAAGTTCTAAGTTTTTAAATCCAAATATAGGAATTTAGGATTTTTAATCAAATTGTCACAAAAAAGAAGGAGGAATACGAGGATGAAGAAATAACTTACTAATGAGGATGAAGAGACCGAGATGGCTAGAAAATGGCTCAAATATGGTCTCGGCGGATCTCACATAATGGATCTGTTCAATAAAATGTGGAAATAAAACAAATGAAGAACTCAGAACAGAGAGAGAAATGTAAATGAAAGAATAGAGAATAAAATAGTTACCAGAGAGGATTCTTCCTTTTATAGAGATGAAAAGGGGTGATGGCAATGTTACTCAAAATGGGTGCTCAAAATTGGTGTTCATTTCTGCAGCACATTAACAACACTCAACAACACGATCGATGATAGAATCACATCGATACGACTGGCGGCAACACGAACGGTGTCACGCAGCAACACGATTTAATTAAATCGTTCGTGACTTAGTTTCTTTGTTCATGACATTAGGTTTTGCGTTTCCCCCTTTCTTTCATTGTGAATTAGTTGGAGTTGGTAATGAGACTGGGCCTTAGACTTGTGATAACCCAGATAAACTTTATTTATTTATTTAATGTTATTTTTATTATAATTTAACTCATCTTATAAAATATAAAATATATTTTTTATTATTACATTATTTATTATTATTTTATTTTTATTCTGTTTTGTAATAGTATTTATATAATAAATTCTTATTCAACATTTAAACAATTAATTTAAATTTATAAAATAAATTATTATTGTTATATTTTTAATTAAACATACTAAATTTTATAAATAAATAAGAGTAAATATATTATAGCTTTTTATTAAAATATTTTATATCAAAAAATATATGTTTAAAGAGAAGATTGCAATCTAGATCTTTATTAATATTAAAATTTTATGCAACTCTTTTTAGGAAGTAGTGCAACAATTAAAAGATGTCCCCATAAGTGTTTAAGGGGACAATTATCAAATATTGTCAAACAACTATAGAGGTAACATTTAAAAATTGTCCCCAAAAGTGTTTAGGGGACATTTATAAGTTGTTGTAAAAACATTGTTAGCATCACACGCAAAATGTTGCCAGAAATATGTTTTTGGCAACAATTTTTACATGTTGCATTAAAAAGTGTTGCGAGAGATAACAAATATTGTGGTGGAAACACTTGGGTAGAAAATATGATTTGTTCTTGAGAACTTGTAAGGCTATTTTTTTTTAACTAATTTGTAATCTCTTGTAATAACTTTTAAAGTATAGTGAATTGAATAGTTGTTCTCTCCCTCAAACATAGATCATTTGATCGAGTTGAGTAAACAAATTTCTTGTGTTCTCACCTACTATTATGTTTGTTGCTCGAGGTCATATATTTTGAAAAATTCAAACTCCATTAATTATTATGTATTGTTAGTGTTAAACTTTTTACTGTCAATTCATCACAATCATTTATTTGTATTAGTTTGATTATAATAAAAATCAAATTTCTCTAACAAATCGATTATAACTAATTGACAGTGTAAAATATCTTTATATTAGCGCGTATTTCAATTCAAAATACTCCCTATATAATTTTTAATTGAGTTTATTTTCTTTAAATATTTGATATAAAGTGGGGTAGAGGAAGCTATGTTGGTATAGAATAATCATGCTGGGCATGAATAGTTGGAAGCATCATTAAAATCTCTTTGATTGGAATTAAAATCTCACTATCACTTATGAATAGGAGAATCAAATCATATAGAATTGACGTGCCAGCGTTAATCTTAACACTAGGCAGCTGCCAATAGCCAGACGCAAAACAACAAACAAAAGACAACTTCACTTTCTTTTCTTTTTTTTTTTTTACCATTCTTCTCTTTATGAATTTTTACTTCTAATTACAATTGAAATGTAAAAACTAAATTTTTACTTCTAATTACAATTATGAATTTTTTTTCTTTGATTATATAAACTAATTTTTTTCATCTATAAGCAAAGACTGGACCATGTTACATAAATTACGGCGAAAGCCGAAATTGTCTCCAACTTGGACTTTTCCACTTATTCAACTAGCAAATTTTACATTCTAAATTAAAAAAATAAAAATATTTACGATTTAATTTAAAATTTAACACTTTTGAATTTAAAAACTATATTATAGACTTTCCATTTTCTACAAACATTAAAATCCATCATCATATAAAAGTCTCATAAAAGACTGTAATAGAACATGCACGCGTACGACTTTCCTTTTTCCTTACTTTCAGAATAAAATATTTTTTATATTAAAATAAAATATAAACATTTACATGTTTGAAATTTTCCTGAAAATGAATAGAAATTTTAAAACATGCTAAATATTACTAAAAATACATTTTTGTCATGAACTAGAATAGTTTTGACATATTGTGTTTCTTCTTTCAAAACAAAGCAATGCACTTTTTTTATTGACCATTTGACCATTAAATATTTATAACTTGATTTTATGATTAGTAATTTGCGTAATCTTGTAGTCGTTAAAAACAAAAATAGAACACAATATTTTAGTATATTTAGATGATTTATTAACTTATAATTTTAACAATAATAATGCAATAAATAAAATTGCAAGTTAAGAGTTGGGTTAAAGACTATAATGTGTGCATTTGATCTAGGTTTACGTCAGCGTGAGATGTGTGTTGAAGTTAGGGGTGGCAAAACGGGCCCTGGCCCGCCCGCGCACCCGCCAAAAAAGGCGGGTTGGGTTGGGAATTTAGGCCCGCCGCTGGCCAAAGCCCGCCCCGCCAAAACCCGCCGCCCGCCATGCCCGCCCCGCAAAAGCCCGCCCCTCCTCCAAAATTTCCTCTTTTTTAGTTAATTCTAGTAATTTCAATTCTTAATGGTTTATTTTATATATTTATTTGTAAATATATAGAATATTATTTTAAGTAAAATTTGTTAAAAAGTTGCTTTTATAAAAAATTGTTTTAAAAAATAAATAAAAAATTTAATTAAAAGGTAAAAAAAACTTATTAATCTATTAAAAAAATGAAGAAAAAAAATATAAATTAAAATAGGCGGGCAAGCCCGCCGCCCGCCAACCCGCCATCTTGGCGGGGCGGGCATGATTTTTATGCCCATTTCACTTGGCGGGCATGCCCGCCCCGCTCGTTTTTTGGCGGGCTTAAGGCGGGGCGGGCGGCGGGCGGGGCGGGCGGCCCATTTTGCCACCCCTAGTTGAAGTTAATAGTTATGGTTTTAATATTTGGTTGGAGTCCTACATTGTTTAGATTTTTGGGCTATTATTTGTATAAATATGTGAGATATTCTCACCTTTTGAGCTAGTTTTTAAGAATGCGATCTAAGCATATTTAACAATCATAAATTTGTTTTTGAGTATTTTCTTCCTTCATAGGTAGTAGGTCCAATTGTAGAAGTGATTTTATTATGATTTTACACGTTGTAGTCTGAATCATTTGAAGAGCTCGTAATGATATTATATTTAATCATGTTACAAAATTTGTGAAAGTGGTGGATGAGAAAAGATTTTTTAAAATGTAAATAGTTTCTAAGTAGATATGGAATGAACTCACACACATATTTTGAACGATTTTAAAACCCTACCATCTTCGTTAACCTATAACAAATTGAGTGTTCGCTTTAGTTCCAAGTTAGGTTATGACATGTGGTTTTCGTTGTTCTATTGGTGAATTTTAAAGTTGGTCTTTAACTGTTCGATTGATTTTACTTGTCTTTTTGTAATTTGGTTTGATATTTTTGAAAAAATTTTCACCCACCTCCTAACCTTCTTGCCCACCCCTGGTGAATTTACCACACTACCCTTGTTTCGGAAGTTCATTTTCGAAAAGGTACTTTTTTTTTGTTAAAAAAGGTGTTTTCGGAAATGTATCTCCGAAAACGTATTTTTTTTAATATAAAATATTGATTTCGGAGATGCATCTCCGAAATAAAGTTACTTTTCAGAAATTGTGGTGTTTTCGGAAGTTCATCTCCGAACGCACCCCCTTGGCAGAATTCGGAAATGAACTTCGAAATATTCCAAGACCAAATTGGTCTTGGAATGTTTCGTATATACACTTCCGAAATAATTAATAATTATTAAAAAAATTAAAATCAAGGTGAATCAATACAATTAATAGGTATAAAATCAAGGTGAATCAATAAAATGGAGGTGAATCAATAAAATCAAGGTGAATCAAAATTTCCTAAACAATTTTAAAGTTAAAAATAATTTTTAACTTATATAAATATATAATATATAAATATATAATAATTAATATATAAATATATAAATATATAATAATTATTATAAATTAAAACACTTATTTTTTTAATTTTTATAATTATTATATAAATATATTTATAATTAATATATAATAATTATTATATAAATATATAAATATATAATAATTTTTATAAATATATAATAATTATTATAATTATTATATAAATATATAAATTAAAACACTCATTTTTTATAAATATATAACAATTATTATAAATATATAAATAAAAAATTATAACCTATTTTGTAAGTGAAATTATTTTAATTTTTTTAATTAAAATTATTTTAAATTTTAAAATATGAATCAGGATAGAAATATATAATAGCTATTATTCATAACTCATAAATTATATCAAAATATATAATTATTATTATTCATTACTCATAAATTATATCAAATTTATGATATGTGAATTAATTAATATCCTAAAATTAATTTTTGGGATTTTTTTTAGATTTTTTTTGTTCTTTCGGAGATGCATCTCCGAATTAGTCAAAATTCCAATTTTTGGGACTTTTTCGGAAATGCACTTCCGAAGTCTGGAAAAATTTAGAAAAAAAAATATTTCGGAAATGCATTTCCGAAGCAGGGTAAAATGGGGTTTTCGCTGGGGATGACCCCCATAGGGAGGTGGGTAAAGAAAAAATCATATTTTTTAAATTGTCCTTTTTTATTGGATTTTAATTTATATATCTTTATTAATCCTCCAAGCATTTTTTATACTTTGGGATTAGTATATTTGTAGTTTTTATCAAATCTATTAATACTTTATTTTGTCATTAAAAAAACCACAATAATTATATTGGAAGTTTTACTTAAAATATAGATAGTATTTGCAAACGATTTTCATAAATTATACACAATTTTGAAAAACAAAATCTTATTTACTAGATTAGAGGCTAGTCTAAATTTTAAGATACATAAAACTTCAAAAGAATCATCTTTAAATTAATAGCGATATTTTTCTTTCACTACATTTTTGTCTTGCATGCTGATCATCATCCTCCCACCAGGTATATTTGATGGTAAGCTTTATTATATTTAATAAATTTTAATAAAATATTATTTTTATTTTTTATTGTTAAACATCTTTTTATTAAAATATTGTATTTACTTTCACTTTTTAATTATTCAAAATAAGGGATTTACTATTGGACAGTATTTTAAAGTTCATATTTAATTGATTATATTTGTATAATATATAATATATATCTTGAAGCACCTTTATTTTACTAAATTAAAATCACGAGTCAACTTTTATGAGTCTCACAAACTATAAAAAAAACGTGTAAATTATTTAACGATAAATCTTGGCAAGAGTTTTGTAATGGTAAATAAAATTATCCAAATAGTTTACAAAACATAATGCATCATATAAATAATATATTTTTGTTAGAAATACTATTTTTGAATTTATTTTATTTATTTATTGATAATTTTGTAAATAACTTTTATAAAGTTATGCCCCCCACTTGTAAATTTTTTAAAGTTTTCCCTAAACTAAATTACTATATTTGTGTTAGCAAAAAGGGTGTATCAACATAAATTAATAATTGTTTCTATCTATTTCTTTTATTTATTAACTGTTCCCATGTGTGTTTTATTCACAAGCATATTTTGTTTTTCTTTCCAAAGGTTCACGAGCATAATTATGATATGAAATATCTATAAAAAAAACACATCTTGTCAAAAAAAAAAAAAAGAATTATCTAATAAAGAAACACATCTTTCATTTTAAAAAAGATGATTTCGGCGGCTAACAATCCCCCCAATCTTGCCACCAATTACTCCAAGAATCTACAATTTTATAATTGCCAATAAATTAAAAATTGAAAAATAAAAAAATAAAAAAATAAAAAAAATAAAAGAATAACAATATAGTATAAACTATAGAGTACTATAAACTCCAAGACAACAATAAAGCCAGCATCAAACAAACCTGTCTATATAGTTCAATTAATCTTCTCAACATTGCAACAATCTAAATAATAATAATAATAATATATAATCTCACACTTGTCAAAACTCAAAACCAAAGTTTAAATATCATAATACAAATAATGTAATGAACATAACCTAGAACTTCTTTTGTATATATTGCTAAAAAAAATTTAAGAAGCTATATAGCTGCTACTAATTAATTATATTTACTTATAATTCTAAATGACTCAAAAGAACAAAAGAAAAAAGCATTAAAAAAAACATGGTTGAATTAATATGATTTGATGGTGGTGGTTTATGATGAAGATACCAAGATTCTCCATTTTCATGCATTAGCGTTGTATACTACTACTGCCAGAATCATTTGCTTTAAATAAAGTGTATTAGAATTATATGTACTATACGAATTACGAACCTACCTTGTTCTTTTTTCCATTAATATTTTGATGGTGTTTGTTACTCAGAAGAAGAACAATTAATCCATGATTCCACTGTAGTACCTTCTCCTCCTCTTGTACTCACGACAACACATTCTTGTACTTTTTCAGCACCGAAATCATTGGTTCTCTGACTCCATTGATTCTCGTTGTTGTTGTTGACAGCTTCTGATGATGTTGTTGTATTAGTAACCATGTTGTTGTTGTTTTGATGATGAAGAAGACCAATGTTAACGTTGTTGGTGTTGTTAACATGGCCATGAGTATGGCTCAAACCTAATTCATCAAAAACAGTACTCATTTTGATTCGTGAGTCAACATTGGGCGTGGTTTCCAAGGAGGGTTGTTGGGTCCCATGTGGATATTTTGTTGGTGTTTGAGAAATTGATTGAAAACCGAGAATCTGGTTGTGCTGCATGAGAGGATGATTATTCTGCTGTGATAAATGGTAGTTAATGGAAGCTGAATTAGTTGAAGCTAAATTCTCCATCATGGAAGAAGAAGATGATTGGATCAATGGAGAAAACGGTTGAATCTTTTGAGCGAAAGGACGAAGAAGATAAGGAGGAGGTGGTGGTGGAGGAGGGTCCATGTGATTTGACATAGATCTTGAAGCAACAGAAGAACCGAAAAGATCCAACCTTGTTCTTGGAAAAGGTGAAGAAAACGGTGGCGCTGGTATGCCAGTGAATTCCTGAACCATGGCTCTGAAATTTGTGGTATCAGTAGTGAGAACTGTGGTTGGTGCACGCCGTGAAGCTCTTGATCTTTTCTTAGGATTTCGACCTGGTTGGTGCACGTTGTTGCTGTTGTTGTTGCTACTGTTCATAAGATCCTGATGATCATTGGTGAGTGATCCTCCACGTGAAGTACTTTCTAGTGGTAGAGAATGGTGCTGTTGTTGTTGATGGTATTGGTGGTGTTGTTGGTGTGTGGTGGGAACAGAAGCAACGTTTTCTCTTTGACCGACGAATTGACTCAATAAGAAAGCTTGCTGATTCTGTTGAGAAGAAGACGATGAAGTAGACGAAGGTACCAACAAGCTGCTAAGATCGGTGTTGTTGTTTGGTTCAGATCTAGCTGTGGCTTTGGACCAAATCATATCAAGGTTTAGAAACGAGTTTGGGTTTGATGACGGTGTTGATTGTTTGTGCAATGGATCCATGTAATAATTGGGTAATGGATCGAACATTTGGTTATGATGATGATGGTGTTGTGTTTGTGGGTTTAGATTGTTGTTGCTGTTGTTATTACCAAACTGGCTTGTAATAACATGATTGTTTCTTTCTTCTCTTTGTGGTATTGTTGGTGGTGGATTGTTTAAAAACGCAGAGAAATTTGATGATTCAGCGCGTGAATCATACTCTTCGATTTCATCACCACAGCTTGAAGATTGCATACTACCACTATTTCCGGAATCCATGATGAGGAGGATAGTGTAGAAGAGAGAGAAAGAGAGTGAAGAGAGAGAAAGTGTGTGGAAGAGAGATTTGCTTTATCTTTTGCTTTTTTGGTTTGGTTTGGTTAGTGTTGGTGCTTACACAAACTACTACTACCCCTCCACTCCATGTATTTAAGTGGTGTGTTCGTACAGGGTCAGAGAATGAGGTATGGGACAAAAGAAAAAAACATGAGAAAGGGGTGTTTCTGGAGTAAGGTAATTATTATGAAAGAAAAAGATAGTTTTCTTTCTTCAGAATATTGTACTCATCATCATAATTCTCACACACACACCCACGTTTTTTCATTCAAACATATCCCTCTCTCGGATCTGACCCAAAAAATGCTTGCCTCACTTTTATTACTCAATTTGTGTTTCATATAACCAAAGGGAAGATATGTTTACGTAATTCTTGCAGTTATAGGCAAGATGTGTAAACACAAACTTACTCTGTTTGTTTGGAAAGAGAGAAATATTAGGGTTTGTGTGGAGGGGGTGTGGAAGAAGAAAAAGTGAAACTGTTTATGTTTTATGTGTTTATGTCTATGTTTGTGGTTGAATCATCTGGAAAAAATCAGAGTGGGGTAGAGATAGATATGAGGTGGTGGTGGTGAGTGGTGATGATAGGTTTATGTATGGTCAAAGTATGTGTGAGAGTTGTGGTTTTCATTTGCAGTATGAAATGGAGAAAAGATATAGTAGTAGGAGTACTATATATGATGAGGTTAATTATGTTAATTAATGGATTATTAATTTAATGAGATGTTTAATTTATTATTAAAATTTTTTATTTATTTATTTTACTATGAATTATGAGGTGGGCATGCAGTCAGATTGGAGTGATGGTTGTTGAGTTGCGTAAAGAGAACCACCCTATATCTACCTTTTTTATACGCTTCAATAATTATAAACCAATTCGAATACTTGCATATATTTTATCTAGATGCTACCAACAAAATATAGATATCATATCTAGATTAAGACATGGAAAGATTATTAGAAAATAATTACACATAAAACAAGAATAATTTTTAGGGTAATTATATTCGAAAATATATATTTCTAATACATTTGACTAAGTCAGAAGCAGTATATGGAGTAGAATGGTTTTTCTATTATTTAACTTTTTTGTGAGTCAAAAAATAATTAACTTACTTGCACTTATGATTTATCGATGCTAAATTGCTGAATAAGTTGAACAACATCTAAGGTTGCTCCAACAATCCAAACTAATCAGAAAACTTTACTAGTTTGTCATTGATTATAATTAGTTTTAAGAACCCTCCTCGTTAATAAATAGATAAATTACTTTTTTTGGGTAAGAATATTATATATATATATATATATATATATATATATATATATATATATATATATATATATATATATATATATATATATATATATATATATATATATATAGGGGACGACTCAAGTGAGAACACTTGGTTATTATGAGAAATGAGAACAATGACTCACGACCATTAAATTTTGATTTTGTTGATTTTAATGGACTGAATTGGTTTCTCTTTCTATGATCCTTAGTATTTATTATAAATCAACATAGAAAGAGAAATCAATCCAGTCCATTAAAATCAACAAAATCAAAATTTAATGGTCGTGATTCATTGTTCTCATTTCTCATAATAACCAAGTGTTCTCACTTGAGTCGTCCCCTATATATATATATATATATATATATATATATATATATATATATATATATATATATATATATATATATATATATATATATATGCAGTCAACAAAAAAATTTGAAACTATTTAGATGAGGGTTGGCCTAGTGGGAGGGTGCTTGAGTCTCAAGGGTTTACTCTCTTTGAAGTTTTGAGTTTGAAGGAGTCTAGGACCAACTTTCAGAGGCTAAGTGGGGTAGTAATGCTCTCGGGTGTACGGGAGAAAAGAAACCACTCTATTAAAAAAAAACTATTTAGATGATTTATGAATTAATTTATATATTATAAATAATTTACACTACAACGCGCAAGGCTTTTAAAAGCGTTTTTTTTTGCCTTTAACAGCGCTTTAAAGCGCTGCCAAAGCCAGCGCTGGCATAGGCTACGAAAGCGCTTTTAAAAGCGCTCTGGTAGGCCCCCCCTATAAGAGCGCTTTTCTGGAAAAAGCGCTCTTGTAGGCCCCCCTTTAAGAGCGCTTTTCAGGAAAAAGCGCTCTGGTAGGCCCCCCTTTAAGTGGGCTTTTTCCAGAAAAGCGCTGTGATAGGCCCCCCTGTGAGAATAAAAAATAAAAAAAAAACGCAACATACTAAAGCGCTTTTGTAAAAGCGCTCTTATAGGTGGGCTTTAAGAGCGCTTTTTCCAGAAAAAGCGCTCTGATAGCCCCCCTATAAGAGCGCTTTTACAAAAGCGCTTTAGTATGTTGCTTTTTTTTTTATTTTTTTTGCTTTTTTATTAATCTTTGGCAGCGCTTTTAAAAAGAAGCGCTTTAGTATGTGGGCCTTTAAGAGCGCTTTTTAAAAAGCGCTTTAGTAGCTAAATGAGGTATTTTAATGTGCAGCCTGTAATTTAATCCTCCCAGTCGACCTGTAATATTTTCGACCTGTAATATGTTTTCAGCCTGTAATATTTTCGACCTGTAATTTATTTTCGACGATATTATTTCAGCCATCAGTAAGACAATATATATATATACTAATATAATACCATTATAATATCCAAAATTATATATATACATCATTACAACATCAATAATATTATAGTACTTCAATTCGACACAAATCCTACATGAAAAAGCGCTTAATATAAAAATGACACAAATCCTCTTTTATTTCTTCCAACTTAAGTTTCGGGTATCCAGCGGTACGGAATTCGTCAAGGTACTACAAAACAAAAACAAAATATGAATGATACATTTAGTTAAATGTAATAAATTATATGAAATTATCTTAAGTTATAAATTCATACCGTGAGCGGAATCTCTAATTGATTTGCCTGAAGGATTTCTTTCATAAACCTCAATACAAAGTATCTGCAATCGTAACTGTTTCGCTGTTGCGGACACTACATAGAAAAACAAATAAGATTCTATAGTTGTGCATTGTTTTATCAAGTAGCATAAATATATTATAAGCAACATTGTGAAAAATAATGTACCTGCACTTGGATCCAAGTAATGTTGCTAGATTTAATTCGGGATACCTGTGCGTCCCGTTGACTTCGGAACACTTGTATTGATCTAATTAACAAATATATAAAAGCATATGTTTAGATCAATCCCACAAATAAGTAAATATATATATAAATATACACGAATATATATTTAGAACGATCCCACTTACAAATCAACGATGTCCTTCATGGCCGGATAATTGGTCCATTCACCATTTACCGAATTCAGATAATACACGACTTCCCTTATAGGGTTGATAGCAAGCAGCAACCAGTGTGCTCTATAAATAAAAACAATAGGTTATATGAAAATTTTGCTATACACAAAAGAAACAGAGATTAGATGAACAAAGAATGAGAAACTAACCCTACTGGTCGGGTATTATACGCCCAAAGATGCAGACATTCTGTATTGCCGGTGGACATGAATCTATCGACTAATCGCTGTCTAACTGATTCCCGTTCCGAAGCAATTGCCATTCCGCTGCAGTGGGCGGAAGACACGAAACTGAATCTGTTAGACAACGGAGTCCCGCGCAACACTCTGTCATACAACAACCTTAAATAAAAACATAATAAACATTAGATTATTTTCATTGAAATGTGTAAATAAATTATATTGTGGGACTAATTAAATAATATATCGGATGAGTGAATATTACCGGATGTATGAGTGCATGTTAGTGACGCCTAGTTGATCATGCTTAAAAATCTCCTCCAAGTCATCAATTGTAATAAGTGACTTGAATTCAATACCGAAGACACTTTCATCCATAACGATTTCACGTAAAGCACCATCCTTCAAATCGTACATATCAACCATTGTTGCGAGCGTCGACCGGTACCGAGGAACAAAAGCACCGCCTTTTTTTCCCGCTGGCTTCGGAGGACCAGTGGGTGGTACGGTACGAACTTGCTGCGTCACTTGTTGTGACTCCCGAGCGGATGCCTAAAAGTCATATAAGTTAGGTAAAATATAAAATCATGCAGATTTAGATTCAGATTAATTATTAACACTTTAAATGTACCTCTTTTAGTGATGCAACGGACTCCTCCTCCTGTAAAATCCCTTTACCCTTAACTGTGGGTTTTATAGGAGCAGTCTAAAATTAAAATGTAAAAAATAATTAATAAACGGTTTAGAATTGACATTCGAAAACTAAATGATTCATAATCGTTTTCAATATACCTCATCACTAATGGTAATGAGCTCCGAGGGCCATGCAACAAATGATCCTATTGCATCTCGCAGCAATGTCGTCTCTGAGACCATGTCAGGTACCGGTAGCATCGCATCATGATCGACTACAACATCCACCGATACTTTCAGGTGTCCATCCGGGAGCGGTCTATGGTGAAGTAAATCTCCCAAAGTGTTGTGCACTTTTCCCTTGCCAACTAGTCGATAATTCGGTTCCGATAAGTATAGTTGGCAAGATGAAATGCCCTAAACCAATAGTAAATATAAAGTCATTATCATTAATAAAATAGAACAATTTAAAAGGAAAAAAAATTATAATTACCTCGGGAAATTTCCTTTGATAGTTGATACTAGCCTTATCACTAGTTTCTTTCACCGATGAAGTGTTGCACTTTTCTCTCATATACGCTTCTTTATCTCTTTGCAATTCAGAGACTTGTGTTTGCAATTCCGCCAACTTTTGCAACACTTCTTCATTTGAAGGATTTCTTCTCCTAGGACTCTTGTAAAAAGAGGTTGGAGTCACACCATGACCCTTACCCCTCACCCGACCGGGATACTCAGGAGCATCTAGTGCTCTACTAAGTACGCTCCCCTCACCGGTGGATGCCGATTGCGACAAGGTCTCCTGTAATTCATTTACATTAAAAAATCATTTATATATTAAAAAACATTTGATTTAATTAAAGACACAGTATTATACTTACACATTCAGTAAAAACTCTCTGAACTTCGGGATCGACAGCATGATCCTTGCCCACACGAGCTTCCCTCCACAACACATGTTCAGGTAGTGAGGTTTCCTCACTTTTAGTCTCCTCTAACTATGCATTGACACAAATGATAAAATCGTCAAATAAAACACATTTAGACAATTAATTAAAACGCATCTCTATTTACTTACAATTTTATCCTCCAAGCGTGCATATCCCAAACGCCCTTTTTTGTATGGATATGCGGGTTTGGATGCTCTCGCACTATTCTTGGCACTCCTTTTCCGAAAATCTTCATCTCTTTGCTTTACAAACTCAGCCCAATCTTCTTCACCAATGAAGATCTCATACTTTTTTGGCCGTCCCGGTGCCTCTTCAAGAAAGTTTCCATCTTTATCCTTAAGATAAGTGTTTGTCAAAAAAGCTTTCCACCCTCTATATCTTTTGCCGGCCAAACCAAGTATGTAGCGTCTACGATCATCTGGTATCTCAAAAGTCCTCTGCAAAAAAACATACTCATAGTGTGTTAGTATAAGTAATTTAAACAATTTATCGTCAAGATAATAACAACAATTAACCATATATGATATATACCTGAAGCTCGTCCCAAATCGCTTTTTTTTTCGCATCCAAGTCTTCGCTTTTCAGATTCCATTTAGCTACGGAGACCGGAATATGCATACGAACAAGTGTACCAATATAACTTGTCAACTTTGCAGAATTAGGACCAATTGCTTGTTTATCAGAATTCCATTCCAATCGGTATACTAATCCTTGGTCTCTATGTCGAACGATTCCCTTCATGATAGTGATGCCTCGTGCAACTTCTTTTGCCTCAGTATCAGGTGGAGCATTTGTATCCGTGGCATCTCTTTCTTGAGCATCTCTTTCTTGTGAGTTTTCAGGTGGAGCATCTCTATCCGGATCCATTTAACCTGTATCAAACAAACTAAAGCACATTAGTACACTATTAATAAGCTAACAATCTATACAAGTAAAATGGAAGTCAAACCATGCATGTACAAGTAAATCGGAAACGAAATCGGTACAAATCAAAATAAGCGTCAAAAAATAAAGTTGTCGGAATTGAACGAAATTTATATGGATATGGTAAAACGTCCCCACGGACTCAAAAATAAAGTCGGTTTTCCGAAATTCAGACCCTAAGCCCGACTTTTGATTACGGGCAGAAGCAAAACCGATAAAAAACAGTCCCGAAATGAACATATAAGTGCATGAGCAGCTCCGGAATCGTCAAAATAGTATAGTTACATGTAAAGAAGTCAACAAACGGATACATGGTTCAAAAGTTATGTACAAAACGAGAATATGCACCAAAATTGAATAAGTACTATACTATTGATTAAAACAATCGGTACAAATTGAATAAAACAAATTAGTCGGAATATGTATACTATTACCTTTATCACTAACGTCTCTTTCTTTTCTTGGTAGGATTGTGTTCTACGCGTCTCTTAACAACGCGGACGGTTGGATTGATCCAAATACCCTCATTATGATCATTTCTAGTACAAGATTCATTCTCATTTTGATCGTTTCTTGTACAAGATTCAATGCCAACACCAATATCACCTTGATCTTCAATGTTTTCATCTACTATTTTGTTAGATAAAAGCACTATAGACCATTTCGTACTTGTCGGATCATTGACATAGAACACTTGTTTAGCTTGAGAGGCTAGAATGAAAGGCTCATCTTTGTACCCTACCCTGTTGAGATCCACTTGCAAAAATCCTGACTTATCCATTCGTATGCCACTATTATTTTCAACCCACTTGCAACCAAATACAGGAATCTGAAACTTCGCGTAATCAAACACCAAAATGCGCTCGATAACCCCAAAATATGACAAATTTGCAAATTTCGGATTTAAGTCATTCGCACTTGATATGTGCATTGCTTCAGCTACCAAGGTAACACCACTATTTTGCATAGTACTTTTATCATCCTGTTCTTTGGTATAAAATGTGTATCCATTAATAGCGTATGCGCTATAAGAAAGCACAATTACAGTTGGACCATAGGCTAAACATCTCAACCTTTCTGTTACTGAAGCAGGATCTGAACGATACTTTGAATAAATATGATCCCTAAACCACGGTATGAAACTTCGATTGTGCTCTCGTACTATCCAGTTCTCATTTCTATTTGGATTTAAATCTCGGAGAACAACCTTGTGCATTTCAACATACGGCTCAACCTCAATCTCATTGTGCAGAACATACAAGTGCGCTTGATCCCGTTCGACCATTGATACTGTCACAACTTTATTTCCAATTAGCCTTTTTCCTTCTTTTTTTTTCGACAATATGAGATTTGGGGAGTCCAATTGATTGAACATTTGACAGATATTCAGTACAAAACTCAACCGCTTCTTCAACAACGTATCGTTCGGCAATACAACCCTCCGGTCGACTTCTGTTTTTCACGTACCCTTTTAATATTTTCATATAACGTTCAGCAGGGTACATCCATCTCATATAAGCTGGTCCGCACAATTGTGTCTCTTTCACAAGATGAACGACTAGATGAACCATTATGTCAAAAAACGAGGGAGGAAAATACATTTCAAGATCACATAAAGTAACAACTATCTCTTTTTGCAATGTTGGTAAGATCGCGGGATCGACCACCTTACTGCAAATTGACCTGAAGAAGAAACACAGCTTAGTTATTGCGCTTCTTACTTTTTCTGGCAGAATAGAACGTATACCTATTGGTAAAAAATGTTCCATTATAACATGACAATCATGCGTCTTCAAACTCTTTAACTTGAGGTCTTTCATGGACACAAGTCTTCTAATATCTGAAGAGTAGCCTTCTGGAACTTTAACTTCACTGAGGAACTTACACAATGTTTTCTTCTCCTTTCTAGATAGAGTGTAAACAGCAGGTGGCAGATATGTTCGTCTTCCTTTCGTCACGGGTCCCAATTCAGTTCTCATCCCCATGTTATGTCCTTCCTTATGTTAACGCCATCCTTAGACTTTCCTGGTATATTGAGTAACGTACCTATAACGCTGTCAAATACATTTTTTTCAATATGCATAACATCCAGGAAATGTCTTACGTACAACGACTTCCAATATGGAAGTTCAAAAAAAATGGACTTCTTCTTCCACCCACCCTTGACAAGTGAATGTGCAAAAGGCTTGCCAAACTGAGTGCTCACATCTTTCACCTTTTCAAAAATTTGATCACCTGACAAAAAAGGCGGGGCTGTACCATGTTCGGCCTTTCCGTTGAATGCTTTTCTCCACCCACGGTAGTGATGATTAGAATTTAAGAATCTACGATGGCCGAGAAAGACATTCTTCTGACAAAGATCCAATCGTGTCGTATCGGTTTCATCTTCACAAACGGGACACGCCTTTTGACCTTTATTGCTGTACCCGGATAGATTTCCGTATGCTGGAAAATCATTAATTGTTCCAAACAACATCGCCCTCAAGTTGAAACTTTCCTTCCTATACCCATCGTAAACCTCCACACCGTTGTCCCACAAAAACTTTAAATCTTCGATTAACGGTGCCAAGTATACGTCTATGTCATTCCCTGGTTGTTTAGGCCCAGAAATTAGCATTGATAACATCATGTACTTACGCTTCATACATAGCCACGGAGGTAGGTTATAGATCATAAGAATCACAGGCCATGTGTTATGCGAGATACTTTGAATACCATGCGGGTTCATTCCATCAGTAGACAATGACAACCGAAGGTTTCTTGCTTCTTTTCCAAATTCAGGATAATCAGTATCAACTTTCATCCATTGTGGTGAGTCTGCCGGATGTCGCAACTTTCCATCAATAATTCTTTCATCTGCATGCCAAGTCAAGTGTCTTGAATCGGTCTCACTACGATACATGCGTCTAAATCTCGGAATTATAGGAAAATACCATAAGACTTTAGCAGGAGACAACTTTTTCTTATATCGAGGGGCACCACATTTAGGACACTCATTCAACGCTGCATACTCGTTTCGAAACAAAACGCAATCGTTTGGACATGCATGTATCTTATCATAGCTCATGCCAATAGAGGACAACATCTTTTTGGCTTCATACGTTCGATTGGGAAGAACATTATCCTCTGGTAGCATATCTTTCATAAGGGCTAATAACTCTGTGAAACTTTTATCCGACCATCTGTTGTCCGCCTTTAAGTTGTACAACTTTAACACCGCAGACAATCTTGTGAATTTTGAACAACCATCATACAAGGGTTTCTCTGCATCGCTTACCAACCTCTCAAACATTTTGGGACAATCCGCAAGATCTTCTTCAAGCGCTTCTGCAATCTCTTCGACTCGATCGCAATCGTATGTGTCTGTCCAACATGTATAACTTCTATCAATTCCAAACCGTAGTAAATGGGATCCCAACTGTTTCCCGTCAACCTTATCCCCATAACAGCAACCCAAGCAAGGACACGGCATTCGTAGCGGGTCTTCGGAGTGCGCAACCGCAAACTCAACGAATTTCCATACCCCTTTCTCGTACTCTTTCGACAATCGGTTTGATCTCATCCATGTCTTATCCATGACTTAATTAAGCTAAACAAATGCTTCTTGGTTTCTCTATCAGGTACTAAGGAATTCTGTCAAGATAATAAATAGCTATCATCATAATAGAATACCTAATCAGAATACCTGATTTCTTAAAGAAGACATTACCTTATTTCAAGGTAATATAAGACCACAAACCAAAAAATTGGTTGAGAGACACTAAATTGATATTAAAATTTAAAAAGAAGAAAATAACAAACTATAAATTTAAAAAGTGAAATTTCTTTTTATATTAAAATTCAAACATTTTTTATGAAAGCAAATTTGAACTAAAAAATAGAGAAACACATGTTCCTTATATTATAAATAAAAATAGAGAAACACATGTAACCAAAAAAAAAATAGAGAAACACATGTATATATATTTTTTATTAAAATGAACTAAAGTGCATGCAATAAAATTATTCATTTTTAAAGAAAATAAAAAGTGTCAAGTTTTAACATTTTAAAAGGATGAATTCAAGTATTTTTGGAAAATAAGAGGGTGTTATTTCTCTTAAGAAGCAAAAAGTTTAAAATGCAACTCTTAATTTCTATTACTATAGCAACCGTTTGTTATAGCTTTTGTTTTTTTTATAAATTTCTTTGTATCATTAAAAGTGGTTTTTTTAATGATACAACAACCATATTTCCATCTTCTAATTTTACTCCAATTCAACAAACCACAACAACCAACAAACAAAAAGCTACGCCAATATTATGGCATAAGAATGACCCCTAATTATTTCCTAATTTTGATCTATCACCATTCATGGAACAAGTTATACACATGTTTTAACTATCAAAACACCATATTTCCATCTTCTAATTTTACTCCAATTCATCATTGAATCTTAGTTTTATGTCACAACTCAAACCACCTAAACTCTCATAAAACTAATAAGGAAGATTCAAAACTCATAATCATACATGTAAGATTTACTAAATCATAATTCTACCATGATTATCCAAACAACAACACAAAACATGATCATCCAATTTCATCAATTCACCATAACTATGAAACTCCCCAGAATTTCAGAATTTCCTCAATCTTTCCACCAAAACTCAGTGTTGTTCCAAATGTCAGTGTTGTTCTAAATGTCAGTTCTAAAGATTCTAAATGTTCCATATAAAATTCCAAACAAATTCTCATAAGCATATTCAAAAACATATAGCAGTATGAATAAGAACATATAGCAACCCACATACAGCATATTCAAAAACTTAGAAATTACCTAAAGGGATGCAGGGAGAACGGAGAACGGACGGAGGCGGAAACGGCGAACGGAGGCGGAGACGGAGGCGGAAACGGCGGCGGAGACGGAGGACGGAGGAACTGAAATTGATTTAGGGAAGAATCTGAGATTTAGGGATTCTGGGTGTTTGTTCGCGAGGAGAAGAAGAGAAAGATACTGAGAAGCGCTTCTGAAATTAATTGGGGCAAGTTTAATTTGTTTTATTTTAAAACACCTACGAGGGCGCTTCTGAAAAGCGCTTTAGAAGGGCCACCTATGCCAGCGCTTTCTCTTAAAAAGCGCTTTTGTAACCTCCCCTTTAAGAGCGCTTTCAAAAGCGCTTTCATATCCCCCACTATAAGACCCCTATAAGAGCGCTTTTGAAAAGCGCTGTCATACCCCCCCCCCCTTTAAGAGCGCTTTTAGAAAGCGCTTTCATAGCCCCCCCCCCCCTATAAGAGCGCTTTTGAAAAGCGCTTTCATTACCCCCCCCCCCTTTAAGAGCGCTTTTTTAGCGTGTTTTTTTATTTTGTTTTTAGTGCAACCTATAACAGCGCTTTTTACTAGAAGCGCTTTAGTAGGTGTGCTGCTAAAACTTAAATTTGGCGTAGTGTTAGTTAATTAAATTTAAATTAAAAATTAGTTTAAGTTGTTTTATTAATTGTTTTAATAAATATTTTTTGTTAAAAAAATTTTAATTTAATTTTCAAAAATAATACAATTTTGTGAAGAAGAAAATGTAAAATTTGTTTTTTTTTACTTAATGATAACGGAAAAAAAATTATAAATAAAATCTTTTAAAATATTGATTCTAAAACAATTCAAAAAATAAATGTAAAATAGTTATAAATCGATTTATAAATAAAAATTGGTTCTAAATTAGTTTAAACAGAAGTGTAGCCACTTTAGCGGTTAACTTTTTGATTATTAAAAACTGAATCAAACCTGTAATGTGGCTTGGTTCAGTGTAGTTCATGAACCATGAACACCATTAAGCCCGCGTGATTTTCTCTGTAGGTTGTCCTGGTAAACTCAGTGTTTAATTCTATTTCGATTTTTTACATTTCTTTCTTAAAAATGCCTACAAAGGTGTGGAAGAGAATCTTTTCTATTAAGATAAGTTTCCTTTGGGGTGTTATAGGTGAGGCCAAAATTCCATGGGATAGTTGGTCGGATGTTTGCAAACTTAAGAGGTTTGGTAGGTTGGGTGTGAGTGATCTTTGTATGGTTAATTTAGTGTTGCTAGGTAAATGGAATTGGAGTTTGCTCTCCCATACTACAGGGTTATGGAGGGATTTATTGTATGCCACATATGTGTCCTTGTGAGTACTTCCTTGAGAGGTGATAGGTCCATGATTCGGCCTCGTTATGGTGGAAAGGGCTCTCTTTAGGGTATAAGTTTGGTAATTCTTTCTACTACTTTTTGGATGGGATCACTAGGAGACTAGGAAATGGTCTAGATACTTCGTGTTGGGAGGATCCTTGGGTGGGTCATGTTCCTTTAAAATAAAAGTTTAAAAGAATTCACATTGATATTAATCAAGGTAGGAGTGTCGGAGAGGTGTCAGTATATGAGGCAGTGAGTTTAGGTAGAGATTTTATTGCAGGAGGTCTTTCTTTGATAGGGACTTGGAGTTAGTGGATTGGTTCTTCCAATGTTTGCAAAGAGTTAACCTTTTGTCTGGTAGTGATTATTGGTGGTGACAAGTAGGTAAAGATGGTGTTTATTTGATTACATCATCCTATAGATCCATTATTGAGGAAAAGTTATGTTCGTCCTTTCCCCTTATTCAGAGGGATTGTGCATTGTCTTTTATTTGGGCTAGTTGAGCTCCTTCCAAAGTGGTTGTCTTCTCATGGGAACTACTTTTGGATAAGTTCTCATCATTAGAAAATCTTATTAAGCGTGGGGTTCATTAAGATAATGTTGGTGTGACTTGTAGTTTTTGTGTGCGGGGGGGACATAGGTTCGGATTCCTACTTGTGTGTGTGGGGGGGGGGGGGGGGGGCATAGGATATTTAGGTGTTTGGGTTGGTCTTTTATTATCAATAAAGATATTTTGTCTTTGTTTGAGTCCTTTGGTGCTTTAGGTAAGTCGAGGAATGTTAAATGAGGTTTTTTATGGTCTGGCATGTCTTGATTTGGGTTATCTGGAAACCTCAAAATGACTCGGTTTTCTCGGCTAAATTTACTAACAAGGAGGACAGAAGCATTGCTTTTGTAACACCCTTCTAAAAATCCCCGCGAAAAATATAATAAAAATTAGAGTAATTATACAACAAGGATGTTACAATTAATATAATAAATAAAACTCCAAGTCGGGTGTCATGCTTTATTAGGAATGATCCAAAAGTATCAAAACATATGTTCAGCACAGCGGAAACTCATTCAACAATGTTATAAAACATCTCTAATAAAATCAACGGTACATAAACCAATAATGGAAAAACAGTGTATCACAAGCAACTCTAAGACTATCGTCCCCCAGTGTTACAAGATCAGAGCATGACCGACACGACTCCACATAACCGGATAAACTCTACGAGTCATCCTCATCGATCGCTTAAACCGCTACTTCAATCTGAAATCATCAAAGTAAGGGTGAGACTACATCATAATTAAATAGCATTATAAATCATCAGATATAGAATTTCATAAGCAATTATCCACCCTACTTAGAATATTCAGATTTATCAATTCATACCAATCACAAGCACAAGTCAAAAATATGCACCAATAACACCACACAATCATAACACCGGATTTCATCCTGACATGTCACAATTTATACAAAGACCATGCAGACTCTTATGCATGTGGTACCGAAATTCGTGAATCACATTCACAGGACTTCTCTCTTCGATACTGCCCTTTAGTCGCTCACACCCTACATGGGCACACGACTAACCTCATCGCTCACACCCCACATGGGCACACGATGACTGCCTGCTAATCTCCGCACAATGGGAATTAGCCGTCAAGGATCCGTTCATCAGCGAGTCCAATGCAAATGATTTATGAATGAATGCACACATGTCACATACTTATATCATCATCAATCCTATGCTTAACATCGCTTTATCACATCTTACCAATAACGTCACAACAAGTATGTACATGTATCATGCATCATTCAAAACAAATCAATCATCATCATTCATCAAAATACATGATAACAACATTTACCATGAATAACATCCATCTGCATCATCATTCATCTAAACACATGATAACCATATTTACCACGAACAACATACATTTGCATAACAAGAAGAAGCAATCACATTATAACAACATGCATCATTGCACATATTCAATTATGCAAACAACAATTCATTGCACCTCATCAACTATGCAAAACAAGAATAAACCATATTTGAAGAAAACGATACTTTTCAAAGTAAAATCAAGTTATTGTTGTTTTCTTTATTTCATATGGTAGAGCATTCAATTTAAGGAACAACGTCCAAAACGGCGTATAAAACGGACTTACGGTTTAAAAATTAGAAGCTTTTAAAGTTAGAACAGTTTTCAAAACGTGCTGCTGGAATTTGTACTGGAACCCGGTTCCTCCCACATGGGAACCGGTTCCTGGACCCAAAAATGCTGTTTTTTAACGTTCTAACACAGTGGAACCCGGTTCCTCCCACATGGGAACCGGTTCCCACGAACCCAGTAGCTGAAAAACATGATTTTTAAGGCTTTTATGCATCCCAAACACATACCAACTCATACCATTACGAAATTGATCACCAATAACATCAAAATACTCCAAATACATGATTCTAATGCACAAACAACATACCAAAACACCATGTAACAATACTACATCATCAATTGCAGTCAATTCATCAAATCATACATGTTAGTGTTGGTATTTCACAAAACCTAACATCCCAAATAGAGATTCTAATCCCTTAATTCAATCCTAACATCATCAAAATCATAATACCATATAATTAGAGTAATCACCCCTTACCTTAGCCAAAGATTCTTGATTGGTCTTCTTCCTCTTTGTTCCTCTTCACGTATCAGCTTCCCAATCTCCCGTCTCTTCTGTTCTGCTTTTCACGTTCCTTTTTCCTTTCTTCCAATTCCTTATTATTTTATAAAAATAACATTAAATTAGTAATGGGCTTTACTAACTTAACACCTCCTTCTTACTAACATCACACATGGCCCAGTACCATAAACCTTTATTTTCCACAAACCACCAACAATTCTAATTATTAATTAAATTTCCAATTAAATTAAAATTAGAAAATATGGGGTGTTACAACTCTCCCCCACTAAAAGAGTTTTCGTCCTCGAAAACATACTTCTAGTGAAAAGTTCCAGATAGGAGTCCTTCATCTGACTCTCCCGTTCTCAGTTAACACCTTCTTAGTCGAACCTCAAAATTCATCTGACATAACCAACATAAGCATGCCTCATGCATTCAATCTCAGCTCTTACGTCGCATTTGACCATCCCAAGGTGTACCACTCGCCATATCTCCCAAGGTTAACGACAATGGAGCGTCAAGGTGCGAATCATACAATACGCCCAATAACTGAGTAATATAATTATACAACCATGGTATGACCACCCCGATCAACACTGCAGTAAAGCATTCCATCTACCGAACGTACCAACCTTAGACACACTTTTCCATCTGAGCGATGAAATAACACTTACACTTTTCACCAACTGCTTCCTTCAAGAGCTCGATAATAACATTCCTATACCATTGAATTTCAACTATCTGACTCCTCTCAAGTCATACCAGCAATTATCCAACATGTTACATTCCGCTTTTTCTGCATTATTTGATTACTCATTACAATCATTATTACTAATTAGATTTCTCAGTTTTATCCAATTCCAACTCTCTTTACTCATTCGTTCCAGAATCCTTCTTTATCATACATGGTACTAATCTACCATTTAGCAACACTTACTCGCACTCAAAAACAAAGTCCTGATTTACTTCCTCTATTTAAACATTCTAACCATCAGAACGAGTACACACAAGTAATTATAATCACACTCATCAGCCTTAATATCCCATTGCTTACAAAATAGCTCAAACCGAGTCTCGCTCTTCTCTACGAATTAAATCAACTTCGTTCTTCATAGAGTATAATTCCTCATTATATATGGAAATCTACAATAACACCTTACAACAGTACAAAATTATTATAGCATCATATAGTATACACTCATCGCCTTAACTTTGCTGAATACATACTCGTTAACTAAGTACATCCACAATAACATACTCATCATCTCGGCAATTATTCAAAAGAGTTCTAATTCTCTAGCACGACATCCTTGCATCCACTATATTCTAAATCTATCATATAGATCAATTCATGTTCTCTACGTAGGCTCCCGGCATATTAATTCCTCACTGCCCACGAGTAGTACTCGCACACTACTCCGCATCACACTTTCGCTGCGCGACTCCGATTACCTGTCTTAAATCACCGTCCAATATGTTGCACTCTTTCATATTCACTTCTTTAGAAATTCACACAACATGGTGAGTGATTATTCTCACGGCTTAGTATCCATCATATCCTAAACCATTAAGGTAACAAACAAGCTCATCCTAGCTATATGATTCCGTCTACTATCAACAAGAGATTAAGGGTGATCAAGTCCTCAATTTGTCAATAGATAGCCGACAACCATATTTAAGCATAAATCGTCGTTACTACATAATAGTGTCTTTTTCCGAGTTTGCACTCAAACTCATTAACATCGTCATAGTTCATTAGTTCACTCTGAGTCTTTACAACTTGCACACTTCTCTCTCATTGGATCTTGTCAGTGAGATACCAACATCCAAACATTTTACACAATCCACTTCATAGTCACTTAGCGTCACACGCTTGTTAAGTACTTCCAACTTCACAGTCACTAATATACTCGTACATTACTATTCATCTCGTTCCAAATCAAAATACTCATCTTAGCAAAAGACCGCGACAACATTCATACTCGTGGTTTTACTCCCAATCCCATGACGTTTTTTGCGTCCAAATATCATTCCACTCGAAATTTCAACAAGGTCTTCCTCACATCAGTAGGTGTTAGAAATCCTCTACAATTATTCTTTTATACTTGTCGTTACTTTGGCATCACAACTACGACTTCAACTGTTCCCAAAGTTTGTTTCACCTTTTCTACTAATTCACTCCTCACTAAAATCCATCGGCACTCAAATCACCTTTATTACCGAACATCTCATCAACTTATTCCTCAACAACATATTCTACTCAATTTTGTTTCAAACAATCACGGTAGTAGGCAGTCCTATTCAACAAGTTTTGCGCTTCCTTAACCGACTTCAGAATATCTCCTCATAGGATCAAAAGTTATGGGTTTTTAAAGTAAAAACAATTTTCCAAAAACACACAGTAGAACCCGGTTCCTCCCACACAGGAACCAGTTCCTGGCTGCTTCTCATAACTCGCCTCTGATTTTTACTATGGGGAACCGGGTTGTCTCTATCTGGGAACCGGTTCCCAACAACCCAAAATTCCCACGCCTCTATTTTTATAATGGGAACACATTTCAAACAAGTTTTAAACATCAAATAACAACATATATCATGGTTATTAAGTCAGCTTCACAATGCCCCAAACGGCACTTAAATCAGACACTCGGATCTCAAGATATGAATTTTCCAATCGTTATCTTAAATTGTAACACTGACGCCATGCAGCGACACCTTAAATGATATTTCCAAAACTCCTCAAATGGTACACTTAATTCCTAAAATTGCTTCTCAACAAACCTTTTAATTATTCCTTCAATCCGTTCAACTCTGACACTGACATCCCGTGCCGTACCAACAAACAAGTCTAGTTCTAAGAGCACGCATAACCGCAACTTCACCTCTTCCCAACATTATCCTGTCACAATTAAATATGTTACAGCTGCTGCAACCATTTTTATAATAAATTTCATCTCTTTATCTTTCCGACGCTTCAAACGGAACTCAAATCAGATGTCCAAAACTCCAGTTATGAATTTTCGAAGTTCTGCAGCTATTCAGCAATTTTCCTGCGTTTTGCTTACGAAAATTTCACTCCAAAACTCATTCTCTTCAACTCGATCATATTCCAAACAACCCCTTATCATATCTCTTCACTTCCAAACATTCTTATAACTTGAGCAACACATCCCATCGTCGAATTGCGATTTCTGAAACATTACGACCGCAATCCTCTTTGCAACTTGCAGCTGAACCTCTTCCGAGATGCAAGGCTACTCAACTGACAACTTTGCAGCCCCTAAGCAGAGCTGATACATTGCAACTTCTTAATTTCCCTCTCCTACAGATAATCATCAATTACCTCTAATCATCTTCCTTCCAGATGTTCCAACTTAGCTACCAGTCGAGTCCTAATTCTAAGTCACCTTCAATTCAGAAAACAACAAGCTCCAACAACGCTTGCACTGTTGCCAACAACAGCCTACTGAACCAATCATCTTACAACTGATCATAACCGAGAAGCAAAGCTTCTCCCCCATTTCGCTCAAACCAACCCCTGCAACAAAACAAACAAGTACCGACAGTGATCCACTCACATGTCGCGTACCAAGGGCTAATACGCCGACAATATTCAACTATCGTGCAACTCAACAGACTCAACAATTGGCCGGACGGACCGACCTACTCTGATACCACTATTGTAACACCCTTCTAAAAACCCCCGCGAAAAATATAATAAAGATCAGAGTAATTATACAACAACGATGTTACAATTAATATAATAAATAAAACTCCAAGTCGGGTGTCATGCTTTATTAGGAATGATCCAAAAATATCAAAACATATGTTCAGCACAACGGAAACTCATTCAACAATGTTATAAAACATCTCTAATAAAATCAACGGTACATAAACCAATAATGGAAAAATAGTGTATCACAAGCAACTCTAAGACTATCGTCCCCCAGTGTTACAAGATCAGAGCATGACCGACACGACTCCACATAACCGGATAAACTCTACGAGTCATCCTCACCGATCGCTTAAAACGCTACTTCAATCTGAAATCGTCAAAGTAAGGGTGAGACTACATCATAATTAAATAGTATTATAAATCATCAGATATAGAATTTCATAAGCAATTATCCACCCTACTTAGCATATTCAGATTTATCAATTCATACCAATCACAAGCACAAGTCAAAAATATGCACCAATAACACCACACAATCATAACACCGGATTTCATCCTGACATGTCACAATTTATACAAAGACCATGCAGACTCTTATGCATGTGGTACCAAAATTCGTGAACCACATTCACAGGACTTCTCTCTTCGATACTGCCCTTTAGTCGCTCACACCCTACATGGGCACACGACTAACCTCATCGCTCACACCCCACATGGGCACACGATGACTGCCTGCTAATCTCCGCACAATGGGAATTAGCCGTCAAGGATCCGTTCATCAACGAGTCCAATGCAAATGATTTATGAATGAATGCACACATGTCACATACTTATATCATCATCAATCCGATGCTTAACATCGCTTTATCACATCTTACCAATAACGTCACAACAAGTATGTACATGTATCATGCATCATTCAAAACAAATCAATCATCATCATTCATCAAAACACATGATAACAACATTTACCATGAATAACATCCATCTGCATCATCATTCATCAAAACACATTATAACCATATTTACCACGAACAACATCCATTTGCATAACAAGCAGAAGCAATCACATTATAACAACACGCATCATTGCACATATTCAATTATGCAAACAACAATTCATTGCACCTCATCAACTATGCAAAACAAGAATAAACCACATTTGAAGAAAACGATACTTTTCAAAGTAAAATCAAGTTATTGTTGTTTTCTTTATTTCATATGGTAGAGCATTCAATTTAAGGAACAACGTCCAAAACGGCGTATAAAACGGACTTACGGTTTAAAAATTAGAAGCTTTTAAAGTTAGAACAGTTTTCAAAACGTGCTGCTGGAATTTGTACTGGAACCCGGTTCCTCCCACATGGGAACCGGTTCCTGGACCCAAAAATGCTGTTTTTTAACGTTCTAACACAGTGGAACCCGGTTCCTCCCACATGGGAACCGGTTCCCACGAACCCAGTAGCTGAAAAACATGATTTTTAAGGCTTTTATGCATCCCAAACACATACCAACTCATACCATTACGAAATTGATCACCAATAACATCAAAATACTCCAAATACATGATTCTAATGCACAAACAACATACCAAAACACCATGTAACAATACTACATCATCAATTGCAGTCAATTCATCAAATCATACATGTTAGTGTTGGTATTTCACAAAACCTAACATCCCAAATAGAGATTCTAATCCCTTAATTCAATCCTAACATCATCAAAATCATAATACCATATAATTAGAGTAATCACCCCTTACCTTAGCCAAAGATTCTTGATTGGTCTTCTTCCTCTTTGTTCCTCTTCACGTATCAGCTTCCCAATCTCCCGTCTCTTCTGTTCTGCTTTTCACGTTCCTTTTTCCTTTCTTCCAATTCCTTATTATTTTATAAAAATAACATTAAATTAGTAATGGGCTTTACTAACTTAACACCTCCTTCTTACTAACATCACACATGGCCCAGTACCATAAACCATTCTTTTCCAATTTATTTTCCACAAACCACCAACAATTCTAATTATTAATTAAATTTCCAATTAAATTAAAATTAGAAAATATGGGGTGTTACAACTCTCCCCCACTAAAAGAGTTTTCGTCCTCGAAAACATACTTCTAGCGAAAAGTTCCAGATAGGAGTCCTTCATCTGACTCTCCCGTTCTCAGTTAACACCTTCTTAGTCGAACTTCAAAATTCATCTGACATAACCAACATAAGCATGCCTCATGCATTCAATCTCAGCTCTTACGTCGCATTTGACCATCCCAAGGTGTACCACTCGCCATATCTCCCAAGGTTAACGACAATGGAGCGTCAAGGTGCGAATCATACAATACGCCCAATAACTGAGTAATATAATTATACAACCATGGTATGACCACCCCGATCAACACTGCAGTAAAGCATTCCATCTACCGAACGTACCAACCTTAGACACACTTTTCCATCTGAGCGATGAAATAACACTTACACTTTTCACCAACTACTTCCTTCAAGAGCTCGATAATAACATTCCTATACCATTGAATTTCAACTATCTGACTCCTCTCAAGTCATACCAGCAATTATCCAACATGTTACATTCCGCTTTTTCTGCATTATTTGATTACTCATTACAATCATTATTACTAATTAGATTTCTCAGTTTTATCCAATTCCAACTCTCTTTACTCATTCGTTCCAGAATCCTTCTTTATCATACATGGTACTAATCTACCATTTAGCAACACTTACTCACACTCAAAAACAAAGTCCTGATTTACTTCCTCTATTTAAACATTCTAACCATCAGAACGAGTACACACAAGTAATTATAATCACACTCATCAGCCTTAATATCCCATTGCTTACAAAATAGCTCAAACCGAGTCTCGCTCTTCTCTACGAATTAAATCAACTTCGTTCTTCATAGAGTATAATTCCTCATTATATATGGAAATCTACAATAACACCTTACAACAGTACAAAATTATTATAGCATCATATAGTATACACTCATCGCCTTAACTTTGCTGAATACATACTCGTTAACTAAGTACATCCACAATAACATACTCATCATCTCGGCAATTATTCAAAAGAGTTCTAATTCTCTAGCACGACATCCTTGCATCCACTATATTCTAAATCTATCATATAGATCAATTCATGTTCTCTACGTAGGCTCCCGGCATATTAATTCCTCACTGCCCACGAGTAGTACTCGCACACTACTCCGCATCACACTTTCGCTGCGCGACTCCGATTACCTGTCTTAAATCACCGTCCAATATGTTGCACTCTTTCATATTCACTTCTTTAGAAATTCACACAACATGGTGAGTGATTATTCTCACGGCTTAGTATCCATCATATCCTAAACCATTAAGGTAACAAACAAGCTCATCCTAGCTATATGATTCCGTCTACTATCAACAAGAGATTAAGGGTGATCAAGTCCTCAATTTGTCAATAGATAGCCGACAACCATATTTAAGCATAAATCGTCGTTACTACATAATAGTGTCTTTTTCCGAGTTTGCACTCAAACTCATTAACATCGTCATAGTTCATTAGTTCACTCTGAGTCTTTACAACTTGCACACTTCTCTCTCATTGGATCTTGTCAGTGAGATACCAACATCCAAACATTTTACACAATCCACTTCATAGTCACTTAGCGTCACACGCTTGTTAAGTACTTCCAACTTCACAGTCACTAATATACTCGTACATTACTATTCATCTCGTTCCAAATCAAAATACTCATCTTAGCAAAAGACCGCGACAACATTCATACTCGTGGTTTTACTCCCAATCCCATGACGTTTTTTGCGTCCAAATATCATTCCACTCGAAATTTCAACAAGGTCTTCCTCACATCAGTAGGTGTTAGAAATCCTCTACAATTATTCTTTTATACTTGTCGTTACTTTGGCATCACAACTACGACTTCAACTGTTCCCAAAGTTTGTTTCACCTTTTCTACTAATTCACTCCTCACTAAAATCCATCGGCACTCAAATCACCTTTATTACCGAACATCTCATCAACTTATTCCTCAACAACATATTCTACTCAATTTTGTTTCAAACAATCACGGTAGTAGGCAGTCCTATTCAACAAGTTTTGCGCTTCCTAAACCGACTTCAGAATATCTCCTCATAGGATCAAAAGTTGTGGGTTTTTAAAGTAAAAACAATTTTCCAAAAACACACAGTAGAACCCGGTTCCTCCCACACAGGAACCGGTTCCTGGTTGCTTCTCATAACTCGCCTCTGATTTTTACTATGGGGAACCGGGTTGTCTCTATCTGGGAACCGGTTCCCAACAACCCAAAATTCCCACGCCTCTATTTTTATAATGGGAACACATTTCAAACAAGTTTTAAACATCAAATAACAACATATATCATGGTTATTAAGTCAGATTCGCAATGCCTCAAACGGCACTTAAATCAGACACTCGGATCTCAAGATATGAATTTTCCAATCGTTATCTGAAATTGTAACACTGACGCCATGCAGCGACACCTTAAATGATATTTCCAAAACTCCTCAAATGGTACACTTAATTCCTAAAATTGCTTCTCAACAAACCTTTTAATTTTTCCTTCAATCCGTTCAACTCTGACACTGACATCCCGTGCCGTACCAACAAACAAGTCTAGTTCTAAGAGCACGCATAACCGCAACTTCACCTCTTCCCAACATTATCCTGTCACAATTAAATATGTTACAGCTGCTGCAACCATTTTTATAATAAATTTCATCTCTTTATCTTTCCGACGCTTCAAACGGAACTCAAATCAGATGTCCAAAACTCCAGTTATGAATTTTCGAAGTTCTGCAGCTATTCAGCAATTTTCCTGCGTTTTGCTTACGAAAATTTCACTCCAAAACTCATTCTCTTCAACTCGATCATATTCCAAACAACCCCTTATCATATCTCTTCACTTCCAAACATTCTTATAACTTGAGCAACACATCCCATCGTCGAAGTGCTATTTCTGAAACATTACGATCGCAATCCTCTTTGCAACTTGCAGCTGAACCTCTTCCGAGATGCAAGGCTACTCAACTGACAACTTTGCAGCCCCTAAGCAGAGCTGATACATTGCAACTTCTTAATTTCCCTCTCCTACAGATAATCATCAATTACCTCTAATCATCTTCCTTCCAGATGTTCCAACTTAGCTACCAGTCGAGTCCTAATTCTAAGTCACCTTCAATTCAGAAAACAACAAGCTCCAACAACGCTTGCACTGTTGCCAACAACAGCCTACTGAACCAATCATCTTACAACTGATCATAACCGAGAAGCAAAGCTTCTCCCCCACTTCGCTCAAACCAACCCCTGCAACAAAACAAACAAGTACCGACAGTGATCCACTCACATGTCGCGTACCAAGGGCTAATACGCCGACAGTATTCAACTATCGTGCAACTCAACAGACTCAACAATTGGCCGGACGGACCGACCTACTCTGATACCACTATTGTAACACCCTTCTAAAAACCCCCGCGAAAAATATAATAAAGATCAGAGTAATTATACAACAACGATGTTACAATTAATATAATAAATAAAACTCCAAGTCGGGTGTCATGCTTTATTAGGAATGATCCAAAAATATCAAAACATATGTTCAGCACAGCGGAAACTCATTCAACAATGTTATAAAACATCTCTAATAAAATCAACGGTACATAAACCAATAATGGAAAAATAGTGTATCACAAGCAACTCTAAGACTATCGTCCCCCAGTGTTACAAGATCAGAGCATGACCGACACGACTCCACATAACCGGATAAACTCTACGAGTCATCCTCACCGATCGCTTAAACCGCTACTTCAATCTGAAATCATCAAAGTAAGGGTGAGACTACATCATAATTAAATAGTATTATAAATCATCAGATATAGAATTTCATAAGCAATTATCCACCCTACTTAGCATATTCAGATTTATCAATTCATACCAATCACAAGCACAAGTCAAAAATATGCACCAATAACACCACACAATCATAACACCGGATTTCATCCTGACATGTCACAATTTATACAAAGACCATGCAGACTCTTATGCATGTGGTACCAAAATTCGTGAATCACATTCACAGGACTTCTCTCTTCGATACTGCCCTTTAGTCGCTCACACCCTACATGGGCACACGACTAACCTCATCGCTCACACCCCACATGGGCACACGATGACTGCCTGCTAATCTCCGCACAATGGGAATTAGCCGTCAAGGATCCGTTCATCAACGAGTCCAATGCAAATGATTTATGAATGAATGCACACATGTCACATACTTATATCATCATCAATCCGATGCTTAACGTCGCTTTATCACATCTTACCAATAACGTCACAACAAGTATGTACATGTATCATGCATCATTCAAAACAAATCAATCATCATCATTCATCAAAACACATGATAACAACATTTACCATGAATAACATCCATCTGCATCATCATTCATCAAAACACATGATAACCATATTTACCACGAACAACATCCATTTGCATAACAAGAAGAAGCAATCACATTATAACAACACGCATCATTGCACATATTCAATTATGCAAACAACAATTCATTGCACCTCATCAACTATGCAAAACAAGAATAAACCACATTTGAAGAAAACGATACTTTTCAAAGTAAAATCAAGTTATTGTTGTTTTCTTTATTTCATATGGTAGAGCATTCAATTTAAGGAACAACGTCCAAAACGGCGTATAAAACGGACTTACGGTTTGAAAATTAGAAGCTTTTAAAGTTAGAACAGTTTTTAAAACGTGCTGCTGGAATTTGTACTGGAACCCGGTTCCTCCCACATGGGAACCGGTTCCTGGACCCAAAAATGCTGTTTTTAACGTTCTAACACAGTGGAACCCGGTTCCTCCCACATGGGAACCGGTTCCCACGAACCCAGTAGCTGAAAAACATAATTTTTAAGGCTTTTATGCATCCCAAACACATACCAACTCATACCATTACGAAATTGATCACCAATAACATCAAAATACTCCAAATACATGATTCTAATGCACAAACAACATACCAAAACACCATGTAACAATACTACATCATCAATTGCAGTCAATTCATCAAATCATACATGTCAGTGTTGGTATTTCACAAAACCTAACATCCCAAATAGAGATTCTAATCCCTTAATTCAATCCTAACATCATCAAAATCATAATACCATATAATTAGAGTAATCACCCCTTACCTTAGCCAAAGATTCTTGATTGGTCTTCTTCCTCTTTGTTCCTCTTCACGTATCAGCTTCCCAATCTCCCGTCTCTTCTGTTCTGCTTTTCACGTTCCTTTTTCCTTTCTTCCAATTCCTTATTATTTTATAAAAATAACATTAAATTAGTAATGGGCTTTACTAACTTAACACCTCCTTCTTACTAACATCACACATGGCCCAGTACCATAAACCATTCTTTTCCAATTTATTTTCCACAAACCACCAACAATTCTAATTATTAATTAAATTTCCAATTAAATTAAAATTAGAAAATATGGGGTGTTACAGCTTTGGCATGGAAATAGTACTTGGGAAATTCTTATAAGTATTGTTGTTGTTTCCCTTCATGGTTGAAGAACCATACCATCAATACGAAGCAGTAACGGTTGGAGTGTCGATAATCTTTCTTTGGGGAGGAGTTTTGCTGCTCACATTACTACAAATAATACATTTCATGACAAAGATTTCACCTCACCCAACAAAAAATCGAGTTATAATGCCCAGGCACGCCATGTTTATTTGTTTTAAAAATAAAAACCACATATTTCCCTAGTTTCTAATTATAACCGAGAGAAAAAACAATTCAGGATATGCTTCGAATCCTACCTAATGCAGTTTATATTTTTATTTATTTAAAAGTGGTGCCTTTCTTTTGTATTTGTAAACTAAATGATATATTCCTTGGATTTCCGTAATAACCGAGAGATTAAATAGTCAAATTTTTCTATAAAAGCACTCGTTAAGCATATTTTACGCTAAACCTAACTTATATGTAGCCGCCCCAAACTCGTGCACATCATTCTTTGGGATGGATTGTAAGACAGAAAAAATCTTCAATGTTATATGATCTTCTATCTTGCAATCTATCTCACATAATATTGTTTTTGTTCTTGTTGCATTTTTGGAATAATATTCCTATGTTGTCAATCAAAGAAAACAACATTGCTTTCCTCGGTTGACAATATTGAGAAATTTATTCACAAACGTGATGTAAATTGCAAGCCAAAGAATGGTGAATGCTAAAAAAATTGAAATGGAAACATGACATATTACTTTCAATTTTTATCATTCACCGTTTTTTGCTTGAAACATATTACCTCAGTTTTTTAATAAAACCAAGGAGTTTCCTTATTTTATTTTTTAATTAAAAAAACCTTTCCCTTTGGTTTAAAAACGAAACCGAGGGATTTTTGTTACACGGCTACAACAACAAATCTATGACCTACATTCATAAAGTAACAACGCTTAAGATATTGTCAAGACATCAATCTACAAATGTTTCATTGTATTTTTTTTAAATGTAACACATGTTATCTCGGTTTTTACTCATAATCGAGGGAATATGCAAGCATGTTTATTGAGTTTCTTCACCATCTTTAATCAAATCTTGATCGTCCATTTAATGAGTATCAACACTCAAGACACTGTCGTTAGTGATTCGCGTGAAACCTAAAAGATATACATTATAAAAGCATTCTGAATATCAAAAATTGATAATGAAATATTTGACATGAAAACTTTGAAACGTAAAGAAGATTGGTAAAGTTCTGTACGATGGATTGCAAGAGCATAGAATTATTTGGGTTCAAAGTTTGTTTTCTTCAATAATCATATAACTGAATATTTGTTTTATTTATCTAACCCTTTTTGTTTTATATCAGAAAGAATGAATGCAAAAGTCATTGATAATACATTGTATCCAACATTTGATCTTCCCTAAGATTTCAATGAAACGTGGATCCACCATTTGTTCTCAAAATTTGTTATTTATTTTTACTTTAATATTCTGTGTAAACAATGTAATATTTTGTGTAAATAATGTAGTTTCTAAACCAATTAATTTATTGATATTTTGTGTAAACAATGTAATGAGTATTTAAAAAAAGAATTTATTTTCCCATTGGTTTTGGTCATAAATTGAGACGTATGTGGCGCTATTTTTGAGGTAATTAATTGTGTGTTTTGTAGTAGTGTCATTCTTTTGGAGATCTATGCTCTTAGCTTGTGTTTGTTGAGCAAGTGACTCCAAGCCCAAGAGGGGGGTGGGGAGTGAATTGTGGTATTAAAAATCATGATTAATTTAAAATTATTTTCTTCAAACAACAATTTATTTTAGTATAGTTAAAGTAGAAGAGATAATTGTGGATCTATGTGCTTGCAAGTATAAAGCTGGTGATTCTACTAACAACCTTTCTAGTATTTTGATGACGACAACGTTAATGAATATTAAAGTTGGTGGTGTATCTTTACAATCCTCTAATGATGGTGATTACCTTGTATATATCTCAAGCATTGTCTAATAGAAGACTTAAGGTTCTAGTGAAGTGCTTATATGATCGATATATCTGGAAAAAGAGCTTGAAAGTTCCGGAGTTATGAAAGAGAAGAAGTGTGAAAGCTCTCCTGGTCGTGTTTGTCTAAATAACTGTTGGTTGTAGTTAAACGGAAAGCAAAAGATTTATAAGTATTACTCCAGGATTTATCGTGTCCACAGAGAATGGTTTGGTTAGAATGTCATTCAACGGTTTCTCTATTTCTGAACTTGGGTTTAAAATGAACAAAAAGTAAACAGGAAAATAAATACATTCTTCAAAGAGAATAATTTATCAGACATGAATATACACTACTCGCCACAAACTTAAACCTATCGATTAGTTGCACTCTATCTACAATACTCGTCATTATCATCATTTATCTCTCACATCAGTTTTCATCTCTGAAGCACCAACGAGACATATCAGAACCGAGGTTATCTCTAATGCAAAGTTGCGAGAACATCCGTATTCTCGCGACAGCGATCTCTCTCGCGCAACTTAAACACAGAAGCATTATGCTTCGACACACAAGTGATTGTTAGCTCTAAATCCATCTCTAGAGTCTAGAAGCTAACAAAAATCTATCCCTAATCAGAATTTGTGAGGTATATATCTACAACAACATAAATCCCAAACATAAATGCAAAAAGATTTGGAAAGATAACAATAATGATTTGTAAAGCAAGTTTTATACAACTCCATGAACGATAAATGTACATATGCCTAGAGAAAATATACAAACAAAATGCAACAAAAGAGAAATACACAAAGAGGAAAAGATATGAACCAAACATCTCACGGGTTGTCAGCTCTAATTGATGAAGAATCCACCTCTGATCATCCACACGCACGACCCGATTGTTATTTTCTAAGCTAATCTAACCTAAGAATAAAATTGATGGATTTGGGACAAAAAATCCCCAAAGACATAACCTAACAAATGGCTGGAAAAAGAAATATAAAGGCAAAACTTTCGCAACCGCGCTAAGCGGGCTCATTGGGCTTAGCGCGGTTGCACTTATTCCCAAAATATATGCGCCGAAAAAATAGATTGCGCTAAGCGGGCTAAGAAATCAAATTATGCCTCTGTTATTGAAAGTGGTAGTGTGCTACAGCTTGGGCTTAGCGGGCTATGCAGAATTTTCTTCCTTATTGCTCCAAAATTGCATATTCGAAGTCGTGTCTTCGACACTTTATTGCCCAAGGCTTCAATACGCTCAAATACCTATCAAATGAATGAAAAATGGTCAAACGGTACATAAAACGAATCAAAACTCAAATATACTATTATTTACACACAAGTCGGGGTTTTACTTTAAAAACATAAAGAATAGAATAAGTAAGTGCTACAAATATATACTAAAAATAACGATATTTTACCACTTATCAACTCTCCCCAACTTGAAACGTTGTTTATCCTCAAACAATATCAAACAACTCAAAGAATCAAAAGTAATAAACCAAAGAATCGTGAATCAACATGTTTCGAAAAACAATAACAAATATATGGACTAACACAAAAATGCACAAACAAAGTAATACTTACCACAATTCTACAATGACAACATGAAAACGAAACGAATCCTAAGTACACAAATCATACCAAACATTCTAAAATAATACAAGCTCAATCATGAATTACGCCTAGTAAAAATTCATCGATGGATGAAAAACACACAAAGTGAGGAACTTTGACACTCATCCAACAATCTTGCAAAAAAAAGACTAAATTATGCATTCATCCAAAAATCATATTGAAAATACAAAAGCGAGAATCACAAGGGTTTTTCAAGGTTGTAATGTGACTTAGTTAACAAACAAGGGAAATTTTCTAAAGCTAATTGAAATAAAAAAATTTCGAAACCTAAGGGAGTGATCAATCCACAGAGTTCAAACAACAAAATTCCAATCCAACTTCTTCTTCATTCCCAAGTTGTCATACCAAAACACATAACTTATTAGCACAATTATTCTATCCTTCTTTTTTTTCTTCTTTTTCAAAAAAATCCCCTTTTTTTCTTTCTTTTTCTTTTCTTTTTCACATTTTTTTTTCTTTTCTTTTTCTCAACCTCTTAGCAACCACCAACAAGTAAGCAATCACTTTCCCCCCCAACTTGAATTCAACCAACATCATAGTGTGAATACTCCATACTTTCTAAGGCAATATAAAAATTCAAACAACAAGGTATGATTGAGGGTTCAAGAAAACAAAGTTCATAATTCATTCAAACATAAGTGAACTCAATACTCATAGACAAGCATCAAGTTCAAATGAAACATGGATATTGACTGAAGCTCAATGGGGTTAACAAATGCTCACACATTCACACGGTGAATTGACCATTTAGCTAGATGGTTGTGCTCAAAATGAAACAAAATTCCTTAATCCTTTGTCAGGCTTCCATACAATCAACACATATAACAGATTAAACATAATAAAATCTAATTAAAACAAAGATTGTGGTCTTCGGCATATATGAACAATGAAAAGCTTCCTCACATTTGAGATTTGGGAACTAAAGTGATTTAATCAACAAGCAAGTAATGCAAAATAAAGAATGACATGGTAATTGTACAAATGAAATTTTTTCTAAACATGTTATACTATAGAAAGCAATAAATGAGTATCTTGCGTGAAACAACTTCAAAAATATCATTACCATACATGTGCAGGTTGACACACTCAAAATTGGAAAACCACCTCAAAAATTCCTTAATCTAACGGAACAAAAATTGATGACAAATAACCACAAAATAATTAGAAAAACAAAACTATTATCTACTGATACACAACAATGGTAAAAGTGGGAAAAGGCGGGGCCAAGTGTTTCCACTGGCACAAAAGGGAAGAAGAGAGGAGCGCATTATACCGCGCTAAGAAGTAGTAGAGAAATTCAGAAAAACCAGATATGGCTCTGATCTTTCAGCTTCACCAAGAATGGCGTAAAATTTCATGAGAGCGCTAGACCGCGCTTAGTGGTAGCAGGAAAATGCAGAAAAATCAGAATGAGTTTTGATCTTTCAAGCACACCTCCACTAACACGTATTTTTCTCAGATACAAAAATTATAAAACTTACAACTGTTGAGGTGCCTCCCAACAAGCGCTTGTTTTACGTCGTTAGCTCGACGCCTATATTATGCACGGATAGTAACTTCCTCTCATCATGCCATGGTGATGTCTCACCGCGTAAACCAAAAGAAAGTGTCTTAACCAAACACTTAACAAACGTTACGAGTACAAATATATACAACACTTGCACGAACATAAAATAAAAACACAAATATACAAGTATGAAAACAAACACATGTATACATGTATGAAACAAATACAAATATAAACATACTACAATATTTGGTGAATGTTGGATACGCAAGTTGAGAAATGAAGATTTGAAATCAAGAATTGGTTCAATTTCAACTTGTTTAGCCAACATTCACCAATAATGTATACTTTTGTGTAAACATATACAAGTAAACGTATACAAGTGAAAATATACAAGTGAACATATACAATATATACGATATATACAAAGCTCAAAACCATAGAAATTATTGTGATGCAATGATCTAACATAAAACACCATTCCCCGGCAACAGCGCCATTTTGTTGGCTGCAGTAAAGCGGCAAGCAAAAGATTTAGAAGTATTACTCCAGGATTTATCGTGTCCACAGAGAATAGTTTGGTTACAATGTCATTCAACAGTTTCTTTGTTTCTGAACTTGAGTTTAAAATGAACAAAAAAAATAAAAAGGTATGAACAGGAAAATAAATACATTATTCGGAGAGAATAACTTAGCATACGTGAATATACACTACTTGTCACAAACTTAAACCTATCGAGCAGTTGCACTCAACCTACAATACTCGTCATTATCATCACGTATCTCTCACATCAGTGTTCATCTCTAAAGCACCAACGAGACGTATCACAACCGAGGTTATCTCTAACGCAAAGTTGCGAGAACATCTGTATTCTCGCACCGGTAATCTCTCGTGCACAACTCAAACACGGAAGCATTAAGCTTCAACACAACATTGATGGTTTGCTCTAAATCCATCTCTAGAGTCTAGAAGCTAACAGAAATCTATCCCTAATCAGAATCTGTGAGGTATATATCTATAACAACACAAATCCCAAACATGAATGCAAAAGGATTATGGAAGATAACAATAATGATTTGTAAAGTAAGTTTTATACAACGCCATGAGCGAAATATACATATTTTTCAGAGAAAATATACAAACAAAACCAAACAAAAGAGAAATACACAAAGAGGAAAAGAGATGAATCAAACATATCACAAGTTGTCACCTCCGATTAATGAAGAATCCACCTTCGATCATTCATATCCACGACCTGATTTTTGTTTTCCAAGCTAATCTAACCTATGAATTAAATTGATGAACGGGGACATAAAATGCACATGAACACAAAACTTCTCTCGGCTATGCATGACAATGACTTCATGAATGTTTGAATGTATGTAATGTTATGTTTATGCTGATAACATAACCCACTAAATAATTGGGAAACCAAGAAAACAAATGAACAAGGTACTCGACCAACTCTCAGCTAGATGGAGACTCTACCACAAAGCTTCATGAAGCAATCTTTTGAGGGTGTAGACACTCTTCTTTAATATCGACTTTGCTGTGGGAGAACCCAACCTACCACTGCTAAAATAAACTGGTTGGGGGAATCCATTATCCGGAAAAATATGTGTTGGAGAAATCATGATTATCACATCAAGGATATTCACATGAACTTTTGTACTAGGGAATCTGAGATCCGCACTTCAAAATCTCATCAATCTTGAACAAACATAGACATTCCTTTTAGTTTGTTCAAAATTCAAAGAAATTTTTTTTGTAACTTTAAAAACATTTTTAATCTTTTGTTTCAAAAATTACTATAAAAAACTTAATAACATTTTGCAAAAGAAGCAAATACATAAGAATTGAAATCGATTGGAAAAAGACCTCGATTTTTTATTTATAGAATGGTGGTCTGTAAATGACGTAACCCCATGGATCATTACAATATTTGGAAAATGGTAGATGGAAAGGCTACATTGAATTAAAATGACCACTATTATCCCTAACAACTTTAAATTCATGCAATCTAGCTTCTGTTTAGAGCGATTGAATTAAGATTTCCTGATTAATGACGTTGCTGCCTCATATAATCATTGTCTTGCTTGATGCAGTTATTTTCCATAAAATCCCTAACTTTTGCCAAGATTGCCCTTTCGGGTTTTCATTCTACCAGGATGGATTATTTCTGTTTATGTCTCGAATTTTTTCTTGGATCGCCTTTCCGGGTTTTCAGTCCATTGAGACGCTCATTTTTGCCTAAGATGCCCTTTCGGGTTTTCAACTTAGTGAGCTGTTCTTTTTATTATTTAGGCGAAGTATTTCTTGACTACATCGGTGTTCACCTCGAGAAGGCTTTCTTTACAACATATGGACCTTCGTAATTAGGAGTCCGCTTTCCACGTGAATCGTTGTGGATAGCCTAGATCTTTTTGAGCACGAGGTCGCCTTCTCTGAATTCACGACAATGGACCTTCTTATCAAACACTTTCTTCAACCTCTTCTGGTACAACTGACCATGACACAAGGTTGTCATTCTCTTCTCTTCGATTAGATTCAACTGGTCATAGCTATTTTGACACCATCCAGCTTATGTAAACTTGACTTCCATCAAGACTCACATTGATGGGATCTCAACTTCTATGGGAAGCACTGCTTCCATGCCATACACTATAGAGAAATGGGTTGCCCCTGTTAAAGTGCAGACGGAAGTTTGGTATCCATGTAAAGCAAAAGGTAGCATCTTATGCCAGTTCTTGTAGGTTACAACCATCTTTTGCAGGATTTTCTTGATATTCTTATTTTCTTCTTCAATAGCCCCATTCATATTGGGCATGTAAGGTGACGGATTATGATGTTCAATCTTAAAGCCTTCACAGATTTCTTTAATCATCTTGTTGTTGTTTAGGTTTGAACCATTTTCAATAATGATCTTGACTGGAATACTGTATCGGCAGATGATTTGATTTTTGATAAACCAGACTACCACTTATTTAGTCACATTGGTGTATGATGCCGCTTCGACCCTTTTGGTCAAGTAATTAATAATAATCAGAATGAAACAATGTCCGTTTGAAGCCTTGGCCTCAATCATGCCAACCATTTTAATTCCCTACATAGAGAATGGCCATGGAGACGAAATAACATTGAGTGGAGTCGGAGGCACATGCGCCTTGTCGGCATAAATCTGACATTTATGACACTTCTTAGAAAATTACAGCAATCATATTCTATTGTCAACCAATAGTAATTAGCTCTGAGCATCTTTTTAGCCATAAAATGTTCATTGGCATGAGTACCAAATGAACCTTCATGAACTTCCTACAATAACATGTCTGCTTCGTGTCTATCCATGTATCTGAGTAAGACCATGTCGTAATTCCTTTTGTATAACACATCTTCATTGAGAAAGAAGTTGTACTCCAATCTTCTTAAATTCTACTTATGTTTACTGGATGCCCTAACCGGGTATTCTTGACTCTGGAGGAAACACTTGATATCATGATACCACCGTTTATCTTATACCTCTTATTCTGCTGCAAACAAATGAGTAGGTCTATACAAACGCCTGATCGTAATACGAGGTACCTCATTACGGAAGTTTACCATATATGTAGAGGAAAAGGTGGCTAAATCGTCGACTATTTGATTTTCCTCCCGAGGTATATGGTGGAAATTGACTTTATCAAAGAAAGGCAACAACCGGTTGATGAGTTTCCCATTCACCTTTGATATAATTGATAACTAATGTTGAATCCCCATAGACACCGACGATCTTAATCCTAAGATCAATTTCTTCTTCGAGGCCCAGGATTTATGCTTCATATTCTGCCATATTATTCGTACAATTAAAACATATCATTTCCGTAAAAGGAATATGAGAACCTCAAGGAGTGATTATGATTGCCCTAAATCCATAACCATATGTATTAGAGGCTCCATTAAATACCAAACCCCATCGGGATCCAGGCCCTGGTCCTTCCCAGACTTGGTTCATCACAATCTTTAGCTATAATGGCCATAACATCTTAATCAGGAAAGTCAAACTTGATTGGCTGATAATCTTCAATCGGTTGATGAGCCAAATGGTCTGCCAATATACTTTTTTTAATAGCTTTTTGCGTACGATATTCAATGTCACATTCTGATAGCAACATCTACCAACAGGCAATTCTCCCTGTCAACGCATGCTTCTCAAAGATATACTTGATAAGATTCATTTTAGATATCAACCAACTAGTATGATTCAACATATACTGCCAAAGACATCAGGCGGCCCATGCCAAAGCACAACAGGTTTTCTCGAGCAAAGAATATTTGGATTTACAATTTGTGAATTTCTTACTCATGTAATGAATAACATGTTCTTTTATATTTGTCTCGTCTTATTGTCCAAGGACACAACCCATCGATCCTTCCAAGACTGTTAAATACATGATCAGAGGCCTCCTTTCTACCAATGGAATCAAAATAGAAGGCCCAAGCAAGTACTCTTTAATACTATCAAAGGCCTTTTGATAATCTTCACTCCACACAATACTTTGATCTTTATGAAGTAACTTGAAGATTGGCTCACAGGTGGCAGTCATGTGAGAGATGAATTTGGAGATATAATTCAAACGTCCGAGAAAACCTCAGACTTGCTTTTCTGATTTAGGTGCATGCATGTCTTGAATGACTCTGACTTTATCTAGATCCACTTATATACCTTTCTGGTTGACAATGAAACCTAAAAGCTTCCTGAAACGAACACCGAAAGTGCATTTGTTTGGATTCAAGCGGAGTCTATACTTCTTTAGACGCTAGAATAATTTCAACAAGTATTCTACATGATCCTCTTCAATCCGAGATTTGGCAATCATATCATCAACATATACCTTAATTTCCTTATGCATCATGTCATGGAATAAGGAAGTCATTACCCTTTGGTACGTAGCACCGACGTTCTTCAAGCCGAAGGCCATCACTAACAGAATGTTCACTAACGGGTGATAAACATTATTTTTTTCATGTCCTCATGCACCATCTTAATTTGATTTTACACGGAAAAGCCATCCATAAAAGATAAAACATTGAACTTAGTTGTATTATCTACTAACATGTCAATATGTGGCATAGGAAAATCATCTTTTGGACTGACTTTATTCAAATCTCTGTAGTCTACACACATTCTGACTTTTCTATCTTTCTTCAGAACTGGCACGATATTGGCTTCCCATTGAGGATAAATAGATGTGACAACGAAACCGACTTCAATCTGCTTATACATTTCTTCTCTAATCTTGACAGCCATATCAGGATGAGTTCTTCTCAACTTTTGACACTTACGGACCTCGCTCCTAAAACTCCCCCAACACAAACCGAACTCTGATACCATGTTACAATGATGAATATATAAAAACATATAGAAGAAGAAAAGCCCTTTAACTTATAGTTTCAATAGAATGAATCAGGGCCGACCCAACGAAATTGGAGGCCTAAGGAAAAATTTAGATTAAAAAATTTTGAAAAATAAAAATATATTTTAATAAAATTTTTATTAAATTTTATTTTAAATTAAAAAGTTATCAATACAATTATTCATTAAAAATAATTACTTATTATATTTATATAATTTGAGAATTATATTACAAAAAAGTATTATTTTAGAAATTTAATTTAAAGTAGATCTTAATAATTTTTTATGATCAAATGAAAATAGATAAGATATTAAAATCAAAATTACACCTAATTATATTTATTTAATATTAAAGTTATTAATTAAAACTAATATTTATAAAATTTTAAAATAATTAATTAATCATAACATAATGAAAATTTATTAATTAAAACTAATACTTATAAAATTTTAAAATAAATAATTCATCATAACATAAAGATCCCAAAATTGACACAAGCAAGATTCAAATTTTCAGTCTACCGTGAAAAACACCCAAAAAATCTCAAAATATCATTCGGATATGTATATTCGAAAGCAACTTAAATTTGGGATATTGGTTAATAAGGATATGAACTCGCCCCAACATAAATTTGGATATTGATTAATTCGGATATGCATATCCCAATTAACCACAATCTCAAACATTATTTTGATAAGATATTTATTTATAATATAATTATAATATAACTAAAGTAAGTTATTATTAATAAAGAATAACTTAAATAGTTATAAATAAGGAATAAAATGATTAAATAAAATTTTAATTTTATAATAATTTATTTATCACAAATTATAAATTATAAAAATAATTATTTTTTAAATGACTTTAAAATTATACATTATAATTAATGAAATTACTATGTTAAAAATATTCTCCTATTAACATTATAATTTTTAATTTGTTTTAACTTTTTTTAATTAATTTATATGAAAATAATGTGTTGATTTAAATATTTAATAGGTTGTTATTATTTTATCTTAATTATAATGATAAATATTTAATTATATATTTTGATTAATACAATTAGTTATACTATTAATACAATTGATTCACCTTGATATTATTAATTTTTTTAACAATTATTAGATTATTTCGGATATGCATATCCGAAAAATTCTAACATCAAATATTGAGTTATTTGGGAGATGCATATGCGATGTCACATTTTTTCCCAAAAAAATGTGACTGCGGATATGCATATTTCAGATATGCATATCCGAAAAATCCTAATACCAATATTGAGTTATTTCGGAGATACATATGCGAAGACATGTTATTTTCAAAAAAAGATAACTTCAGAGATGCATATGTGAATTCATCTTTTGTTTTTTAAAAAAAAATTGTGTATTAGGAGATACATATCCGAAATATAGGGATATTTTAGAATTTTTACTATAAATCTGTGACAAAGCATATTGGTGTACTGAAAATTTTCCATTATGATTTCTGATCTAGTATATGATTATTAATTTATTTATTTGGAAGCCACTTATATAACCCATAAAAATGAAGCCCAAGACAATTGTCTTGTTTGCCTTCCTATTGGGTCGGGTGGGTGTCTAGAATGAACAAACCTATAGAGTAAGAGTCATTTGTATTTTAGGAAAGACTAAACTAACTTTAAAAAGATATTATAAAATAATATAATAATTAAAAAAATAAGAGATGCACTGACGATGTAATATAATATTATATCGTCATTCAATGAACGATATGTATCATGCAAATTCATACTGATATTTTAAAATGATTTGGATGATTTGATATATTGGTGTTTTTTATTGAACGACAATATAATTCTTTTTACATTGACGGTGGATGTCAATTAAACTCTTATAATAATAATAATAATAATAATAATAATAATAATAATAATAATAATAATAATAATAATAATAATAATAATAATAATAATAACAATAATATTTTTATTTTTGTTACTGTTTATGCTATTTTATATTAGTATATACAGTACTATGTTTTATATAAAAAGGACAAGAATATTTTACAGACTTTTAAACAATTGATTACACGGTTTTCTAATTTAATATTAGCATTATTTATATACATAGCGGTTCTTGTCAATTCAACGTGTAATATCTACATGCCTTTTCCTTTTTGATTTATACCTATGGTCTCTATTTGCCCCCTATATATATAATACTCCAAAGTATATAATGTACCCGATTCTCACGTTTTCTAGGTCTATACGTATTGTATGTATGGACATAATTCACTCCGTCCTAACGTTATTTTAACTCCCTTTTCGTGCTAAATGAATCGTTGACCTCATTCAAAACTTAATTGGGACCTGAAAATTTCATTTAACTTTATTAATTTATTAGGGAGGTAAATATGTCAACTAATATATTTTTAATGTAAATTTGATTTAATGGAGAGGCATGAAAGACATTTTAAAGGATACTGTGTATGGTTAGAGGAGAAAAGAGATCTCAGAGAAAAATAATTTTTTTGTGACAAGTTCCAATATTGAATACATAAAATAGTTAACGTAGTACTTAGGTCATGAGACTATTCCACATTATATACTAGTCTCTTAGATTACGTTCATGGGCTTATGTCATAGTAATGAATGCTTTCATTAAGAGTTAGGCTACGGAAATTTCTTTATTTAAGCTTAATGAAAATACTAATTAATGATTGAAGATAAAAGAAACTATCAAAGAGAAATTGAATGCACAATTTATAGAGTGAAAGTCGTCACGAATGTGGATATTTAAAGACGGTAGCAATGTTATGAGTTATAACTATGATATGGAGTAAATACTATGCTAGCTAGATTTATATTTTTACAATGCCCGATTAATATTTATACCTATGTATAAAAGGAAATATAAATTTGGTGTAACATTTTTTTCTTCCAAATTTACCTTTTTTAATTTATATTTTAAATCTTTAACTTTTTTTTAATAACAATATGACGGTTTTTTTTATACCTATATATAAAAGAAAACATAGATTTGGTGTAGCTTTTTTTTCCTCAAAATTTACCCTTTTCAATTTTTATTTTGAAACTTTGATTTCTCTTTTTTATTAATAGCTATTTAACGGTTTATGTATTTCTTTCTTCTAATTTTATATCTGATTTAAAATAAAAATTTAATTTAATAAAAAATAATAATATGGTTTTATTTTCACGCACATTAATATTAGAAAAGGCAGACACACGACTGGACACTAGTGTAAATAAAAATATTCGTTTTAAAATAAATTTAAAATGCTTTATATAAAAATCGTTGTAAATCTTTGAAAAAATCATTGTAAATCTGCAGAAATAATGTTCTTTTAAGAAAAAAAATATCAATTTTAAGAACGTTTTTCTAAAACAAAAGCTTTTAATAATGTTATTTTATGCAAAAGAGTGATCTCATTCTCATGTACATTGTTTTTTAATAATGTATGTGAAATTCAGCAACACTTTTATAGACAAAATATTTAATTTTTATACGTTTTTTGTAAGAAAGCACATGAAAAAAAATGAGCTCATAAATATTTCTATTTTTTATTTTGTTTTGTTTTTGAATGTTAAACAAAATTATTAAACAAAATATGATATAAGATAATAAAAAGGACATGGGCCAAAGGGGGGTGGTGACTAGCTGAAGGCCCAAGATAAAAGAACAGATGCTAAAATATCAAAGGGAATTTCTTAACCCACCCTATGTTTTTCTTACGCACCACGCGAATTTTCGAAGTCTTTGGAAATCAAAAATACATTTTCGAGATGCACTAAAGTGTTGGAAACCTGGGTTTTTGTGGACGAGACCCTACGTAACAACTTTAAACTAATCGAAGATGTATTTCCGGAAATATCCCAAATTCATATGAATTTTTAAGACTGAAGAACATTTACACGCAAAAACAAACCGGAAATGCACTTAGAGGATAGAACTGGAGACGCATCTCCGGTTTGTATTGCCACTTAAACGCGCGCTGCCTCTTCCCCTCCCCCAGTTTCAGTAACTTTTCAAAACATAAAAAAAACTTTTAAACCCTCTCAAACCCCATTGTGTCAAAATCATCCAACTTTGCGAAAAGCTCATCAGAAATCATCAAGCATCACACACACACACACATCATTGTTCAAGTAGATTGAAGGAAGAAAAATCATCGATTGCAAGTTATTTTTGAGCTTTTTAGAGTTAATGTAATTTCACCTAGAAATTGTGTTTTAGGGTCTAAAATTCAAGGTATTTTAGTATTTGCAAGCTAAGAAGTCATAATAGACGTTTTAGAAATGTTTTTACGATCAATGACCATTTTTTGATGTCTTGATGGCTGAGCTTCGCCATTGACGAAGCAGAAACGTTGCAGGTCGTACCGGAGATGCATTTTCGATTTTGTTCAATGTTTCATCAAAAATCGAAAATACATCTCTGGTTTTATCTTGTCTGCATTTTTATTTGTTTTGACTCTGATTCTTAATATTAACGTTTGTTTCGTTATTATACAGGAGTAATGGCTGATGAGGGAGCTTCTAGACTGAGACATTGTAGGCTTGTACAACACGCTTTTATGCGTAGGGAAAGAAGTCAGGCATCCCAGGCTCCTGCATTTGGACAGGTTGTGCCGGATGTGTCTACATCCCAAAGTGATCTAATTTCTACACCTACTACATCTTCCTTTCGTAGCAGGAGAGGTTCTCCAATTCACTCCCCACCTCCATCCTTGCAGCTTGATGTAACGGCTCTAAAAGGTTGTGGGGGACAAAGAGCACACCAAAGACAAAATTGTACAATACGTCCTATAACAGTGGAAAAAGGTGATGTACTGTTGTACCATATTACTTCTATTACAAGTTATCTGATCATTCTTCTTTTGAGATGTACTTCTTATCGGAAGTAGAGAAAACATGGAAGAGATCATGTAACGTAGACGTTCCAAGAGAAAACATTCTTCAGAGCCAGAAAGAGGTCTTCAGAGTTGAAAGCAACAGCTTATCTGAATGACCAATTCTGGTATTTCTGAGATGGAAGCAAAAGCTTATTTGAGCTTGAAATCTTGATTTCTGATCTTGATGAGCAGCCTAGCTTCAGAACATTTGTAAATCCCTTTTCTGATGAGTCATTCAACATTCTTCAGAACTGCTGACGTCACTTCAGAATTAAGATGAATAGTTCTTCTAATGTGTGATGACGCTGATTCTGATGATTTTCTGGATAGCAATCCTTAATCAACCAAAATTGTAAATCTGCACACTTAAAAACTATTAGAGTACAAATTTGTTACATAAGAAATATATGTATTGTTATCATCAAAACTTAAAGATTAAATGCAGAACCAAATCTTGTTCTAACAGATACACTGATATTTTTCACTTTACAAACGTATGACCACTTCTTATTATCTTCCTCGTTCCATAGTGCTTTTGGCTAAGGTGTGACAACAACATCAACAAGGTGTGTTATTGGTGTAGGGCCATTTTAAATGGCCTCCAACACACCTTTATCATATGAATTCACATGAATTTGCATTCAAGCTTTCCAATAGCAATAGTTTTCTCCCGTAAATATTGGAGCTCTTTTATAATCCTCTTTCGGTTCGTATGCCATTTTCTAATAAGAGTTTCGAAGCACGTATCTAGAGGGGGTGAATAGATCACTAATATAAAATGCACCAATTAAAATTCTGGTTTTAAAAGTTTATTGAAAAAGAGCTCGAGCGAAAGATATCTCTATCAATCGAACACATTGTCTATACGAACCACGTTATTGGAACTCGGATATGCACTAATCTATATGAAATGAATTAACACAATAAGATTGAATTACTTAACTTCAATCAAGTACCACACAATTATTTGTTTAAGCCAAGTTATTTGCAATGTTATTTCCAATACTAAAGAGCAAAAATATTAAGCTACACAATTTATTAAACACTTGGTGTGCGAACGAGTTTTCAGAATTTTTCGATTTAGTTGTGTTGATACGAAAACCACTTAAAATCAAAGTGATTATAAGTTGATCAACACGCTACCTTAAACAAAAACAGTTGCAGAAAAATTCTTATGATTCGATCGATCAAACAATGCTATTCGATAAATTGCGTAATTGAATTAAATCGAGTAAAGAGATAAGAGAGAGAGGGACACGAGGATTTGTTTAGGCAGTTTCCCACTTCATCCTCGCGTGTGGCTACGTCTAACCCTAATTTCAAATATCGGAGTTAGGAAAATTTCTTACTATGCAAACCATTGATTACAAGAGAAGTGTTTCAAGAGCAGCCCACAAACACAACCGTTTGATGTTAATTCAACCCCTTCTCTTCTTTTGATCTTGAGCTTGAATAAGACATAATAGCTACCAATTGATCATTCGACTATTGCTACTCCTTTATGTTCTTTATCTCCAAAGCTTTCACGCAAGATTAATTGTACCATTTGCAACATAAGACTTCCAATTCAATATGTCGTTCTTGCGCTACTCCTTTGCATGATTTATCTCCAAAGCTTTCACTAGGCTACGATTCCTTCTTGGTCCGTCTTGTAACAAAACCCTCAAATCTACCAAAGATCTTGGAGGACAAACCCTAGGTTTTTCGGGATGAAACCCCCTGCAAATCTTAACCCGATATTCTTGGCTACATAAGAACTTAATCGGACATTATCAAACCTCATCTAGATGGCATCCCAAAAAAAGGTGATTATGTGTGATTTCTAAGTGTGTATGCATATATTGGAGGTTGAAGATGAAGAGAAAATGCAGTAAGTGTTTATAGTTTCATCAAGTTGAATGATGTATTTATAGTTGTGGAAGTTTGGTGGCAAAAGGAGGAAATTTGGAATTTAAAAATTAAAATAAAGTGACCCAAGAAACAGTATGTTTCGGCATATTTGATGCATGTTCCGACACATAGTATTGAGATAAACAACATGTGTCGGCCTGAAGACGTCTATGTGACAGCCTAAACAAAATAGAAGCTACATCCTTATTTAAGCAAGTACATGTGCCGACCTGTTCGACATATGTGCTGGCACAAAAAAGAATTTATTTCAGTATGTGCTGGCCTGTAATGTGCATGTGTCGATCCAAATGAAATAGAGGCTTCGTTATTGAGTTATACGTGTCGTCCTGAAGGATGTATGTGCCGACACATAAAACTGAAGTTTCAATATGTGTCGGCCCAACCTTGATAGAAGCCACATGCTTCAATATTGAGTTACATGTGCCAGCCTGAAGTGTATGTGCCGGCACATGCAATGGGTTTTTGTGCAGAAAGATGTTTTTCATGATTTTAGTCAGTTTCAAAGTAGTTTTTAATGATTCCTAAGACCTCTAATGCAAGGGGTACCGCACAAACTAAGAGATACCATCCAATGTACAGAAATTCTAAGTTTTCCTATAGTTTTGACATCATGCAAAACATCTAATGAACTTCAAGAGTTGGTGTTACTAATGAGTCAACCAAAAGAGCCAACTCACATTTTTTCTTTTGTGCTAGAGTTAAAGCTTCTTCTAGATCATGCTATTGAAACTGCGGAGCTTAAGAAGGACTTCGTGAGTTGGGTCAAAGATAAGTCAGATGCCTTGGCTTAACAACGACATTTGGTGTCTTAGTACCAACAAAGGATTGCTGACTGGGAAGCCAGAATTGCTGAAAATGACAAGTTGGCCTCTCTAGACGATATATCTTGACCTAGACCCAACAGCTCAACTACTTGCAGACGAATCTCAAGGAAGCGAAGAGGAAAAGGGTTGCCATCGATACTTCGGACTAGGAACCTCTTGACCAAAAGATGGCTGAAGAGGTGAACTTGGGCATCGAGCAAGCAAGAGCTGCGGTTGAAATTTTAGGATCTTTAAAACGACAAGAAACTCGAGCGTGTGAAAGCACGTTTTGATGAGCTTAAGAAGACATTCAAGGATTTGTTTCTTTTTTGTACTTCCTGTAATAGCATTTCTGTTTTTGACCTTATGCGCTGTTTCCATCTGGAATTTTTTGTAATATGGCTGTTTTGGACAAGTTAATATCATTATGAATGCTATTTTTCCTTTGTTATAATGATTTTATAAACCATAGGCCTATATTTTTCAAGTATTTCCCATTTATTCTTAGAGTTTAATTGTCAGTGCTTAACTCCTTAATTTTATACGCATTATTGATAAACATTTGGTTGACCTTGAAAGGTCCTTCTCAATTTGGTGACCATTTTCCTGAGGTCCTGTCTTTCTTGTAGACATGTGATATTACTTTGGAAACATAATCTTCGACATAGAAGACTTTGGACTTAACCTTTTTGTTGTAGGCTTTGGCCACTTTCTTCTTTTGTCTCATCAAGACATCTAAAGTGCATGACCTTTATTTGTCCAAGTCGACTAACTCATCCATCATCACGCTCCATAAATGGTCAGACGAAATTTCATTTGCCTTTAAATTCTCACAAAGTGTAAGCATATCTTTGCAGGTATAACTATATCGAGGCCAAACATCAGACAAAATGGTGTGGATTTAGTTGCCTTCTTGGGTGATATCGTGCAATCCCATAGTGATTGGTCCAAGCTTTTTTTTCCAGTTCCTTGGTTTTTGGCTTATGTGTTTTTTGATAAAACTATAATGATCTTGTTTGCAGTTTCTACTTGGTCATTTGCTTGTGCATAGTAACCATTGATGTCGGTTTTACCCACTATGGGATCATTATGCTTCAATCCACATTTGATCTTCAGGTCCCACTAGTGTGCTTATGTGTCACCCACGATTCTCTCTGTTCAGACTCCATGTTGAATTATAATTGATTCAAACTACCCTACAAACTTCTGAGAGTAGTCGTCCAACGTGCTGTCAACATGGCTTGCAAAGGTTTTTTAAACTTGTAAAAGTACTAAGTCTTTAAACTTTCGTGGTTCAGTCAACTGATATGTTTGTTGCAGAGAAGGTCTCGTCGACTGTCCTTTTTGAGATTCTGGACTTGCTTCCATATGATCATGATCTTATGGATCTGTTCTTGGGATTCCTCCAAACCATGTTCCCTTCGTTGATACTTTGATTGATGCTATGTCGACGCTTCGTCATCACTGTTCTTTAAAACACTTCATTAATGAAAACACTTCATAAATGTCTTATCACAGCTAACATTTTCTTATTTTGGAATTCTCTGTTGACTTTTTTCTAAATGAAAATTCAAGTGTAACAATGGGTCTATAAGGTGAAGGCAAATTCCAAAGGTGAAACAATTAAGAGTAAGGCGGCGAGAAGTGTATTTTTAAGTTCAAAAGTGAACTTATGAAAGAATTCGAGATGAGCGACCTTGATATCATGTCATACTTCCTTGGCACAAAGTTCCACAAGTCCAAAAGGGAGTGCTTGTGCATCAGAGGAGATATACTCTAGAGATATTGAAGAAGTTTTAAATGGAGCATTTTAATGTTGCCATTACACAAGTAAAACCAAGGCTACAACTGTTAAACAATGAAGAGGAACAAGACGTTGATCCAACCCAATATAGAAGGTTGATTGGATCCTTGCGATATTTGTGCAACACGCAACCGCATTTGGCGTTTAGTGTCGGTATTGCAAGTAGATTCATGGAGAAACCGAAGGTGTCTCACTTGGCAGCAGTCAAAAGAATCCTAAGATACGTCAAAGGGTTTATTGGCTGTGGAATTCTCTTTTCTGCAGTAGATACGAGTAGAAAATGCAATTTGCTCGGTTTCAGTGATTCCATTTGGTGCGAAGATAAAGATGATTTTAAGTCTACAGCTGGATAGATCTTTGGTTCGGTGGAACATCAATCTCATGGTGTTCGAAGAAGGAACCAGTGGTTGCACTCTCGTCTTGTGAGGCCGAGTATATTTCTATTTCGTTATGTGCGTGCCAAGCCATGTGGCTAATGAATCTATTGAAGAAGCTGAGTAGTAATGAAGGTGAGGCTGTTACACTCATGGTTGATAATGTTTCCACGATTAATCTTGCTAAGAACCCAATTGAACTTGAGAGGAGTAAGCACATTGAGATGAGGATTCACAACTTGAGGGAACTTGTTAGTGAAGGAAACTTGAGATTGGCATATTGTAGAAGTGAAGACCAAGTCATAAATGATGTGTTCAAGAGGTTGAAGATGAGCATGGGCATGGAAGATATGAAGCACTTGAATTAAGGTGTTGTGTTGTGTGAAAAACACTAATTCAAGTGTTGTAACCGATTAACACGGGAGTGTAACCGATTACATGCACGAGAAAATCACTTCTAAACTGGAGAAAAAACACTTTTGGAGTTGGCGTAACCGGTTACGCTTTTGCAGTAGCCGGTTACACCTAATAGTATTTTTCTAGTATTTATCAGTTGTAACTTGTTGCAGGCTTGTGTAACCGGATTCAGGCCTGACTTTTAAGTTATTCTGATTTTTTACTTGATATTTTTGTATCTCAATCACTTATATATATACCTTAGAGGTATATTTGTATTTGGCATTGAATGAAATAGAAAATTCTCACCCTCAATTATCTCTCTCTAACTCTCCTCTCTCTCACTCTCTTTCTCCACACACTCAAACCCTCAACTGTTTACCAATATTGTGATTGAATATTCTAACAAATTAGTGGTAACGTCCACTTTCGTCGTTGTCTTACTGAACTTTTGTCGTTGGTTTTTATCAATTTCGGTTTGTTCTGATCGATTTCTACTAGTTCAATAGCTTACCCGATCTACCAATCAAATCAAACCGGTGCTTTTTCGATCGACTAGTCCAATTTGATATTTAAACACTATTTTATACTACTCCCCTTGTCAAATAGATTTCTCTTGAGCATGTGTCCTATTATTAGGGGTGGGAATATGCCAGTCCAACTAACAGGGGCCTACGGCCTAACACAGGCCCATGTCAGGCCAGGCTTTTTTTATAAATAGAAAAGGCCTAGGCTTTTTTTATAAGCCTATTTAGTTAAAAAGGCTAGGCCCCAGGCCATGAAAAAAGCCTTTTAAGCCTACCAGGCCGGCCTCTTTAAATAAATATGAATAAATTTAATATTATTATTATATTTTATTTGTACTTTGAATTAAAATACAAAAAATAAGTTTATTTATCTAGAAGAACTTGTGAAAATAAGTTGAGAAAAAATTATGAACAATGTCATAAGTCATTTTCATAAGTTCTCTCAAACAAATAGTATCACATAACTTATGTTAATAGGTAAATTTGAGTAAGTCAATGAAATAAGCATTTAGTCTCGTTGATCTTGTAATTTGCTAGTCTATTTAAACATTAGTTAAATTTCTTATTCACAAATGTTCAAATAAAACAGGCTTTTATATATAGGTTAATAGGCCAAACAGTCATTTGAAAAGGCCAGACTTAGGCATAAATTTAAGCTTATGATAGGCAACAGGCCAGACTTAGGCTTTGAAATATTTAGCAGGCCAGGCTCAGGCTTGGCAAAGTCTAGCTCAGCCCAGCTTATTCCCACCCCTACCTATTATACTACTACGCGTGTGTTAGGGGTGGATAAGAAATGACCAACCGACCGAATGCGATCCGGTCCGAAGGTTTTTTGAGTGTTTGGGTCGGGTCGGGTCGGTTCGGATATTCGGGTTGGCGGGTGAGTTAAATTGGGTTTAAGTGGATAAACTCGGTCGGTTCGGATTGAATTATAGAGTCCATCAATAACCGAAACCGACCGAATCCAGTAAACTATTAGGGCCACCCCCAGTTCTTATAAGCCCAGCCCAGTTGTATTGATACAAACCCACACCCATTTCATATCTTATTTAACTTCCTAACCCTAATTGCTTCTTCATCCGTGTTTCTTTTTCTCCCTTTCATCTTCGGCGCCGTTTCAAGTAGAACATTAATTTCTCTCTTCATCCATTAACCAAGGGTTTGGTTATATATCTATATTTTGTCATAATATCTCTATCTTCCTTTCACTCTTTGTATATTTTCCATTTGCAGGTAATATTCATTAAGTTAGTACTAAATTCATTTTCGATGGTGGTGGTGCTCTCGATGGTGGCTCGCCAAAGATGTAACCTGCGACGGAGAAAACAACTACATCACATATTACTTTCTGCATCAATCTATTTTCTGTGTTCGTCGTTTGTTTTTTATGTTGATTTGCTTCTTTTATTTCCTTCTCTGTTTCTGATGCGTGTAAAAATGACCCTTTTGAAAAGGATTAGAACATTTATATGAAACAAAATTTGTGTTATTGATTTTTTTTGCTTTCTATTTGATTTGATTTTGTGGGTGTTTCTTTTTTAATATCAGATCTGATATTGGTGTTATTGTGTTATGGATCTAATAATTTTAGATCTTGGATGCTGTAGTTTTTTTGTATTTTTAAAATTTTGTTTTATTTTATATCAGCTACTTATGGTTATTATTTTATTATCTTAAATTGTTTATAAAATTTAAAGTCTGTTTTTTATGTGCAGATTTGATACCGCTTCAAGGCTGAAATGCTAAATGTTGCAAAAGGATTAATAAAGACATAAGAACATAAAAAACATAAGAGTGGATCCATGTTTTTGAATTTTTTTCTGTATTTATGTACAGAGTTTAGCTTATACTTAAAAGTGGAACAAAATAGTTACATAAGAATATTTATTTATTCTTATTATTAATATAAGAACACTATATTATCAAATCTTAGTGTTTTTGAATTTGTGATTGTGGATCAATGTTTTTGAATTTTTTCTGTATTTAAAATGGGTGATTTTATTTTTTTAGCTTGTTATTTCGATTTTTTATTGGAATGGATCAATATAGGGTATCATTGTTTATGTATTTGTTTTTATTTCAATAATAAAATAGATTAAAATAATATAATTATGTAATGAAAATTGAAAAAAAAGTAAAATATAATAGCCATAACATTTATATTTTGGATTCTGCTTAACTGTTTCAATTAAGCCCAGAGAAAAAATTTGACTAAATTATGTATTTGGCTTATATTTGTGCCAGCCCATTTATTAATTAAATCCGAAATTAACCGGTTAATTAAACCGAACTGAATAAATCCGAATCCGAAAAAAACCGGAAAAAAACCGGTCGGAATTGGGCCTAACATATGCACCCGAGGGTTGATTCGGTTGATTGGTTTGGGCCTGAATCCAAACCGAACCGAACCGAACCGATGTCCGGCCCTAGCGTGTGTACACAAACTGTTGAGCTACTAAAAGGATTATCAAACAAATTTTATTTTGGTAAAGTGGGTCATCAACAAATTTTAGTACATTCAGGTAGATAATATATATACTTATTTAGAAAAAGTCTAAAGTATATTAATTTAAAAAAAAATTAAAACACTTGTATAAAATTTCAAAAATGCGTTTTAACCGAGTATCAAATATCGACGTATGTCCGTTACAAAACCTATATCTAATTTGATAGGTTTCCGTGTTTTATAAGATAAATCATATATAATGCTTGTCCTTTAATCCGTGGTTGAAGCTAATTATGTATTAATTAAGTTGCTTGAACATGTAAAACTACTTTAATTTGTATTAATTGAATGTGGTCACCGTCACTCTACACCTAAAAAATATTGTGGCAAATCTAAGAAGATTGAGAAATGATGATGGGACCTCTAATCTCATGCCCATTATTGTCAAATGGATAGGATTGTTTGAGTGTTAGATATATACATATCTGCTATTGATCTTAGCCGTTGGATAATAGAAGGACGGTTTAGGTATACTCATTATTTTTATTGCTATTAGGGAAAATATTAATAGACTGTATAATTTGTATTGGGTGACCTCATACTACTGCATCCACGAATGCAAAATAGATGACGAAATGAATTATGTGAATTGATTAGTTTGAAATCTAGATTAGTAAACAACATGAAAAATTAACAACTTAAGGTTTCAGTTTCAATTTCATTGATCCCTTATTAGTATAGTAAATGAGGAGTTTGGTCAAAGAAATTCATAATTTCAATTGAGTCTCATCTAACTTTGTTATCATGTTAACATAAAAGTTTCAAATATTGAGGGGAGGCATAGTATATCGATTTGAAGTTGGAGGGAGATTGCTATGATATAAGTGAGTTAAAAATTCTACATTGTTTATAATAGAGGAAGTTAAAAAATTTATGGCTATGTTTGGGAGTTTGGAGGAGAGGGAAATAGAGAATTTTGAAAATTGATTTTTTTTTTTAAATATAGGGAAATTTTAAACATTTTTTGAAAAAAAGATTTTATTTAAAATGATTAAATAATGTTTATCATTAATGTATTTTTACTTTTCGAAATACTATAACAACAAAAATAATATTTGAACATTTTGTTTAAGCCCTCCAAAACCCTCATTTAATACAAATTTTGAGTTTCCCAAATTATGAGGTTTTTTGTGTTATGAAGAAAACCAAACCCTCCATAACCCTTCAAACTAAAATCTTTCTATTCTTTTCCTCCAATCCTTTCTATTTTTCAAAATCCTTTCCTCTCTTCCCCTCCAAACTCCCAAACATAGTCTATAAGTCATATACTTAATATTTTAAATTTTTTGACGAATATGTAATTACTCTCTTACTTGTGTGCTATTTTTTATTAAATATAGATGTTTCTCCTAATAATACATCTCGGGTGAATATTTAATTTGGTGGACTCATATTTGTGATCTTAAATTGTTGAATTCAAATGTGAATAATTATGTATTGAATGAGAATTTTGAAGAGTTTAGACAAATTGTTCAATTATAATTTTTGTTATAATATTTCAAAAAATTAAAAATATGTTAATGAAACACTATTATATCCTTCTATATAAAAATTTTCAATTTTATATATATATATATATATATATATATATATATATATATTAAAGTTCTCACTTTCTTTCTCCTCTTTTGCAAATTTTCAAACAAAATCGTAAAATTATGAGTGCATAGGTGGTGTTATGGCTTCTTGGATCCTGAATGTTTATCCCATTAACACTCTCGGTGCTCCTCGGATCCTCAATAGGTGTTGAGTAGATTTCAAGTGTTGAATCAATTTTTGTTAATTGCAACTCAAGTTGATAGAATGTATTTCTTACATTATTCATTTAATCTCACTCAACATTTACAAAATCATAGCCACCTATATATAGCAAAAAATGCATGGTGAATGGTGCAAGAGTTAGATACCCTTATGCATGCATGTGCATGATGATACACACATATTACCATACATCAATGCATATGTTAAGCAATGTAACTTGGTTCCTAAGCTAACCTCCTAATACTCCCCCACAAGTTCATTGAGGGGGTTAGAGTAACAATTGTGAGCTTGGTACGAATCTCTTGAAAAACAACACTTCCTAGAGGCTTGATAAGAGGATCAGCAAGTTGGAGAGAGCTTGGAACATGTTGGATCTTCATGAGCTTAGAAATAATGTGTCCATAGACAAAATGAATGTCCAACTCAATGTGTTTGGTGCGAGCATGAAAAATTAGATTATATAGAGCAAAACCGCACTAAAATTATCACACAGTAGAGTAGGAGATTGAAATGGCATGTGAAGTTATCGCAGAAGCGGCTTAAGCCAAAGTAGCTAAGACATGGTATGTGCAATAGCAAGATATTCGGCCTTTGTGCTAGAGCGACCCACCAAATAGTGCTTCTTCGAGCTCTATGAAACTATATTCGAGCCAAAATAGACACATGAGCCAGATGTGGAATGCTTGTCATCGGGATCACTCACCCATTCAAACTTGTTATAGGCACGAAGTGAAAGCTTGTATGAGGATGTTACCGGAGAAATGAGAAAGCCACGATCAAGAGAGTGCCATTAAGATAGTGTAGGATGCGTTTAACAGGTTACCAACGAGAGTGGCATGCTATAGTGCACCAACCATGGAGCGATATATGAAAGGATCATGAAGAGAAGAAGATCAATTTATGTTGAGTTTGCACGTGCTAAGGATGGTAGTGGTGACACCATTGGCATTTCTCGTATTGACCTTAGCAAGAAGATCACAAATATATTTAGATTGGATGAGTAGGAGATTTCCTGAAGCTAAACTCTTGATCTCAGTGCCTAGAAAATACTCAGGGGAGCCTAACTTCTTAAGAGAAAACTTGGCATGTAGAGAGTCGATGAGCTTATGAATGAGCACTGAGGAAGATCTTGTGATTGGAATGTCATCCATATATACTAGGCATAAAGAGTAATACCTTGATAAGAATATATGGAAAGAGAGTGATCACATTTGTTGTGACTGGAACCGAACTAAACCAAGGCCTGAGTTAACTTCTCATACTAAGCACAAGGTGCTTGTTTGAGCCCATAAAGGGTCTTCTACAATTTACAAACTATATAAGGAGGATCCTACTACTCAAAACCACGAGGTTTAATCATGTAAATATCCTCAGTCAAGGAGCAATTTAAAAAAGTATTGCTAATATCAATTTGTCGAAGCTTCCGTTTGTGAGTAACAATCAAGGTGAGAGTAACTAATTGTTATAGATTTGACAATGGGAGAAAAATCCTCAATGAAATCAAATCCAAACTGTTGATGAAATCTCTTAGCAACCAATCGAGCTTTGTACTTGTTCACTGAACCATCTAGATTCTCTTTAACCTTGAAAATCCACCGACATTCCACATGTTTTAAATTTGGTGGAAGAGTGGTGAGTGTCCATGTTTGATTCTTAATCAAAGCTTTGTACTCAAGTCTTATGGCTTTGAGACAATATGGATAAGAGAGATCTAGTTTGACTATCGAAGGTCCATTGAAATTGTTGAGACTAAAGTGGCCAAGCTTCCTTCCCAACTATAGATTGAAGCGGTAAGTCTTCTCTCCACCAAAATAACTGAGCTCAATTTGGTTTAACATGACAACCAATAACCTCTTGATATTTTAATAGACTGGTCTTCTAACTTATGTTTTTAAACAGGCTAACCATGAACATAATGGTAAGTTCATAAATATTGATAATCTCCAACCTTCAAACAAAAAGGCTTTCAAAGAGCCTTAAGGGAAGTTCATCAATATTAATGATCTTCAACCTAAATAAATATCAGGAATTGATCACACAATCCTCGACCAAAGTTTTTAATGGATTTAGCTTCTAACCACATATTTTTATCCTTAAATGGATTGTGTTCATCCAAGATGCATACACAATATTTTTGGAGAACATATACAATGCTACCCATCCAGAATTATAAGAACACCTCACTCACAAAAGATCTTTCCTCACAAAAACATTTGGCTATAAGAACTAGTAAGAGAAAGTTAAAATGAAAACTTAGAGAGAAAGAGTGTGTGTGTCAATACACAATTCAATTTCTAGATGAAATAAAACGAGGAATGAGACCTCTATTTATAGGCTTGAAATCCTCCAAAAGAGGAAATAGCATTAAAGCCCAAATGAGCGTTACTAATCGATTAAGCTAATCGATTGGCTCATTTAAATATAATGTCTATGAGTTATAAAATAGTAAAGAAGTGATATATAGTCGTTTATAATCGATTGAGTGCATTCAAATTGCCTTGTTCCTCAAAAATGCGCTAATCTAATCGATTAGATTCAGTCAAAAAATATTTTCTGGCTTTTTGAATGCTCCCATCATTTTCCATGCAACTTCTATATATACTTCTCAAGGTTTATTCTTTTCAAATCAATTTGTAAAAAAAAATTAGGTGTGTGTGTGTGTGTATGTGTGTGTGTGTGTGCTTATTACCATGTACTTCTATAAATAAATAAATAAACTTTTTCTTTTACAAAAGTTTCACTCACTTAATAAATTGGGAGATTAAATCCTCTAACCATTGTCTGATAGATTATCTTGTGTTGACACTTGCTTTAAGATTTTTTTAAGGTTTTTTATATAGTCTATTTTTTTCATTTGTCTGAAACTTTGTTAATCCTTATCAAACCCATGGCTTGCATCTTTAACCGCATAAGTACATTGGTTTAATTTCTTAATGGTTGCATTTTTACTATGCTGAATGTTATCTTTCTTTTCTGATCTTTTACAGTTGTTATCATGTTGCATCTTCATCGTGCTGAATATCTTCACAGTTGTTATCATCAAAACATAAACCTATTACCTGCAAAACAAGGTTCCACATTCTCTCTCTTTTTTTTATGATGACAACGCATCTCTTAAGGGAGGTGGTAAAGAAACAAAAATATATATTTTTGAAGTAATAATACTCCCCTTGAGTTAGATAGAGTTTATACCCTCCCCTTGAGAGTATACTTCTCCCTCTTTGTCAAAATCAAAAAGGTAGGTAAAAGATGCAAATATGTAAACATGTTTCAATTCTCATGTATTTCTAATTATGGCATGATAAAAATTTATGAGCATACATGTAATTTATTTATTCATACAATCATATGTCAAAGCTAATGTGGCAATAACATGGCATAATGCATTTGACATATAAAAAACATTTAGCAAACATCTCATAAAGAATATAATGGTATAATGAGTAATAATATCACGAAGCATGTATATATCATAAAAACTATCACAACATATTTCCTATATGTGAAGCAAGTTTTCCTAAAGTATTTTTTTAGACAAGGCAGACATTCCCTAAAATATTAGTTTTAGCAGCAATCTTGTGTTACAAACATGATAGGCAAGAAAACATATGAATCTTTTTATCACAAATATCATGGTTGAGAGAAACATAATATTTTATCCTTTTCTAAAGTGTGCACAAACAAGGTTCCCTGAGATATATATTAATTTAGGAATGTTACGATATAGGACAATTTTATACATAACATAGGTATCATGACATATTTTATCAAACATTACATTTAATATAGATTGTGATAAGTAAGAGTAGATCATGTGATAGGCTATCATATTACTTTGCATGCAAAACAACGATAAATGTTGAACAATTTATGGAATGCAAAGACAAGTAGTGATGAGAGAAAATTATGCATAGCAAATATTTGAATCATGTTATATCTTAAACACGTGTTTGGCAATATATGTCCAAAGTAAGTTTGCCTAAAATGTGTTTAGGCATAACATAAGGTATTCTACTTGAAAACAAGATTCCCTAAAACATGCTTAAGCATGGCATCAAGATATTTGTTTTAGGCTAAAACAAATGTTCTTTGATCATAGCATAATGAGTGAAAATGTCATACTAAGTGGAAAACTAACATGTTTATCTTAAGCAAGATTTTATAATCCTTAGGCATGACATATATACATGGCAGAGATATCATGACATAGTGAGAAAGTATTATGAAGTATGTGTGTGACATAGGAAATATTATTCTAGATGAGACACATGTTTTCTTTATATAGTATAAAATAAGTTTCCCTAAAGCACATGTTTTATCATGATTTAAAAGTTTTTGTCATGTCAACAAATTGATTTTTTATCTTGAGGAGTGCCTAACTTAGCAAAACAAGATCTTAGGTATCATTTTAAATAATATCTTGTATAAATCAAGTAAAGGGCATATAATATTTTTACTAAAGGGAAAACATGCTTATATTATTGAAAGGGAAATTGCATTACCTGAAGAATCAAAAGACAAAATGCAAAACAAAAGATAAATCATGACAGGAAAGCATATAAATCCAACAATTTTTAGTTCATTATCTCATCATCATCTTTGCTAGAGGCTAATGGTGAGATGATATTTTTCCTAGCCATTTTTTTATGAGAAAATCGATCTTTTCGTTCATTTTTATTTGCTCTTCAAGAATTTTGTGGTTGTTGGATGTAGGAATGTTGCTTCTTTCCCTTATTCTTGGTTGTTGGACCGTAAATTCTCCTTGTTGAATTGTGAAGCCCATTTTTCTTATTGCAACTTGTCCTATCTTTATATGCTCAAAGATAGGTTCTTCCTCTCCAAAGAGATAGCCGGTGTTTTGGAGGAGTTAGTAATGATTTCAGCATAAGGCAAGATGTTGTTCTTTCTTTTGCTCTCTAGCATATGAGCAAAAACTCCATCTACCCAATTTTTGGGAATTTTATCATGAAGGTACCAAATAACATGTATGTCTGATCTTGAAACTATTCTATAGTTACCTTTTATTGGAAACAAGTATGGCCTGAGGTGTAATGAACTAACCTAATGTTTGGTTGAATGACTCCTACAATGAAAGGAGGTAGTATCGAAGAGGAAGGAATGTGCAAGAGTATCAAGATCAAGTTCATTACCTTTGTAATTTTGATCATATTCTTCCTCTAGGTAGGGTAGGTTGCAGATTTCTTCTTATTCCCTTTATATATGTGGTATACATGATTTATGTGCTTGTCGTGTGTTTAACCAAATGAGAGTTTAACCACTTTAATTTGTTATTGTGGTTTTCTAGTTTATCCACCTCCTTGAGAGATGCATTTCATCATCAAAAGAGATGAGAATATAAAGCTATGTGCTTGCAGGTACAATCATCTACATATGATCCATGGTCATTTAGATGTTGACAAAAATTAATGCCAAGTGGTGCCTGATGGAGTCTTTGAATATCTTTGATCAAGCAACCTCTGATGATTGCATTTATCAAAGAAGTAATATCAAACCTCATTAGATAGAAGAAGTCAAGTCCTAGTTAAGGTGTTAAATCCATATGAATCTAGCAAGGAACCTTGAAGCTTAAAGATTATGAAAGAGAGAAAGTGTGAAAGTTCTCCTGGTCAAATATTTGAGTGATCAGTGTATTGTAAAGGTATAAGAGTGTCTTATAAGTAGAGGTGTTCATGGTGTGTTTTGAACAGTTCTGACGCTAAAAATCATCCAAACCATAAGAGAGAAAAACGTCCGATTTGGTTTGGTTCGGTTGGCTTTTAGAAAATAAGCCAAACCAAAACAATATGGTTTGGTTTGGTTTGATTTTTTATAAAAAAAATATTATTGAGCCATACATACACATATAGAGGGCGACATAACTTTGCGTTTAGTCATTCTTACATTACAAAATAATTTGCCATTTAATATATACAAATCAGATTAGACAAAAGTGAAATAAAAAACATAAAACAATATCAAAAATATTATAATGGAACAAAATAAATAAAAGAGATGAGAGATTGGAGAAGATGAAAAACAAAGAACGAAAGAGATGGGAGATTAGAGAAGATGAAAAAGAAAGAACGGAAGAGATGAGAGATTAAAGAAGAAAATGTGTGATAAAAAGGAATTTGGAAAAGAGAACAATAACATAAAAATGAGACGAGGAAAAGTAAATAACTTAAGAGAGGAGAGATTAAAGAAGAAGATGCGAGATGTACCCGACGAAAATGATTAAGTTTGGGTTGTAATGTAACACCCCTATTTAGATTATCTTATTTACTTAAATAAATTATGAATTTTGTTTGTTTATTTAATTAATATGTGGTGATAATTAAATTATTTTGGGTGGTAGGGGTGTGTGAGCTTGAGAGGAGAGTATAGAGAGTAATTAGAAGTTGGTAGATTTAATTTAGAATTATTTAATAATTAAAATAATAATAGTATGGCGATTTATATAATTAAAAGGAGAAATAGAGGAATTGAGCCAAATATGAGAATTAGGAAAGTTAGAGGGAGGAAGGAGTAAGAAGTAGGTAAGTTTAGACTGAGTGAGTAATTTTGGGAAGATCTAGTCTTAATATAAAGTTAGAAGATAAACCTAGAGTTGCGAGATTTTTGACACTGTGTAGAAAGAAGAGAGAAAGAGGCTAGAGGATAATGGAGACAAGAGAGAGGATAAAGGTTGAAGGAAGATTCCTGCCACACTAATTTCAATTCAGATTCTTGTTAGGAATTAAGGTAAGGGGAGAATAACCTTAATAAATGGTATATACATGAAGACTAGGGTAGAAGAGTCCTTAACCTCCAATGAGATATTTTGTATTGATTAATTATGAGTTTTTATGTTATAATGTTGCTGGATGAATTGATCATGAATTTTCATACATGATTATGTGTGGTGTTATTATTTTTGGGATTATTGATGTTTTCCTCCATTGATGGACTTTTGAAGGTTTTAGGGGTATTGTAAAATCAGGAGAAATAGTGATGAATATGTTAAGTTGATGAAATAAGATGTAATAACACTAGGTAATTGATCTATAATAATAGATTTTTTAAATAATCTATTTGAACATGTTAGGGAATGTTTGGGATAGATCTAAGCTGGAGAAAATCAACTTAGAAGTGAAATTCCCGTGAAAAACTAACAGAAAAGTGCTACCAACGAATTTGATTCGAATTATAGCTTTTACACTTTGAATTTGATTTGAATCATAACTTTTACACTATGAATTTGATTCGAATCACAGCCTTCTGATAGCCTTTGCTAAATTTGATTTGAATAACAGTTTACACTTGATTTGAATTAGATAGGAAATTTTTGTTCAAAATACTGTTTTGATCATAACTTTTGATTCGTAAGTCCAAATGAGTTGTCGTTCAAAGAGTTTGAAAGCTAACGTAATTACCATCAAATGGAATTGTTTCCAGGGGTTGAATATGTTGGGATAACATGACTAATTGATGAGAATTACATGCATTGTTGATGTTACCTTGGCGATGAAGCTATGATGAGTATGTTTGTGAGTTATGAATGTTATTTGATGTGTTGAGCATGAATGTTGTGTTGTTATGTGTCTGAGACAATAGTTAGATTGACAAGAGCTTTTGAAATGCTTGATTTGAATTGATTCCATGTTGTTTTGTGCATGTATGATGGTTGTTGGGTTGTAATCCAGAGAGTGGATTATAAGAGATGTCAGTGCTTTATGTTAGGATCAGAGACAGGTCTTAATGTATTGATATTAATATGGATGATTCATGCATCATTTGAGTTGTGTTAGAAAGTATGTTCGCTAGTTAAAAGAGGGAACTAGTGGCTTGTCCCAAGCTCAGAGAGAAGGCTTGGAGCTTATAGAGGGGGCTCATGGGTTCAAAGAGGGGACCCGATTCTTGAGAGGACCAAATGTTGAGTTGGTACCACATGCATATGCAGCAAGTTGAATATTTGAGTTGCATTACATAAATAAGTTGTATGCATAATATATGTTTTGTGTGTGATTGTTAAGTTGGGTGTGAGAATGTGTTATGTTATGTTGTAGGCAATTATTTGTAGAATATGTATGTGTTTTATACTCTACCTTACAGTATGTACCACTTACGTTATTAATTTGATTTCTCACCCCATTATTGTTATTATGGTTTGTGCTCATCTTCAGAGTACAAATAAGCAGGCTGTGGAGGATGGTGCGAGATTGTTCTTCTTTTATTTTCTATTTAGCGTTCTTAAAAATTATGTTGCTCTGATCTGTAATACTGGATTGGGAGAACAATCGTTTTCCTTTATTTGGTTATGTTAGTTGGAGATTTGAATGTTGCACTCTCGTCGTGATGATAACTATGTTGTTTTATGGAGATTTTTACTATGCTTTATTTGAGTTTAATAAAGTGATTTCATGAGACATATATGAGTTGCGAAGCATGTTTACTTTTATAATCGCACTGGAATGTTACCCTAAGTGAATGTGAACATGCATTGGCAGGTGTTGAATGTCTTATTATATAAATATGTGTTACAGAGAAGATGTGTATGATGTCGAGTAATATTATAAGTGTAATTATGTGTTTTCTGTATGCTTTAATTATCTTATAATAATAATAATAATAAGCGAGATTTTTAGGGTGTTACATGTAACATACTGCGATTTGGTTCGATTTTCAAAATACAAACCACAAACTGAACCAAACCGTGTGATTTAATTAAAAAAATGACCCGAACACATCTTAATCAACTCAGTTTTTGCAGTTTCGGTTTGGTTTGGTTTGGTTTGCATTTTCTATTGGATTCGTTCGGTTTTAACACCACTACTCATAAGATACTAAAGAAACTTTCACACAAGCACACAATAAAATGTTTTTGAATCATATCTTGCTTTTATAAAATCACCAGAAAATGTTTTACGCAATTAGCTAGTTGGTTTATAGCATGAATAATCCTTTATAAGTGTAGTTTACACTATATAATTAATTAGCACAATAGGGTTAATTAATTATCTCTTTTGTAATGCCTCCTAATTGATTATTAGGGCTTATAATCGATTAGTGACAGTGAATTTGAAAACTTTTCATATTTGAGATACATAGTCGATTAGGTGATAGACATAATTGATTCTGAGCATTAAAAAGTGTGAAGAAGATTTTCATCATTTATTTTAGTTTAGTTTTAATGAAGACAAAATCTTATTAAAGAAGAAATATCAAAGAAGAAAAAGTTTAGAATCAAGAACGCATAAGCTTATGGATATTTTAGAAGTAAAGGAAATTGATTTTAATGCTAAGGTAGTCAATTGCAATTCATTATATATACACTTTAGATGCTCAAAATATTTGATACATTTTCATCTCTAAAGTTTATAAATTATCCTGTATAAAAATCTTTGAAGCCAAGGCATAAAAAAAGTTTATTTTAAAAAAGGCTATTAGAACTTTTTAAGTTAGGTCTGATTAACTGATTTAACAAAACCTGATATTGTTTGAAATTTGAAAAATTTAAAATTCGAAAATTACTCTGAGTGTGTAAATCAGGTATCCCTCAACCGACTTAAGAAGTCTTGTACATAATTCAATATTGTGTCTTTTCATGAATCACTGTCATTCTAAACAACTACAAATCTTTGTGAAAATGTCTCAAACTTTTGCATCAATTTATAGAGATTGTTAGAATGTATTTAAGGCAAAATATATCAATTTTAAAAGGACCTCTTTAATACATCATTTTTACATAATTCAAATGATTTTTTCAAGTGTTCATATTTCCATCAAAAATGAAACTTTATGCATAACTTTCAATTCATTGAAAAGAGTTTAATTCATATTATTTTGAGCACTTAAGTATATATATATATTTGAGTTGTGATTAAGAGAAAGAGAAGATCAATTTTTCATATTCTTGGAATTCAAGTCAAATCTTCAAATTACTCAAACTCTATAATTTGTTTATATTAATTAGTTCACCATTCTTGTTTAGTGTGATCATCAAGTTGTTGGTGATTATTGTAAAAATGTCATTTGAATTGGTTTGATTCAAAGTCCACCATAGTTGTTGGTGTTGTGGGAAATCAAAGAAGTTGTGTGCTTCTTTGTTTTTTGTTAGAAGGTTGTAGGAGAATTCTTAGAGTGAGGCTTGTACAAAAATCTAACAATAGTGTAAATCACTCACAGAGTGTGAGGGGACTAGATGTACTCTTGATTGGAAAGGGGAACTAGTATACATCTTTGTGATCTTTATTTTCTTCACTTTAATTTTCTATTATTCATTATTCAAAACAGCGCTACACTTTATTGTAAACTAGAAAAATTGAAAAAGAAAAGGAACTTGCATAAAAACCAGAAAAATCTAGCAAGTCTAATTCACCATCCCTCTTAAATTGCGCACTCTAATACTTACAAAATGTTCATATATCATTTTCCTTTTTAATCTATATTTTTTCTATATAAAGGAGGCTTCACCTCACTTCAAATCACACTAGAATTTGAACTTCCACTATTATTGTCTTCCTTTCTTTCTCTTCTCTCCTTTTATATTCTTTCACTAAAAGTTTCCTTAGTGTCCTATGAGTGAAAAACACTTCAAAGAGGTGTAAGGTTTATGGGCATATCTTTAAAAGATCAAGACTTTTTATAGTGGAATTCTCAAGAAGATATTCTTGGAGAGAGAACGTAGGCCAAGTGGTTGGGTCTAAGTTCTATAAATCCTGATGGAATCTATATATCCCTATCTCTTTTACTTATGTTGCTTTATTTTGGTTTCTCTCTGTTTCCTTCTTTCTATTTTCGGCTGCTTTTATCTCTGCACTAACATAAATCTTTTGTAAAGTAAAATGTTTCTTAAATTAATAAGAAGTTATCAACTTCACACTTTCAAAAATAAAAGATATAAGAGCTAACCACCCTTTGATCAACTCCATAAGCACTTGACGGTTCCTCCAAGTGTTTTAAGGTGTTTTTATCAAAAAGAGTGGTTAAACATATTTTTAGGTGAGTGTATGTATTGTCTTAGTAAATTAAGAATTACTCTACTATCTTTTACAAGACATTAATCACTCAAACACTAACTAGACAAACTTTCACACTCACTCTCTTTAATAACTTTACAACTTCATAATGTCTTGCTAAATTTATCATTGATTCAAAATTTCATTTGGGACTTGACATCTTCTATTTGATGAGACTTGAAAATACTTCTTGATAGACACCATCGTTAGAGATCGATTGATTGAAATCATCATGGATTCCACCGAACACCTCTTGATTAAATGTTGTCTTTTAAGTGATTGACTTTGACATCTTGATATCCCAAGCAGAGAAACTTGATCATATGAATCATAACTTCAAATGAAGACTTCAGATCACAGTGTCGTCATCATCAAAATCATTGAGAAAATTTAATTGTTACACATATTATACTTACAAGCACATAGATCCACAGATGAAAGAGAGAAAAATGAAAATGCAGGAAAAGATAGCTAGAGAGGGATGAGCATGACTTAGTTTAGGTTAGAAAACGAAAATAAGATTTCTCACTTTGTGTGTGTCTTGTTGGTTTTGGTTTGGATAAGAGAGGTTTTTGGTATGGGTCTTTGATTATGGACTAGTTGACCATGTGATAGTCTCTAAGCCTTGTTGAGTTCAACCGAGTTTGGCCATTGACAAACCGAAAATCACAAATCTATTCCAGTTAAATTAGTCTGTCCTAAGCCATTGGTTCTTCTACCCAACTCTTGAATTTGAATCGAACTTTCCTATTTAGTCGTAGACAACTTAGGTCGGCCAGATTTAGTTGCTTCGTCAAGTTTTGTCCAACTCAAAAAAAAAGAACTCATAAATATGTAACTCAAATAATCAATAAAATAAACAATTGAGTTATGTTTAAATCATGCACTTCTTACAAATTAATAATATCTTAAATTTCAATTAATTAATTATGGCAAGATTATGAATTTAACTAATCAACTTTTAAATAGTAAGCACTACTCTTTATTGAGATTCAAACATAGTTTTCTAGTCAGAATCTAACATGACTCAAAATTTAAGAAGATGATGTCAATTGCAATTTTGACAAGTCCAACGTTGTCTAATAATAATAATAGTATAAATTTAGTAAAAAATAATATATTAACAATTTTTCTTTTTTAATACTTTCTTGAGCATTACTGGCCGATTCTTCTTAATTGATTTCAACGTGTATCGTATTTTTTGTTTGCAATATAATGCTACTTTTGTCTCAAATTATAAGATATTTTGCCGATTTCACACGAATTAAAAATATAATTATTCTTTTATAAGAAAATAAAATAATGTATGATTTTACAAAAATACTCTTCAATAATTATATTGAAAAACGGAATTAAAATAATTGAAAGAAAAAAGAAAAATAAATAGTAGAGGATATATTAGGGACTTGATCCAAACTAAGTTGAGATGGTTCTATAATGAACTCCAATTAAGTTTATTATTAAAGTCTAAAAATTGTAGGAGAAAAAAAATGAAGTGATGAAAATTGAAAGAGGAAATAAGTGGTGTAGAAATAAGGAGAGAGTCAAATGCTACAAGAGTGTGGTCCAATCCAACGGTTTGGGTACCGTGGCGTTGGTTCTTTTGGGGACATGGTTGGTTGGTGCCCACTGCCCAGGAAAAGTTTGACGATTGACTTGTCTTTGATGTGGCTAGCAATCTACACTGCATTCACGAGTCTCACCAACTCTTATATGGAAAAAGTTTGAAGATTTGTGAGTTCTTAAGATAATATGATCCAAATTCTCCATTACTATAGCTTATGTCATCCAACAATCACATCATGGTCGGAAAATGGAGCTCATGGCTCGTTGATATGTCTTTCTTGCATTCTTCAAAACAAAATACAGTACCACCAATTCATAATTTCTTAGTATTCACTTGGACACTTGAATGTATAGTCATGTCAAATCACTTAAGGGCTTTACAATTGGTGAGTTTTAGGACTAGATGGGAAATGAGACATTATTGTCTGTCCTACATACACAATATCTAAGATTTTGATCAAGTCAACTTTCCCCCTACCCTTGTTTGATTAATGAACCCCTTAAGTTTTCAAATTGTCCTTCTCTAAGGTGGCTTTGTTTCTACTTAGCTGACAAAAGTCTTAAAGAAAAAAGTTGTGACCAATTTGATTGCAGAACAATACCAGAATTAAATCTCAAGAATAAAGAAATTAAATCTTATCTAAAGGAAAGATAATACTTGCATTAGGTGATTTTAGAGGAAGAACTTGATCTCCTAACTTAATGTTTGACATATCACAAGGTGAAATCTTTAAGAAAGTGATCACGAAACTAAATAAAGTGAAAATATTATTTGAATATGAATTGAAAGACTTGAACAAAAACCCCCAAATCAACCAAAGATTTTGGAGGATAAACTCGAAGTTTTTTCGGCTGAAACTCTCTGCAATTCTCAACTCTATATTCTTGGCTACACAAGAATCTAATTGGACGTTATCAAACCTAGTCTAGATGGTACCCCGACAAAAGATGATTATGTGAGATTTGTCCGTTGTTTTAAAAATAGTTTCACAAGTAGCGGCGGTTACAAACCGTTGTAACCTTGAATTCTTAAGTTATTAATATCTATTTTGGCAGGTTTGCAATTTTACTATGGAGGCGGTTTAGTAACTGTTGTCATATGTTATGACATTATATTTAAACCGTTGTAAATCAAGCTTGCGATGCCAAATTTTGCGATGGTTAAGAAACTGTGCAACCCATATTTTGCGACAGCCAAAACCGTTGTAATACCATATTTTTTGTAGTGTTAGATGCTATATCTACATTGATTAGATTCGTCCAGATTACATGTTCAAGCTTGATTCAGCACAAAATATTTGATGAAATCACGACGTTCATGATTGACTTGAAGAAGTAATAACTAAGTTGTCTGATATATAATCTTGTTTATATTTAATTGATATTTTTAACTTTTTAAAATTTATCTTTGTTGTTTGGCACATAATATTTTAAATCTAATTTTATTTAATAGAGCGTATATGAAATGATGAAATACTTAAGAGCCTATAGATACCATGACAACCCTAAAAAATAAATAATTTAAAATATTTTTACTATGTTATCATTATCGTCATTTGATGGTTGGATTAACCAAGTATGTATTATAAAAGGTAAAAGAGATTAAAGGTAATGTAATGAGGGTGTAAAATAGTTTAAATTGGGACCGAAATAAGTTGAGTTGAACTCGTCTGAGTTTGGTTCAACTCGATAAGAATTGGTTCAGCTTAAAATTCAATTTAAGTTTGACACGAAATTTTTTTAAGTTCAAACTTGACTCATTTTAAATTTATGAATAACTCGGTTCAACTCATTAGGTTTAACTTGTTTGCTTCAAAAACTTAAAAACCATTTTTTTAAATTTATAATTAATATATATATATATATATATATATATATATATAATATTTAAAATTAATATTTTTTAAAAGGAAAATATTAAACTAAAAAATTATTTTCCTTCTTAATAACATCTCCCTTAAAATTTATTTTCAATAACTAAAGTAATTTAAAAATTTAATAATAAAAATTTCCCCATAGTCATCAATTTCTATAATTATTTTAATTTCAAATTTTAATTGATAATCTTTAAAGTCTAATCATGAAAAAGTTTTTAATTTTTAAACACTATTTAAATAAAACTAAAGTGCACTCACTAGTATAAATCATTGATATTTTATTTAATATAAAATTTCTATTAAAATTTAATCTTTAATCACTATGTATAATATTGTTTTTGAGTTTAATGGTTATGCACTGACAGTGTAAAAATGTTTTATACTGTCATCCAATTAGAATATAACGTTCTGCCATGTCATTCAAGTTTTTTTAAATTTTCAGTCTGACTTGTCCTGATTCATGATCCTCATTGATTGACAGTGTAAAACTATATTACGTGCATATTCTTTTTTCCATTGTTTTTATATGATGCTAATTTTATTTGTATAATTATTTTAAAAATATTTTGTTCACTTAAAAATCTAAATGATCAATTAAAATTGTCTGATTAAAAAAATAGATGAATAAGATTTGAAGTTTTCTCATATTCATTTGATTCATAAACCTAGTTCAGCGATTTAGTTGCCGAATCGAATTTCAAATTATGTTCGAGTTGAGTTTATTCATTGTTAGCTCTTGTTTTACACCATTATCCAATAAAAATGCATCATTCAACCATGTCATATTATTAACTGAAATTTTTTAATGTGATTTAGTTAAATACATGATACAATTAAAATTATTTAACACCGATAGTGTATCTCCTCTTTTCTCAAAAGTTAAATTATACTAAAAATATATAAATCTAATATTGAATTTGAAATGTAATTCAATATTAAAAAATATAAAAAAATTATTCTAAAAATGTTCTATATTCTAATAAATTTAATAAAACAATTTTAAATTTTATAATAAAAAAATATTGTAAATTCTAAAATTTTAAAAATAATTTTGTAACAAAGAGTTTATGAGTTTTATGAAGTGAAATTAAAAAAAAAAGGTCATATTTTAGTAGTACTATTTCTTTTGCATTTGGCAAATATACATTTCAATTTGTAATAAAAGAATTCTACAAAAGGGCGAAACTAATAAAACCGCTTTCCATTTTAAAAATCTCTTGTATTTAATCACATAAGTTATAACTTTTGGCAATGTTACACAGCTGGAAACTTATGAAGCTGAAATCCCTTCTCTTTGTTATTGTTTTCTAAATGAAATGTCATTTTCTAAAATTATCAATATCCTTATTAAGCCAACGACCGAATTTGTTGCTTTTCCTGTCACCAATACTATCAAACAAAAACAAAAATTACAGAATTCAAGGAAGAACAAAAATCAAAACCAGAGACTCTTACAATTTCAACCTTTGCATTTCATCAAACACCTAACCTGCATCCTCTATTGCAATTTCTCTCATGATCGTCCCTTCAAACTTCACCTCTGCAACATTTTGGATTCCAAGGTTTCCAAGTGTTTAAACCCTTGAAGGATAGAAAAAAAATGGGAGACAATTCGCCTGAGAGAAAAGCAGGTTGTGGATCGTTATTAACCAGCGTATTTCGACACAGTTTATGGCAGAGAAAATCATCCTCTGCGAGTTCTCTTCCCTTACCAGCCAATGCCGCTACGAATGATACAAAACGACGTAAAAGTGGTTCTAAAGAAGTTGTTTACGTCGATGCACCTTCACGCAATACTTCCACTGCACGTTCTGTTTCGAAGTCTCCTTGTTCCCCATATAATAATAATAATAACAACAATAATAATAATAATGCGCAGAGAAGAAACCAAAACCAAAACGAAACGATAATGCCGCGTGTTGCTCCGGTTCCTGTTCCTGCTCCGTCGAAGGCTTCACTTTCACCTACTCAGGGGTATGTTAATCAAGGAAGGAGGGTACAGAAGGAAGCTATTGGAATTTCTGGCGAGTTAGAAAGTATGATCAATGATCATCAAAAATCGAAGGGAAGTGGTAATCTGGTTCGGGCTTCTTCGAGCAATGTGATGTTGTTTGGGAATTTAGGTAATATTAGGCAAGGAGATAAAGATGATAGTTATTCAATTGCAATGGATAATTATAACCAGTATTTTGAGAATTCGAATTCGAATTCGAATGGAGGTGGAGTCAAGAAGAATGTGGTGAGTGTTAGTAATGAGACGAAGTCAGCGATGAATCCGGGTGGTGGTTCGCTTTGTAGGGCTATATCAACTAGAATGGATCCAGAACAGTTGAAGATAATGGGGAATGAGGATTATAAGAATGGAAGATTCGCGGAGGCGTTAGCGTTGTATGATGCGGCTATTTCAATTGATCCTAAGAAGGCTTCTTATAGAAGTAATAGAAGTGCGGCTTTAACAGGTCTTGGTAGGCTTCTTGAAGCTGTGTTTGAATGTAGGGAAGCTATTCAGATTGATCCTCATTATCATCGAGCTCATCATCGTCTAGGAAATTTGCATTTAAGGTAGGTATGCATATGCGATTATGCAATACTAATTTTGATTTTGTTTCTGACTACGCGTAGCTTTTTTGCTTATATTTAAGCTATGAGGGAGTGACTGAAAGCGCGTGTTTATTGTTGATTACAGATTAGGCGAAACGGATAAGGCTCTTTATCATTATAAACAATCAGGACCAGAGGCTGATCCTGATGAGGTTGCTAAAGTGAAGACTCTTCAAGCTCATCTGAATAAATGCACCGAGGCTCGCAGGTTAGGAGATTGGAACACACTCATTACCGAGGCTTCCAACACTATATCATCTGGTGCAGATTCTGCTCCACAGGTATTCATCAGTTATTAATTGACCTATATATCGTATTCGATTATTTTAGTTTATGGTTTTAAATAGCGGTTAGAGTTACCTTAGCAGTTATGCAGCGAGCTTTTATATTGCAGTAAAATGGAAACAAATGTGGCCGCAACTGTGGTTGCGACACCATTACCTCCAAAAATGTTAGATAGTGGCCGTAATAGCAGTAGCAAGCCTCAATTTAAGCCTATTACCTTAAAGTATATTACCTTAATATGCATGTTATGTTTCAAGTTTCAACTGATTGTGTTCTGATATTTGAAACTGGTTTTGGCCTTTTAAGATATTTGCATTGCAAGCCGAAGCCTTGATTAAACTCCGTAGGCATCAAGATGCTGACAATGTAATGTCGAGGGGTCCTAATTTTGATGTTGACGATTGTACAAAGTTCTTCGGACCAATTGGTAATGCAAATTTGTTAGTCACGCGCGCTCAAGTTGATATGGCTGCTGGCAGGTGATTAGTACAAGTACTTATTTAATTTCTACCAATGATTTTAAGAAAGAAAAAAACATTGTAACATGAGGAATCACAATAATTAAATATTGTGCTATCAGATTCGATGATGCTTTAGAGGCTGCACAGAAAGCAGCAAGGCTAGATTCAAACAACAAGGCAGCAATGAAGGTATTGAGAAAAGCTCGAGCCGTGACAGCTGCAAGAGGCAGAGGAAACGAGCTTTTCAAGGCGTCGAAATTCTCTGAGGCTTGTGTTGCATATGGAGAAGGGCTTGAGAATGATCCATGTAATTCTGTTTTACTGTGCAATCGGGCAGCTTGTAGATCAAAACTCGGCCAATTAGAGAAAGCGGTGGAAGATTGCTGTGCGGCACTTAGCTTGCGCCCATCTTACACCAAAGCAAGGATGAGAAGAGCTGATTGTAATGCTAAGGTAATTATTTATATAAATGTTTCATAGCACTTACTTAATATTTTAAGCTGTTATGATTAATCTGTTTATATGATATGTGTGATGTTGATATACTATAAAATTGTTTATAGTTGGAAAGATGGGAAGCTTCAATAGCAGACTATGAGATCTTGTTAAGAGAGACACCAGAAGACGAGGAAGTAAATCGAGCATTGTTGGAGGCTCGTGTACAACTCAAGAAACAACGAGGTGGATGAACGACATGGCAATATATAGATAGAAAGGATCAAAGATCCGCGAAGATACCAACGGAATAAACATTTGTAAGTATGACAATCTTCGTTTCGAGGGGAGAAAAGAGCATTTTTTGTGCACCGGCGATTGAAGATAACACTCATGAAAATGTGATCAATCCTTTGGAAAAGAAAAAGGAAGGTATGGTGTTGGGAGCCGAAAAATGAAATTCACTTCAGAACATTTTAGATGGAAAAAATCTGTTTTGAGGCTAAAGGAATTGAAGTCACATGTTAGTTAATGTATAGTAGAAGTAGCATTGGCAGTTGGTATGCTGTGTCTCGTTTATTCTTTTTGTTTTTCTGTTTCTTTTGAAAGAAACTGTATAATGTACTTACTTGTTTATGAAGGATTTCAACTGTGTATATTAGATTTGTTCATATTATCACTTGACAGGTTAGCAAGTTCTCAGGTTTTCTTCTTCTATCTGTTTCATTGGCATACATGTCACCTCTGCATATCTTCTCCATGTATTTTGTTCAATGTCAAATTGTTTGTTGGTACTTCATACACATCAATAGAAACAATTGCTCGTCACCAGTCCTTAGAAAGTGTGTAGAAATTGCTTTAGTGTTTAAGTTATGTGTTTTAGTTAAGGTACTATAAGATACCCATGCTAGCTTCCGGATTTTATTTGGATTCATATTACACATTGTGATATCTCATTTGTTTAGTTCTAAAATTTATTTTGCAATCCATAAATATTCAATAATTTTAAATATAGACTAATAATATGCTCCAACTTTTATATGCATTGATCCAAATAGTATTTTCAATAACAATAGAAATATAGATCAACAAAATTGGATTGTTGTTGTTGAACGCTTGCAGAAAATGAAAAAAAAATAAAATGGCTGGATTGTATTGCATAATATAGAGTAAGTTATCCCTATTAAATATGGCAATTTCTCATCGCATCCTTACTCTTTTTTTTAGACCTTGTGCAAAATTTCTAAAACACTCATGTTTTTTAAGATATATCTCCGGACGCAACAAATATTCATTTTAACCACATGTTAATTCGAAGATGTATCTTCGAAGGGCTTTGTAGGGTGTGTTCGGAGATACATCTCTGAATACGCCTTTTTTTTAATTCAAAAAAATAATTTGGAGATGCATCTCCGAATTAGGTGGGCATATTTAAAGCTCGTGTCAGACCCTCCCTCTTCTCCTTCATTTTTCAAAAAATCAAAAGTTTCTCTCTACCTCACTCTAACCGTTTCCAGATTTCACTCAAGGTCAAGTTTTGAAGCAACATTTACTTGTATCTTGCCATTCTCAACTCCATCTAACTACTGCATTCAACATCAGAGCACTTTACACCCTCATTAACACATTTTTGAGTAGGTTTCTCATTTAGCTTATTTTTATTTTTGATTAATGTATTAGCTCAAATAGGTTTGTTTTAATGCATTAGATAACATTAGCATTTCAAATAGTTTATTTATAGACTCTTTTTATATTGTTTGGATGACTAGAACAGTTGCAGAAGCACTTCTGCCATTGAAGCTGAACGGAGCTTTTTTTCCGAAGATGTATCTCCGGAGTGTTCTGCTTCAGGTTTTCGGAAATACATCTATGAACTTTTTCCTTCCCCATATACTAATCTCGTTTGTTAATTTTTTTTCCAGGGATATGGTTGAAAACCACGAAATGTTGAGACTCGGGCGACCCACCCTAACCGTGTCTACTCGTCGCGAGAGGGCTCGTCGACATGAACACGCTAAATTCGTCCCCTCTTTGCCTCACGTTACAGAGGAGTTGACCTCTGGGAGTCGACTATCATGGGGGTCAGGATCCCAAATTCGTGGGCACCATGATGAGGATGCCCTTGTTGCACCGCAAGCCCTAGTTGCTTAGGATGACCCACTTGTAGGCTCTTTTTCAAAAGGGCCTACACACACTTCTTTACTAATATACTTTGGAGAGCATTCATGGGATGAAGAGTATATTTTTGAACGGTGCTATTTTTTATTTTGTAATGAAATTCAACTCGACTGAGACTGTTTTATTTTATTTTCAACAGGAACATGTGAATTTCTGAAGTCTGTGAACCATACAAGAAAGATTCACAATTTTTACCTATCCACCGGCGAGATGACTATTACATTGGATGATGTAGCATGCCTCTTACACAGGGCCGACTCTAGGCCTGGACAAACAGGCCTTCAGCCCAGAGCCTAAAAAAAATTGGAGCCTCAAACATTTAGATGTGAGCTTTATGAATCGTAATGCAAACTTATTATATATAATTAACTTTGAAATATAGCAACGTCCAGTCGTTACGGTGCAACGGTAAGGAGAATTTATGTTATATTTGACAACGCGGGTTCGAGCATGCTAGGGAGTTTTTATATTAAGTAATTTTGCAGATATTACCAAATGAGCTAAATAATTTCATTGATAAATGCTACTTTTTATTATATATATAATATTACTTTTATTATTTTTTTGATTTTATTTCTTTAATATAAATTTTACTATTATATAATTATCAATGGTTTTCACTTGTTTTATAAAAAATATATATTGCTAAATTATATTTTATAATAATATATTTATCCAAATGATAATTTTAATTAATTCTTATGAATATATGAATAATAAATTAAATTTATAAGTTTAAAACAACTTGATTTAAGTTAGTCTAACCTAACACAATTTTTATAAGGTTTTATAAAATTTTAATTAATTCAACTTTTGTTCATATAATTACATCAATTGCAAAAAAAGTTGACGGCTTACCAAAGTATCACAAAAATAACTAAAAACATTAGAGAATTTCTTATCTCACCTTTTGAGTTTTTTAGGCATCATGTGCGCTTCTAAAAATACTCACCCCCTCTACTTTTGGAGATGTATCTCCAGATGCACTTTTTTTCTACTCAACGTTGGTTTGTTTCGGAGTTACATCTACGGAATATGTCCGTATGTACATTTACGGAAGAAATCTAGAAACAGAATACCGGAAAATCAACATTACAATAATAAAATCAACATTCATAAAATAAAATCGGCATTACATTGATGATTTCAACAGAAAATTAAATATTACATTTTAATAGTCCGGTGGACGCTTGCACATCTCTAAGATTTTCTCGACTATTCTTCGTACCGTCGCTACCAACTCGAGCGGGATTTTCTCTTCAAAACTGAAATACGTTTGCCACATTGTCAAATCATCCTCTCGGTTCTTGAGTTGAAAGTTGTTGTAAGCGATGTTCCCTTTGTTGTCAACTGAAGATGAACGATACTCGAGTTTCACAACCTTTCGTTTGTCTTCGTAAGGTAGGCAATAGTAGATTTCGTCAATGATATCGTCAAGCGAAGTGTAATCGTTGAGTTTGAACGTCCGCCCTAAAGTTGAAGCTTTAGAGTGAAAAATGATATTGATGATGTAGCGGTTTTTAGGTTGGTGAAGGTGAGTGTTGAAGAAGAAAAACAACAATGGGGAGTGATCATGCTGGTTCAAAATATAGAAGAACGTATGTGAGTTGTATCTATGGAATATTCTAGAGCTAAGTCGTTCCGTAGATGTAGCTCTGGAAGATTCCCTGAACTGATTTATTATGAAGTTTTTCCCAATGTTATTCAGTTTAAAGTACTTCCGTATATGTATCTCCGGAAAAAAAAATCAAATTATGGCAAAAAAAAGGTGCTTCCTGATATGTATCTCTGGAAGCTGGGGCATAACTAAAATTGCGCTAGGTGCCTAAGAGTATTAAGGGGTGAATTAAGAAATTGCCAAAAGTTATCTCTTTGTAAGGGTCCATTTTGTTATTTGTCCAGGGCCTCTAAAAAATTATGACCGGCCTTGCTCTTACACCTTCCCATCATAGGAAGTTTTCTTGATTATTCTAAGATCAGTAGGGCCGATGCAGTTGATACGATGGTGGCTTATTTGGGAGTTGACCTTGAGAAAGCATTGGAGCAGTGTAAAATCATCAAGGATGCACAAGCCAAGTTTTCTTGGTTGGTTGAGTTGTATCACAAAAACTTAGAGATAGACAAAAATCGGGTGTTGATGATCTTTGGGTTGCCTACCACAAGGAGTGTGCTCTAAGGTTCTTCTTCATGTTCTTGGTTGGCACTTTCATGTTTTTAGACAAAAGTGTAACCTACATGGATGTGGCTTACCTCAAATATTTCACCGACTTGGAGTCCGTTCACGAGTGGAATTGGGGTGCCGCATGCTTGGTTTATCTGTACGTCAATCTGAGCGAAGGTTGTATATGGATGACAAAGCAAATGACAGGCTCATGCACTCTGCTTATGGTAATTTCCAAATTCCACTATTGAGTTACAAACAACTTTTTTTTAACAATTGTTACTAATATTTTTATTCTTATTTGTTTTCAAGGATGGATCCTTGCCCAATATCACCGCATTCACGGGTTTAAATGTGACCCGTTTTATACTGATGATTATTCAGTTGCTTGTCGATTTATCCCTAACTGAGGAAATAATGCTATCTTGGCGTTATGTGTGTATATTGATCGGACTCAGCATGATGACGTTGTCTGGATGCCATATAGAATTCACCGGGAAAGAATTCTATTTGACCACATTTCCTTATACTCTGGATGGTTGGCATGTGAGATTAATATCATGTGTAAGTATCTTCTCGAGCAGTGCATGCGGCAGTTTGGGTACGTGCATATCATTCCGAGACCCCCTATAGGCTGCTCCTATCAATATTGTCCGCAGAGAGCTGGATGACATTCTGGCAGATTTTGAGAGTCGTCTAGTACTAGTGGAGTATCGGAGTCATGAAGTCATATCTCAGTGGAGTTATGTTAAGGGTTACATGACTTGGTTCTATAACGTGTCACACCCCTAATTGACACAAGACGTTCCTAGACTTCCATCTAGGTCTGTTCATGAGGAGATCCTATAGAATAGAAGACCAGGGATGATCATATCATTGATGTCTTGCCGATTTTTCAAAATATTACGCAGATCACACGCGAGGGCATTGACTCTGGGATGTTTGAGAGAGGTGGTGATGAAGCGGTTACTCTAGCACATTCTATCCTTACCGAGGCACGGAATGCCTTGGGTTACCATAGGCAGAGGAGGAATCAGGGTGTTAGGATCAGGCTTACTTAGTAGAGTATGCTTTTGATTGTATTTTATTTATTTTTCATCGACTTGAAGAACAATTGTTGTACTATTATATTCGATTTTATTAACGCATTACTGAGTTCTATAATATTCATTTTTATTAATCGTTGAAATAAATAACAACAATTTTAATCGAATTAAAATTAGTTTGGTTTGAAAACAACAAATTCTTAGTAAACTGGTTCTGAAAAAAACACAAACAATAATTCGGAGATGAATCTTCAAATTAACTCCACATACATAATTTAGAGATGTATTTGCGAATTTACTTTTAGGGTTTATTCGAATATGCATCTTCAAACTAAATTTAAATAAAAATTAATATTTAATACATATCTGAAAAACATTTTGAGATCCATAACCTAAAACCATTTTGAGATTTTCAATGGCGCACCATTATTCAAGGATACAATGAGAAATTGCTGTATAAAACTAATGTATATAAAGCTTGCAGACACTAAAAAACAAACTGATGTATCAATCATGTCAAAAACACATTCACTCATTTTCTTTTGAAATGAGCTGTCTTCAATTTAAATAGAAAAAAATATTAAAATTTATATTTCAAATTTATTTTAAACATTAATTTTAAAATCAATAACAACAATCCTCAAAGTCCAAAAGCCCCGGCTGAAACCCATTTTTATTCAACAATAATACAAAATACAGGGTTCCAGATAAGAAACCCAATGACTTTACAAACTAAACAAGACCGCGTAGAACTCTCACTATCGGCAAAGTAAACTCAAAGCATAACAAAAGATACCCAAAATATGTTTCACACTGAAACCAGCGATGCAAATAGAAGAAACCATCCCATTATTAAATATAACCCGCGAATCATCTAGATTTATCGATCTAATCTTACACGCGCACGGTGGAGCCCAAGATCGAGAAACCAGATCCAGATCCAGACCCAGACCCGGATCTAACAACATCAACCGTCTTTACTTTCGCCTCGGTCTGACCCACCTTATACGGGCAGTTATTCTTAACAAAAGAAAGCTCATACGGCGACGTATCGGTAGCCAGCCACTGTTCCACGGTGAAGAGCTTTTGAGAACATGGAGAGTGGATACCAGTTGTAGTAACCTCAACATAATTAACATACCAACCGTGATGATCACCCGACCCGTCTGAAGTCAAGTTCATCTTGCAAACGGGTCCGTCCAAACAAGGAGCTGTACCACTGAATATATCAAGGTTGCCACGCTCGAAGTAGTTGTAACCCGGTCCCATTAACCCGCCCCATGCTTCGAGGTTGTTGATCTTTATGCCGTAGCCTTTTGCATTGTATAAGGTGAGGATGATGTTTGAGTCTGTTCCCGCCTTCAGGATCGAACCAGTTCTAAGGTAGACGGTGTAGACACAGTCCTCTTCCTAACAAGTAACATAAAGATCAATACAAAGATAAGTATAGTAAAAAAAATATAGATGAATGATTAGTGTTAATGAAGAGTAAGTCTTACAGATATGACGATTCCGGCGAAGAAAAATGAGAAGAGAAAGAGGAGAGTGAAGAGATGAGTTGGGTTTGCCATGATAACTGTTTAGTGATGGAGCTTTGGTAATGGATGAGGTTCTTAAATAGAGGAGTGATATGTGGTGGATGGAAAATTGATGAGATTTAGTATCTAGCTAGTAAAGATGTGAAAATTTAGTCTCTGGTGCATGATTTGAGCGGCTCCATACCAGGGACCCTTTTATGATGTTTGTTTGTGAAATGATTATATAAATTCGAAGCACGTTCTCCATGCGACAAGAATATGCTAAAAGTATATGTTTGATTTCAAATTATGAAATATTATAAAATTGATTTTGATATATTTAATTGTTTCATTAGAATTGTTCTACCTTTAAAATGAGTTCTAGATTAAAACCATTTGTATCTTTTGAATACAAACATGACGGTTTTTACAGGAAATTGTAATGTGGTAATTGTTGGTGCACATTCTAATATTCAATTCAGTATATGAATATATAAATAATATACTTTATAAGTCATTCCGTTTAAATCGTGACATATTTTAATTTTTTTATATAAAAATATTATTTATTCTCTCGATTGACCTGACAACGGAGGGAAATATTATTCAAGGAACACGTCTTCAGATCCTAACAATTGCATTTTGACATCTTTTAATTTTTTTTATGAACATACCTCACTGAGTTGAGAACTGAGATAAAAAGTATTTAGGAAACTGATCGCCTTCAAATCTCAACAACGGCTCTTTAACACCCTTTATTGTTTTTATTTTTTTACATATTATCTTGATTGAACTAACAATCGAGGAGGAAAGTACAATTGCATTTTAGCGTATTTTATTATTTTTATTTCTTATGATTTATTGTCTCGGTTGAGCTAGTAACCAAGGGAGGATTTTTGTCCAATTTGACGAAAAAATTAAGTAATGAATCTTTGCCGTCCATTTATAAAGTAATAGTCAACTCATCAATCCACATGAAATATTAGTGATCCCCGTGAAACTCTCACAAACAAATTAGAACATGAATGTTACAACTATCTATCTTGGATGCAAAGTGCTAAAATATAAACTTAACATAGTGAAAACAATGATAATGGAAACGGTTGCACGAAGTACAACACCATTCTCTATGATAGATTGTAAGAGCAGAAAAATATTTTAAGGTTGGTTACTTAATCTAATCTCTTCCCTTATAATTTCTTGTTAAAAATGCTTGATGTTAGTTAGGAAAGCATGAATGTAGTTTTGTAATGTTAGTTGTTGTTGTATCAAGTAAATTTTTTAATATTATTGTTGTTGTTGAGATTTAATGTTAAACGATTATATTGATTTTGCTTATTTGTTGTTGCTATTGATATTTTATGTTTAATGTTTCTATTGATTTTATTGTTGTTGTTTTTGTTATTGTTGTTGAGATTTAATGTTTAAAGATTCTATTGATTTTTGTTTTTTTGTTGTTGATGATGATGAGAAAGATTCAGAATTTGTCAACAAATTTGATGATTTGCATATTAAAATGAAAAAATAGGTTAAAACTAAAATTATGTAAGCATGGTATTTCGCCTCGGGGTATTAATTCCAACCGAGGGGAAAAGTGGCGCGCTTCAAAAATAAAAAATGTTGTTGTTAGGGATCAAACTCATGACCAATTCTACTTTTCCCTTCGTTGGAACTTTACCCAAGGGAAAAGTGACAAGTTTTCATGACGCCCTTCGTTACCTCACCTATGAAACTGAGGTAAACCTTATTTCCAATCGGAATAAATGGGGTTTTTCGTAGTAGTGATACCGTTAGCTATAGATTCATAATCATTTATGTAGTGGACAAAATTAGGCCTCTCTTTCATTGGCCCTAGGGTCGGCCCAGAATATTTGCCCATAAGATTTGATATGCCATGGTGCATGGGAAGTCTTCCAAGGAGTTGGGCCGAGTACATCTAGTCGTGATCCCATGTTGAGAAGTGTGAGAGGTTTATAGTTGGCTTCATTAAATATCCATCTCATCATTTATATGTTTCGAGGTTACTTCGCACGTAGCCATATGTTTATAGGTAAGGGTGTGGCACTATTTGTAACACCCCAAATCTACCTAACGGTTTATACGAAAATCAGAGTGCAAAAATCTCAAAACAACATGGGGCATCACATTATTAACTTAAAACATAAAAATTACAAGCTCATTAAACAGATACATAACATATCTCAAAAGGGAGGATTCATAACCAAATCAACTTTAGAAACAATGCAGCGGAGTTCACAAACTCATAAACTTCTAAGTAATAGCATCTTTGTCAACATTAGGGATGGAAATGGATACCCATGGGTACGGATACTAGTCTCCCGCTACCCGTCCATTTAATAAAAATGATATCCATACCCGCCCCATACCCGTGTGGATATCTTCCGGGTGGATATCCGTGAAATTTTAAATATCTGCGGGTATTTATGGATACCCATGGATACTTTTTTAATTGAAATTTACTAATTTGTTATATATTGAATAGAAAAATTATCTTTTTATTAATAGAAAAGTATGTGTTATACATTTTCTATATTAAATTCAAAAGCATCTTACAGTGAATATTGATGTAGAATGTGAGAAAATGTTAACAGAATGCATAAATTTCACATAAGATTTAGTACAAATGTCATAAACTCCATAGTTGATAATTAAACTATCACTTAGTAGAATCTATTCTATAATATTTTTCAAAATAAAAATAACATGAATGTAGCAAACTGAATTAAATGATATATGTAAGTGCTATCATTGAGGTTTCATTAGTCTCTAACAAATGTTGCTCCAAATAAATTCCATGGAAACAGTGACGACTCCATAGCTCCTGAAATAAACAAAAAAGAACTCCAAATAAATTGAAAATCAACATAGTTGTTCATAATTGTTCAAATTTCAGTATCATAGTATCTTTGTATTACCTACTTGATCTGACATGAAAAGTATCTGCAAAAGAACTCATAATTTTTCCTCAAAAATATCAGCATCTGTATCTTCCAAAACTGAATTTATTTCAATGTTCTCAACTTTTGATTTTGTAGAACCTGATAAATAAAAGAATAAATTTAAATGTATTCAACTTTTTGTTCTTAATATAAATTTATTATTAAAATATACAAATGCGGTTACCTTTCACATCCGTCCATAGCCAATCTTGGACACGCATCAAAGCCTCTAGAGTAGGGCTGTTATTGGACCTCTGGATCCGAGAATCGGACCGGAAACCGGACCGGTGGAACCCGACCAATGGACCAACCGGAATGTTATTTGGTCCGGGAATGGGTAATTTTTTTATCCGATATCAAAAATGGATACTATATTGGATATTTATTGGATACTTTTGTCGGATATCCGAAGTAACGGTCCGGTTTCGGTCCAAAAAATTGGTCCATCACTGTTTCGGTCCAATCCGGATATACCCGATACTATTTCGATCCGACTCTCGGGATAGCAAATACCCGGACCGAACCGGACCGAAAACAACCCTACTCTAGAGTATTTGAACACAATCTACTACGATGATGAGTAAGAATCCGACCACTAGTTCTAAATGAAGACTTTGAAGCAACAGTTGAGATAGGAATTGCTAAGAAATCTCTTGCAATCATTTGCATTATAGGATATTTTAATCCGCTAACCTTCTACCAACCTAAGATGTCAAAATTTTCATCATCTGGCAGCATTTTCTCCTCCATATAATGGTCAAATTCAGACCTATTAATCACAACACTCTTTTTTGCATTAATATGTTTTGTAAAATTAGACCTCCAGGCTTCTTTTTTTCCAACAACAACTACATCAGATACAATTTGATTTTGACTTTAGGATGAAGAACCATTATCCTTTTCTTTCATTTTCAATTCATACTCAGCTACCATTTTTTGAAAGAAAGATTTTACCTTTTCAATTTCAGCATGAGCATCATCTCCATAAATTAGAGGGAAAAAGTAATCTAACAAATCAACTTTGTACCTTGGATCTAAGACGGTGCCAACTGCCATCACTCCATTAACCACCTTCCAATACTTGTCAAACTTATAAAGCATACTTGAAGCCATTTGTTTAATGACCTTATCAGTAGAGCCAAATCATTCAACCAAAGCCAATTTCATTTCACATACTTTGGGAAAATAAACATTTGCAGTTGGATACTCGGTACCAGAAAATAAGTTTGTAACATCATAAAAAACTTCCAACCTTTCATAAATTTCTTTTGCCTTCATCCATTCAATTTCACTAGGCAAGGTTTTATATTGAGTATCTCATGCTGCCAATCACCCAAAAAAATTCTTATATTGTATGGCAACATTAAGCATTAAGAATGTAGAGTTCCACCTAGTTTTACAATCTTGAATAAGTTTTCTATCATAAGAAATGTTCACTTGACCACATGTCTCTATAAACTTCTCCTCTCTTTTCAGTGTTGCTGTCCAATATCCAACACTATCTCTAATATTCTCAATGGTACCGGAGATTAAGGACATACACTCTTTCACAATTAAATTCAGAATGTGTGCACAACAACGCATGTGAAATAATTGACCTCCCAATATGAGTGACTCAGGTGAAATCTTGTTCAAAATGCGTTCAATCATAGCATCATTAGTAGAGCAATTATCAAGAGTCAATGTAGACAACTTTCTATCTAAATTCCAATCCATCAAGCATTTAAGCAAGGTATCAACCAGAGTTTTGCTATTATGAGGAGCCGGCACATAAATGAACCTAATAGAAAATCACTAACACATTAGCATAATCAAAAAATTAATAAAGTAAAATTCAGACCTGTCACAATTCACTAAAAGTAACAACTCTAAGTAACAATTCTATAACTCAATCTATACCTGTTACATTCTATGTTCAAGTTAACAACTTACCATTCATAGAAGTTTCAATATATATAACTTAGTTATATTATAGTAGAAAAAAATATATCAAATTTATTAACAAATTATATTAACAGTAGCATTATATTAGCAAATTATAAAACTTACACAGTAGCATTATATTAACAATATATATAAAAGTTATTAACAAATTATAAAACTTACACAATAGCATTATATTAACAAATTATAAAAGTTACATTAGCAATATATATAACTTAGTTATGCAGTAGCATTATATTTACAAATTATAAAAGTTAGTATAACAGTAGCATACCATTAGAATTATAACAAACCATGTTCACATTAGCATAATAGAAAACATGTTTTCTTAAACAAAATAACTAAAGAGTTAAAGCATATTATTACCTTATGAGCCGACTTTGTAGTTTTCACGAATCATCAATAAAATGAGTTGTAACTTCATATAGCCTTTATTTTGGTTACTTGAAGCCCACATATCACTTGTAATTGCGATGCGACTTTGATTTATTGACAATAACTTCATCGTATTCTCTTTCTCCTCCTTATAGAGTTTCATGATGTCGGTCTTAATAGTGTTACGAGAAACCACATTAAATAAAGGTTGCATAACAGCACAAAAATCTTTAAAACCAATGTGGTCAACCATCGCTAAAGGATACTCATGAAGAAATATCATCCTTGCAGCCGAGCGTCTTGCTATGTCTTGATTAAATAAATAAGAACCAACCATTACTTTTTGATTGTCAACTTGTTCAGTTTTTATAATAGCTTGTCTTATATCTCGAGTATTTCGAAGTGCACAAGTCTTCCAATGATTACGCAAGTGTGATGTTTCTTGTCCTGGATCACCCGAGTTTTGTACCACACCAGTTGCAAATGGCCTTCATTTTTCCATCTGCTACACTCCATTTCCTTTGGAAATGAAGCCAAACATCTGAAGTTAGCTTTCTTTTCCGAGTACGTTGCGTCACATGTGTCTCAGCTTGAGATTCACACGGAATTGTATTTTCAATTTGTGTTGCAGTTGAATTAGTTTCAACATTAGGAACATTCGAAGCGACGATATTAGAGTCGTCCATATTTAAGGGTTCCAAATTCTCTTATACATTTTCCATAGGAGCAAATTCTCTATAAAGAAATAACATGAATATATTTCGTTAAAATTACCTATCAATTTGAGTCAAATATTTTTATATTAAAGTAATAATCACTTTCAACATCAATCCATTGTTAAAGCCATATTTCCTAACAACTAAAAACTTGTTATTCAAAAACTTCATAAGAGCTTAACCACAAACAGGATACACAACTTTAGAACAACACAAAAACCTATTTTGTTTAGATTTATTACACCAAGTGAACATAGAAGTTTCTCCATTAGAAGCAGGGAAGTTAGCAAGAAAAATAAACAAGAAAAGCATAATAAGTTTAAGCATGAAAAAGAAGGGAAAACATAATATCACCCACCTGTAGAAGTCGCCGCCACCGAGAGAGGAATGGAAGAAATTGTCTCCGCTGTTGCTTTTGGAAACTTGAAGAAATCGTTATTCGCGGCTGCCGCTACTTTTGAAATAGAGAAAGAAGAAGATGTAGTGGCAACTAGGGTTTTTACGTTTTACTGAAAAGGATATTTAAGTATAGTAAGGATGTGAGATATTGGATCGAACTCTAGTATGGCCGAAGGGTAGCTTCTTGGTTCGACAGGGTTAAGCATGATGTCGAAGGTTGTTCACATGCTTGTGTCGAAGATGCTAGGGTTGTTAGCATGTTAAATTAGGTTTTAGTGTTTAAACCCTAATTTGTTAAGTTAGCTTGTTTATTAAGTTGGCTTGTGTAATGGGCCTTGTGGAAAAAGCCCATTAGTTAGTATGTTAGGTTTTATTATAAATAGCATACTAGTCTCTCATCATTGCCAAGCTGCAAATCCTAATTTGGGGTGAGAGAGGTTATTTGTTATTCTTGTAAACTTGTAATCTTGTTTTAAGAGAAAGTAAAAGAATAACGGTTATAACCAATTATTGTGTTCTTCTTCTCCCCTATAATTCCCTATTATACTTTGTTATTGGTATCGTTTTTCATAACAAATTGGTGCGGTGAGCGTGGAGAAGATGCCGTCAACAAAGTATGAGATTGAAAAGTTCACCGGAGTGAATGATTTCGGTCTGTGGCGCTTGAAGATGAAAGCCCTACTGGTTCAGCAGGGTTGTTTAGAAGCGTTGAAGGGAGAGGCAGCCATGAATGCTGCATTAACGGCAGCGGAGAAGACGACTATGATTGAGAAGGCACACAGCGCAATTTTGTTGAGCCTTGGTGATAAGGTTCTCAGGCAGGTATCAAAGGAGACGACGGCATCAGGGTTATGGGTGAAACTTGAAAGTTTGTACATGACCAAATCGCTGGTAAATCGACTCTACCTGAAGCAAGCTTTGTATTCATTCAAGATGATTGAAGACAAAGTATTGGCTGAGCAGTTGGATATGTTCAACAAGCTGATTCTTGATCTTGAAAATATTGATGTGAAAATCGATGATGAAGATCAAGCGCTGTTACTATTGTGTTCTTTGCCTCGATCACATGCTCACTTCAAAGAAACTCTCTTGTATGGAAGGGAGTCCCTGACGTTTGAAGAAGTTCAATCAGCCTTGTACTCTAAGGACTTGAATGAACGAAAGGAGCATAAACCTTCGACTGTTGGCGAAGGTTTGGCCGTTAAAGGAAAACTCTTACGAAAGGATGGTAAGTTCGACAAGAAGAAAGGCAAAAGTCAGTCGAAGACTTACAGTGGCGAAGCATCTGGCATTCGATGCTACCATTGTAAGAAGGAGGGTCACACAAGAAAGGTGTGCCCTGAACGCTTGAAATATCATGGAGGTAAGGATAATGGCAACGCTGCCATTGTTCAAGATGATTTCGAATCATCTGATGTTCTTGTGGTTTCAAGCAGTGACTCTAAGAAGGAGTGGATTATGGATTCAGGTTGCACTTGGCACATGACTCCAAACAAAGACTTGTTCGAGGAATTATGTGATCAAGATGGTGGATCAGTATTGCTGGGAAACAACAAGGCTTGCAAGATTGCAGGTGTTGGATCTGTGAGATTCAAGCTCCATGATGAGTCAATAAGGTTGTTGACTGAAGTCAGGTATGTTCCTGATTTGAAGAGAAATTTGCTTTCTCTTGGTGAATTCGACAAGAAAGGATATGTTTTCCAAGGAGAGAAAAGCATCCTAAGAGTCATGAAGGGGTCGAAGGAAGTCTTGAGAGGCGTGAAGAAACAAGGCTTGTATACCCTTGAGGCTGAAGTTGTAAATGGTTCGACAAATGTTGTATCCACGAAACCTTTGTCGAAGACAGAAATCTGGCACATGAGATTGGGCCATGTCAGTGAAAGGGGTCTGGTCGAATTAGGGAAACAAAATCTGCTTGGTGGAGACAAAATCGAAAAGCTGAAGTTTTGTGAACCCTGTGTACTTGGAAAATCTTGCAGAGTGAAGTTCAACAAAGGCAAACAAAGAACACATGGATCCCTTGATTACATCCATGCTGATCTTTGGGGGCCTGCAAGGTGTCCATCACATTCAGGAGCAATGTATTTTCTATCCATAGTAGATGATTATTCCAGAAAATTATGGGTATTCATCCAGAAGACTAAGGATGAAACTTTTGAGAATTTCAAAAGTTGGAAGACTCTGGTTGAAAATCAGACTGGCAGAAAGGTCAAGAGGTTGAGAACCGACAATGGCCTTGAATTTTGCAATGAGGCATTCGACAGTTTTTGTGTTGCCTCTGGTATTGCAAGGCATAGAACTACTGCAGGTACTCCACAGCAAAATGGTTTGGCTGAAAGGTTTAATCGAACTATTTTGGAGAGAGTCAGATGCATGTTGACTAGTGCGGGGTTAACAAAGGTGTTCTGGGCTGAGGCTGTTTCGACAGCAACATATCTGATAAACAGATGTCCTTCGACAGCGTTAGATATGAAGACACCTGAAGAAGTTTGGTCGGGACATCCACCAGATCTCGACAAACTGAGAGTATTTGGCTGCGTAGCCTATGCTCACATTAGGCAAGACAAGGTCGAACCTAGAGCTCTGAAATGCATGTTCATGGGATACCCTGAAGGAGTCAAAGCTTATAGGCTATGGTGCCTAGAGTCAGGTCACAGGAGGTGTATCACCAGTCGAGATGTAGTTTTCAATGAAGCTGAAATGGCTTTTAAGAAAACTGATGATGTTGGTCGAAGTACAGAAACATCTGACGAAGAGCTGGAACAGGTAGAGATTCCTGTTGAGGTGGAGCATGTTGATGCTGAATTGCATATCCCAGATGAAGTCGAAGAAGAAGCAGAAGATGCTGAAGTTGAGGAAACTGACGATGACTACCTATTGTCGAGAGATAGGTCGAGAAGAGTCATCAAGCCACCTCAGAGACTTGGATATGCAGATCTTATAGCTTATGCCTTAATCTCTGCAAGTGAGGTTCTAGACGAAGAACCTAGAGACTATAAGGAAGTTATGAGGAGTCGAAATAAGACTGAATGGCTGAAGGCCATGGATGATGAGATGAAATCTCTTCATGATAATCATACTTGGGAACTGATCAAGAAACCTGCTGGGGCAAGGTTAGTCAGCTGTAAATGGATTTTCAAAGTTAAGGAAGGAATTGAAGGAGTGACGTCGAAAAGATACAAGGCAAGGTTAGTTGCAAGGGGTTTCACTCAGAAAGAAGGTGTCGACTTCAATGATGTGTTTTCTCCTGTTGTGAAGCATAGGTCCATTCGAATGTTGCTTGCCATGGTGGCACAGTTCGATCTTGAACTGGAACAAATGGATGTGAAGACTGCGTTCTTGTATGGTGATTTAGATGAAACGATCCTGATGAGGCAACCTGAAGGGTATGTCGAAAAGGGGAAGGAAGATTATGTGTGCAAGTTAAAGAGATCTTTGTATGGGCTGAAACAATCTCCTCGACAGTGGAATAGGAGATTCGACAAGTTCATGGCACGCATAAGTTTCATTAGAAGTCAGTTCGACCACTGCGTTTACTTCAGATTTCGACCTGGTAATTCATTTTTTATTTTGTTGCTTTATGTGGATGATATTCTCATAGCAAGCAACAATGTTGAAGATGTGACGAGGGTGAAGGCTGAACTCAATAAGGAGTTCGATATGAAGGATCTGGGAGCTGCTTCCAGGATTCTTGGAATTGACATTCGAAGAGATAGAAAGAAGTCGAAGTTATGCCTATCTCAAGAGGCATATTTACGGAAGATTCTTGAAAAGTTTGGTATGTCAAATTCGAAGCCAGTTGTGACTCCAACAAACCCTCAATTCAAGCTGAGTATTGATCAGTGTCCCAGTACTGATGTCGAAAGAGCCTATATGAATAGCATCCCATATGCTAATATAGTCGGTTCTTTGATGTATGCTATGGTCTGTACTAGACCCGACATAGCATACGCAGTAAGTCTTGTAAGCAGGTACATGGCGAATCCTGGAAAGGCTCACTGGCAAGCATTGAAGTGGATTTTAAGGTACATAAATGGATCTCTGAATAGAGTCCTAATTTATGGTGGAGCCTTGGGTGAAAATAGTAAAGCAGTAATAGAAGGATATGTCGACTCTGATTATGCAGGTTGTATGGATTCCAGAAAATCTATTTCTGGATATGTTTTCACTATGTTTGGCACTGCAATTAGTTGGAAAGCAACACTTCAGAAGGTTGTTGCTCTATCAACCACTGAAGCGGAGTACATTGCATTAACTGAAGCTGTGAAAGAAGCATTGTGGCTTGAAGGTTTTGCGAAGGAGCTGAAACTTCAAGGTCGAGGTATCACTGTTAAATGTGATAGTCAAAGTGCAATACACCTGTCGAAGAATTCAGCCTATCATGAGCGAACTAAGCACATTGATGTGAGGCTGCATTTCGTCAGAGGAGTAATCGAGCGTGGAGAAGTCCAAGTGCTGAAGGTTTCGACTGAAGACAATGTTGCTGATATGATCACCAAGACATTGCCGAGTTGCAAGTTTTTCCACTGTATGCAGTTGATAAAGCTGCATGAAGAAAGCTAGTGTGTTCCCTTGATGTTGTAGAGTTAGATCCAAGGTGGAGATTTGTGAGATATTGGATCGAACTCTAGTATGGCCGAAGGGTAGCTTCTTGGTTCGACAGGGTTAAGCATGATGTCGAAGGTTGTTCACATGCTTGTGTCGAAGATGCTAGGGTTGTTAGCATGTTAAATTAGGTTTTAGTGTTTAAACCCTAATTTGTTAAGTTAGCTTGTTTATTAAGTTGGCTTGTGTAATGGGCCTTGTGGAAAAAGCCCATTAGTTAGTATGTTAGGTTTTATTATAAATAGCATACTAGTCTCTCATCATTGCCAAGCTGCAAATCCTAATTTGGGGTGAGAGAGGTTATTTGTTATTCTTGTAAACTTGTAATCTTGTTTTAAGAGAAAGTAAAAGAATAACGGTTATAACCAATTATTGTGTTCTTCTTCTCCCCTATAATTCCCTATTATACTTTGTTATTGGTATCGTTTTTCACAACAAAGGATATTTTAAAAGAATATTTAAGTATACCAATTTATCAAGGATATTAAAAATATATTCAAGTATACTAATTTTAAAAGGATATTAAGGTAATTTTAATCACTATTAACGGATATGGATACCCGTGGGTATGAATACCATCAAATCCATATTTGTGCCCGTAAGTAAACGGGTAACAAAATATCCATTTATAATACCCGCAGATACCCGTTAAGCTATCCAACCTGTGCCCGTGACGGATTTTACCCGCGGGTATGGGTTTTTTTGCCATCCCTAGTCAACATAAACAAAACAACAAAACAACTTCAACAGAAGCAAATCATAATCCAACTTAAACATGACAATAGAAAACAAGACAAACGTCAATCCCCCGAGTGCTACGTATCTGAGCAATGGACACCAACTCGAGCTACTAACAGTAAACGGCTACTCCTCATCATTACCTGCACGTTACCAACAAAGTGTAACATTCAAACAGAAGGGGTGAGATATCAAACAGTATAAAGGAACGTATGATAATACTTATAGTGAAGATAAGGTCATACATAATTCACCACTTCTCGATTCAAAACAACTTTCATCACGACAACAATGTTATTAACCATTCACAATAACATATTCAATTTCACAACCATGTCATCAACACATCATAACATTCACTTCATAATCACAACTATTCAAAATGCAACTCAACATTATGCACATGCATGTGGTACCATTTGGAGTAAAACTCCCATCTCAAACATTTTCCATTTGGTCCATCGTCACTTTTCCATTTTCAGGCCATCGTCGTGGTTGCCATTTTCAGGCCGTCTCAAACTATGCAATGGATGCGACTCAATGATGCACATCCACAAGTACAACATTCATAACACACAACAACATCGTGTTAACAACATCGACTCAATGCCAAGATTCAATAGCAACAACAATATCATTACTATTATAGTAATTCATCACTTCTCAATCACGTCTTTATGATATACAAACATACACAAATATTCAACTTCACAATATGTCACCAAATCGGAAAAAAATATAATTCAAGAAAAAATTTCAAAAGGCATTCAAATCATTTTCATTAGATAGGCATTGATTTCAGCTTTACGGAGGTTCGAACGGCGCGTCAAACAGACACCCGAGTCAAAAGTTATGATCTTTACAAAAATTGTCAAAAAATTGGATACTGTGAGCTGACGCAAGTTTTTCTTAGGTCGACGCATAGCTGAGTCTGTCCCCCTCGGGTTCACTCAGGTCGACCATGAGTCGACTCATGCTGATTTTTGAAAATCTATGAGTCGACGCAAACTTTCCTTAGATCGACGCATACTGTAAAAAACTGAATTTTTTTCTGCGATTTTGGGTTTCTATGACTGCGATTTCTTGACCCCAAAACCCACTTTTACCATAATTTTAACACACAAAAAAAATCCTATATTCTACACAAATTGGGCATAAACATTACTTCATCATCTAAATCTCCATTAATTTCCCGGAATATTCAACAAATCATTCATCAATTTTCAACATTCATCAACAACATCACAATTGAAGTTCTCACACAAACATGGATATTAAAGCATATAATCAAATCCCCACTATAATCTATCATCATACAAACTCTTATCATGAAAGAATCCCACCCTTACCTTGATCTGGATTGAAGACAACTCTAATCTCCAATTTTGAGATTTGACCTAGCTTTCTCTCCTCTTCTCTTCTTTCACCAAAAGCCAATTCTAATTCTATTTTTCCCAATTCTCTCTTTTTTTGTTAAACTTACCAACTTTCTCATTATTACTAATGGGATCTAATTAACACCTCCCACTTACTAATTCTAATTCTAAGTTAGGCCAAATTACTAATAATCTCACTAAATCATTACTACTAATTCCTAATAAAATAACATAAAGCCAATTAATCACATAATTAACAAATAATTCACACAACACACAATAAAATAAATAATTAAAATAAAAACGGGTGTTACACTATTTTTCTAGTACACTCGAGTGCACTCAATTGTTGTTACATTTTTAAGATATCATCTGAACTGTTGCATTGTCACCTTTCCTCTACCTTTATTCTACAATGTTAATTTGTTTATATCTTTTACTATATCAAGGTCGATTCAGCATTAAAAACGACTTTTTGTTTCCTCTCATACTTGACCTTTGCATTCATGGGACCCTTTTATTCTTCTTTCTATCTTTCATTCTTGTTAGGACCTTCATATTGTCAAGTTTTCTTTGCCTTAACTAGTCTTTTCGCTTCACCTTCTTTCTCAAATACCACCTTCTAACCCTTTCCTTTTATTTATTATTTTATCCCCTTTAGTGTTTACCATGGTAGCTTAGGAGATCCACTTGAGAACATAAATGAAATTGATGGGAGGATTCTCCAATATTAGCCCTTTATGAGAATCCTAACACCCCACATGTTGAACCTCTGGAAATCAATGGTCCTAACCCCAATTTTGTTGTATTGAGTGATAGATATAGGTTTGGAGGAGGTTTTGTTGAAATCAGATATAGTCCTTTTAGATCTGCTAAAGGGGGTGAAGAGAGAAACTCTCGTAATTCGACTTATATGGTAGCAGTTGATATCCCTTCCTCCTCCATCCAATCCTACAACTAACTAGATGTGGCCATTATGATCTTAGATTAGCGAATAACCTTCTTCTTCACCAAATCTTTTAGGGAGGTGTGTAGCGGGGACCCTAATGATGTAGAAATTAATGACCATTTTACCTTTAGGAATAACCATCCAACTTATAATTGATGTTATATTTTACATGACACATGTGAAGAAATGGTATGAATGGGACATGCAGATTTGGTGTCACCTCCAAATGTTGGGTTCTACCATTGAGTGGATCTTGAGTCAGTGGGCATACTTTCTTTTTATGAATGTGCATAAAAGGTGAAGGAAGCTCATATATAAAAGTTCCCTTCTTTGGATTGGTATGTGTCACACATTGATGAAGGCAAGATGATTTAAAGCTATTTTGATAAGTGCCATGTCCCTTTCTATGAGTGCCTCTTCACTTAGGTGAGACTCATGTTGCCCTTCAACGGGTTTAATACGAGTTGTCGAATCATTTGGATATTATTACTTATCAACTGAACCCTTGCTCATGGATATTTTCCAACATGTTTCAATATTTGTGCGAGTACTAGGATAAGGTTTCTTACCTTAATCTTTTCTTCAATTTATTCTTTGTATTATGTACTTGGAGAGATCATCTTTGCTGTCAAGGAATGCTTTCACTCCTCCAATCAACTATGATGTTTGGCGTTTATATGTACAAATGGAAGGGTTTGTATCTTGGTAACTACTTTGACTTTGATAGCTCACTTTGCTTTCTGTAAGGTTCTTGATGGGAGATTTTCCCTTGCTTGTGATTTTGCCTCTTCGTCATCCAAGTACATGGAAAACATTAATAAATATTGGATATGGAACAATTTCAACTGGGATTCTCTCAATTATGTCTTCTTTGATAACTTATTGACCCCATAAGAGGTGTCAATGAAGGAGAACCTAGTGACCATCTTGTAAAACCTGGGTTCGAGGAGGGAAAAGGTCCTATAGAATTATGGGCTATCAAATAGCATGGAAGACTCATCAATATGCATGTTGTCTTGGATGCTGTTGGTATTGAAGAGACGAGTGACCTTTTTGGTGAGGAAGGGAAATTTTCTTTATACTTGATTTGGTATTTCATGGATAGTTACCAGTTACCTTGTTCTTTTTTGAACAATCCATGACGTGAATTAGGAATCTCTACAAGAGGAAGAAGGCTAAAGCGGCCCTTGTTGCTCCATGAACCTAGGGATGGCAAAAATATTCGTACTCGCAGATATCCGCGGATAAAATCCATCATGGATAAGGGCAGGTTAGTTAATAAATATCAGCAGATAAAATAAATAGATATTAAAATACCCATTTACTAATGGATATGGATATAAGTTTAATGTTACTCGTGCCCGTAGATATCTTTATTCGTTAAAAAATTATAAAAATTACTTTTATATTATTAGTTTATTATACTCTAACTTTTCATCTTCTAAGAAACTAGTCTCCTCATATATATTTTTTTGAAGTTTTTTGTAAATAAAAAAAATTTATATTCCATACAAATCTTATTTGTCATTTCATATTTAAGCTTCTTCTATACGTCATATATCATTTCAACAATTCCACCCTCTAACCAACCAGTATCGCTCTTTCCCCGTCTAACCAGTGCCATCCTTACTACTCCTCTATCAGCTGCTCTTCCACCATAACTCACAATCACAATATCATTCAATTTTTTGTTAAAATTGAAATGTATGGATATTATGATTTTGTGAAAATGAAGAAAATTAATGTGATGAAATTTTGTTGTTAAAATAAGAGAGATTTGTATAAATGTTATGTGATAATAACGTCTGGTATCTTTAAAAGAAGCTGAAAATATTTTTTTTAAATATAATTTTTGAAAAATATTATTATCCATGGATATATGTAAATATCCATAGATACCTTAAAACCCATGGATTACCCATTTAGCGAATATCTGCACGGATACAGAGCATATGTGGATATCATATTTATTAAAAGGGGCAAACTCGAATATCATACTATCTGTCCCCATGGATATCCATTTACATCCATACTTATACACTTTCTCCTCTGTCAATGCCAACACAAAAGGAGGCGACGAAGGACCAACCTTCTACAAATGCTACTCTCGACCACCTTTCCACTGCATCTGATGCTTTGCTTGATTACTAGGTGCAGACGATTACCTTTGACCAAGGAGAGATATTGAGTAAAAGGTCAAATGATCGTTCATATTTTGTAGCCACTAAGAAGAATAAACAGGGTCAAGATTAGAATCCTTATGACAAAGGGGTATCGAGAGAAAGGTCTAAATATTCTAAATACGATGCCTCCCAAATTTCCCTTGAAATTTCTAAGTGGTTCCTCCTAAGTTTCCAACTGCTCTTCCTTTTAGAGTGCCTCAAACTTCTTAGGAGGCGTGAACTTGTTTCTCTGAGAAAGATGCTTCTTACATTCAAGGCGTTCCTGACATTGGTAAGATGGAGTTGATGGCCGAGAGTGCGTATCACATGTTCTGTGCCGCTTCTCTAATTACCCTGATTACTGATGGTTTGGAAGCAATATTTTCCCCTAGCAACTACCCATGGAGAAGGAACAATGGAAGATCGAGTGTAAAACGACTATCTTTGAGCGGATAACTCTCTAGGAAATGTTTCCAAAGATTTAGGAGGAGCGGGAGAACTCCCAAAGGGAAGCAGAAGGCTGGTAGAAAGAGGGTGAAAAGATATCTGGTCTCAAAAAGTAGGTGGAAACTCTTGGCACTCTGTCTGACTTAACAGATAAGATTACCTACTTGTAAGGGACACTGGCCGACAAAGAAAAAGCCTTAAAGAATGCAAATTCATTTCAAAATTAATTGTCTTCCCAAGTCTTTGCCACTAGAGAGGTCTTAGACGAAGAAAGGAAATCCCATCGAGAGCAGGTCCAAGAGCTAGAAAAATAGTATGACCATTCTGTCAACGATGGCATCTAGGGCGCCCTTGATGATATCCATAGGGCCATCGACCATATCGGGGTCCTTTTCCTATGAGTTTAAATTCCTCCCGAGAGGATTAGCATGCAAAAAAAATTGTTGACAGAGAGATTGTTAGTGACAGCGAGAAGGTGGAGGTGGATGGCGAATAGGATGTTGAGAAGGATAAGGGGCCTATAAGAGAGGCATGATATTTTGGTAATATTTGTTTAAACAGTAATTTTAGTCGCTGAGGGATTCCTACTTTATTTCTGACAATAATTTTTAATTACTTAGCAACCAGTTTCTAGCTTGATTTATTGAATCGCCTATAGTATTTCATTATTTATTACTGCTTATCCGCCTACGATTTTGTTTCATCGCTTTACTCGTCTACGATTTTGTTTCATCACTTTATTTGCCAAGGATTTTGTTTCATTGCTTTATTTGCCTGCGATTTTGTTACGTCATTTTTGATAACACGATTTTATATCGTATATTTAGCTTGAAATCCATAGATATTTATAGCATTTTCTGTTTATTATGTTAATTTATTATGATATTACGCGAGTATTTTCTTTGTTTCAGGTTTTACACTCTAATTACGACTATTTGCGAAAAGGAAAGAAAATGGAGCTTAAATGACCAATATTTATGCCTAAAAGATGAAAAAGGAGTGCTGAAGTGAAAGAGGGGTGCAATTAGGACCCAAAAGGCCCAAAAGAGACAGTTCAGCCCACTATGGAACCAAAGGCGCGTGGCCCAAACCTTCCCAGCAAGTGGAGACACACGTCTCCAACGTTCCTCTGCCACGTCACCAAGAGGAGACGTCCGTCTCCAACTGCTCCTACATCTTCTCCACTTGAGACGCACGTCTCAAGTCAGTCAAGGCCGCTTCCTGAAGAAACGGAGACGCACGTCTCCACACCCAGTCAGCAAAATCCCCACTTTTCACGCAACGTCACAGCAAAACCTCTCCTATAAATAGGACCTGCTACCTCACTTTCAAAGAGTCCGATTTCCTGCCAACGAAGTGCTGCCGAAATTGTACCGCGAACCGTATTTCTTTATTCTGCTTTCATTCAAACACTTATTTTCTCACAACGATTTCTACACTGGAAATTGTTGTGAACTTTTTATAGATCTAGCCTTACGTTAGATTTATCGCTTTTATTTCCTTGTTTTATTTACTGCCATTCGAAGAACGATCCAGCCAACCTGTGGTGGAAGTTCAGTACTCGAAGATTCAATTACCATTTATTTAATTCAGGTTTTTATTTACCGCTTTATTTATATTTATTGCATGATATATTGTATGCCATTTACTATGCCTATTATTGTGAACCGAACCGATTTATGCATGTTTAACCATATTAATATGTCTGGCTAAATTATTATGATATCGGTATGTAAAGTAAGTTAACCGTAGGGATCCGAAATAAATTGGCTTAATTATGTTTTATTAACTATCACTTGTTTTTGGTCTGTATGTCTAATTTAATTAGTAAGTCTTAAAACCAACAGAGCGAAAGTTTGAGGGGTTAAGACGGTCAAAGGTTAAAATCAATAGAGCGAAAGTTTGAGATCTTTAACTGGATAGTAGACATAGGACATTAGTTTTAAGGATGGAGAAAGCGTATTAAAACTAATTAGGACTTATTTATTTTCAAAAATTGTTTTTACACCCGACGGGATGGCGAAAGCGTACGTTAGGGATATTAGCATGTTCCGAGTCAACAGAGCGAAAGTTTGAGATTAGGAGATTTAAATAGATAACAACTTCATAAAACGGGCATTTTATTAATTACGTTGTTTCCAAAAAGCTTTTCTAAAATCTAATGGGATGGCGAAAGCGTACATTAGGATTAGGACAATAATCTAAATCAATAGAGCGAAAGTTTGAGACGAGGATTTTTAATCAATTGAATTAGTAAAGATTTTTAATTAAATTATGCAAAAGCCAATGGACCTTCGGATCACCTTAAGTTAAACGAAATACATACTGATATCTGTCTTTTATTATATTCTTAATTTTTCACTCACTTTCCCTTAAGAACAATCGAAATATTAGTAGCCCTAGCTTTACATAGTAACCTTAGATAACGGTAGATCGATTCATAGTCCCTGTGGATTCGATATCTTTTAAAACTACACGACACGACTGTGCACTTGCAGTTATCAGATTTATAGACACGTAAAGTCGCGATCAAGTTTTTGGCGCCGTTGCCGGGGACTATTTAAGTCGATATCGTAACTCACTGTTACACCGTAGAGACTAGGACAATTCTTCCCTTTCTTTCTGAATGATTGTATGCCAAATACTCGTTCACAAGGAGGAGATTTAATACAACGAATTAACGAGATCGAACGTTTCATTAACGTCAAACGTCGAGCTCGCAATCTTCCCGAAGTAGCAGAAATTCCGATTAATCAGGAATTGACTCTTATTGATCAAATCAATCAAATCATCCCGAAGTTAGAGATGGCTGCTATTCGTCCTCTTAGAGACTATGCCGCTCCTTCGCGCGCTGAATCGCATTCAAGTATCGCACCACCTGCGATTGAGGCAAACAATTTCGAACTGAAACCTTCGCTGGTCCAAGCTGTTCAACAGAATCAATTCTCTGGAAGCCCTGTAGACGACCCCAATCTCCATTTATCCGTGTTCGTGCAATACGCCGACACTATCAAAGCCAACAACGTTAGTTCCGAAGCTATTCGATTACGCCTTTTTCCTTTCTCCTTGAGAGATAGAGCTAGAGCGTGGCTTCAATCCCTGCCTTCCAATTCCATAACTACGTGGGACGAATTGAAGAGAGTATTTTTAGCGAGATACTTTCCGCCTAGCAAAACTGCTATGCTTAGAGGTCAAATCAACGGATTTACCCAGAAAGATAACGAATCACTCTTCGAAGCTTGGGAACGTTACAAGGACATGCTTAGAATATGCCCTCATCATGGACTCGAACCATGGCTGATCATCCATACTTTCTATGGTGGTCTCTTATATAACACTAAAATGACTATAGATGCCGCTGCTGGCGGAGCATTAATGGACAAACCCCATGATGAAGCATACAAACTCATAGAGAACATGGCACAAAACCATTACCAATGGGGTGGAGAACGAGCCGCTCTAGAGAAAGCCCAAACCAAAGGAGGAATGTACGAAATAAGTGGTATAGACCGCGTTAACGCTAAAGTAGACGCTTTAACTCAAAAGATCGAGAACTTAACCATCACTCCTTCAGCCACCGCTGCTGCTGTAACACCTAACTGCGAGATTTGTGGATTGACTGGACATGTAGTTGCTAAATGCCAACTCTTGACTGGAGTCCCATCTGATCAAGTAAACTACGCTCAAGGAAACCCTTATTCTAACACGTACAACCCTGGATGGAAAAACCATCCGAACTTTTCTTATAAGAACAACAATGCGTTGTACGCGCCTGGACAAGCACCTGCTGTACCACCTGGCTACCAAAAAGCGCCTGTAGCTGCTCAAAACACCCCTAGGAAGTCAAATCTAGAAATCATGATGGGGAACTTTATAGCTTCCCAACAACAAACCAATAAAGACTTCCTAAATCAAAACATCCACAATAGCGAGCAACTAAAACAACTATCGAACAAAGTAGATGCCTTAGCTACGCATAACAAAATGCTAGAAACTCAAATCTCACAAGTAGCTCAACAACAAGCACCTACTGCTGCCCCTGCTGGCACGTTTCCTGCTCAACCTCAACCCAATCCTAAAGGACATGCGAACGCGATAACACTACGAAGTGGAACGAATTACGATGGACCCATAGATCCTAGAACTCAAAACATACCCATGTCACAACAAGAGCCAAAGGAAACCCAAAAGAAAATAACTGACGAACAAACTGCTAAGACTGATGAGAACAATAACGAAGTGGAACCTGAAAAAGAGAAACCTTATGTTCCACCACCGCCTTATAAGCCACCAATTCCTTACCCTCAGAGATTAGCTAAATCAAAAACCGAAGCGCAATTTAAAAGATTTGTAGAACTTCTGAAGCAATTAAACATAACCATACCATTCACAGAAGCCATAACTGAGATGCCTTCGTACGCTAAGTTCTTAAAAGAAATCCTATCAAACAAAAAGAAACTCGAGGATAACGAAACTATAACGCTTACCGCTGAATGTAGCGCTATCATCCAAAATAACATGCCTCCAAAACTGAAAGACCCTGGTAGTTTCTCTATACCCTGCGTAATAGGAAAAACCATCATAGAGAAAGCCTTGTGCGACTTAGGAGCTAGTGTTAGTTTGATGCCTCTTTTGACCTGTAAGAAACTCAATCTAGGTGAGCTTAAAGCAACGAGAATGTCCCTTCAACTAGCTGACCGTTCAGTTAAATACCCTGTAGGAATGTTAGAGAATATCCCTGTTCGTGTAGGTCAATTCTACATCCCAACTGACTTCATCATTATGGATATCCAAGAAGATTCTAACATCCCGATCATATTAGGAAGACCATTTTTAGCAACCGCTGGTGCAATTATAGATGTAAAGCGAGGAAAGCTTACTTTCGAAGTAGGGGAAGAGAAAATAGAATTTATCCTTTCCCAATTCCTAAAAGCACCGTCCATAATTGACACATGCTGTTTTGCTGACATAATCGACGAGTGTGTCAAAGAAGTAAAATCCGAACCAAATAAGGAAACTGAGATCCTAAGAATTCCTATGCCGCCAATTCTTGAAGATGACAACTGGCGTGAGGAATATCAAGATAACCACCTGAGTGAATGCTTAGCTTTAACTCCCGATCCTATACCTGGACCTAAGAAACCTGCTATAGAGCTGAAAACACTTCCTACCGATCTTAGATACGAATTTCTAGATGAAGAACTAAACCGACCAGTTATAGTGAACGCCAACTTGGGACGAACCGAGACTGAAAAATTACTTAATGTCCTAAGAAAATACCCTACCGCTTTAGGATATAACATATCAGATCTGAAAGGTATAAGCCCTTCTATGTGTATGCACCGCATTATGCTCGAAGACGATAGTAAAACCTCTAGGGAACATCAAAGGCGAATAAATCCTATTATGAGCGATGTGGTTAAAAAGGAAATCCAAAAACTGCTAGAAGCTGGAATAATATATCCTATATCCGATAGTAAATGGGTTAGTCCTGTTCACGTCGTACCAAAGAAAGGAGGAGTTACTGTAATCACTAATGCTAAAGGCGAATCTGTAGCACAACGTACCCAAACTGGATGGAGAATGTGCATTGACTATAGGAAGCTAAACAAAGCTACCCGAAAAGACCATTTCCCTTTACCTTTCATAGATCAAATGCTCGAACGCTTAGCTAAACACTCGCATTTCTGTTATCTGGATGGATACTCCGGATTTTTCCAAATTCCTATCCACCCTGACGACCAAGAGAAGACCACATTTACCTGTCCTTATGGTACATTCGCCTATAGACGAATGCCTTTTGGACTCTGCAATGCACCCGCGACCTTCCAAAGATGCATGATGGCAATATTTGCCGACTTCCTAGATGGAATAATGGAGGTCTTTATGGACGACTTCTCTGTCTGTGGAGGAAGTTTTGAAACATGTTTAGAAAACCTTGAAATGGTACTCAAACGATGCGTAAGCCTAAACCTGGTCCTTAATTGGGAAAAATGCCATTTCATGGTTCGACAAGGAATTGTACTTGGACACATCGTATCCAATAGAGGAATCGAAGTTGATAAAGCAAAAATTGAAATTATCGAAAACCTTCAACCTCCCAAAACCGTTAGAGAAATAAGAAGTTTTCTAGGACACGCTGGTTTTTACCGACGCTTCATTAAGGATTTCTCTAAAATAACCAAACCCTTAACTGAACTACTAATGAAAGACGCCGAATTTATTTTCACCGATAAATGCACTGAAGCATTTCAAACGCTTAAACGAGCATTAATCTCTGCGCCAATTATGCAACCTCCCGACTGGAATGAACCTTTCGAAATAATGTGTGACGCGAGTGATTATGCTGTAGGAGTCGTTCTAGGACAAAGAAAGGATAAGAAACTACATGTCATATACTATGCGAGTAGAACCCTAGACGAAGCTCAGATGAATTATGCCACGACAGAAAAAGAATTATTAGCTGTCGTATTTGCATTAGACAAATTCCGTTCTTACCTGGTAGGAGCCAAAATAATCATATACACTGACCACGCCGCCATTAGGTACCTCCTAACCAAAAAGGACGCCAAACCAAGACTTTTGAGATGGATCTTGTTACTACAAGAGTTCGACCTGCAAATTAAAGATAAAAAGGGCACTGAAAATGTCGTAGCAGATCACCTCTCTCGATTAGCAAATCTGAAACCCGAACAAGTACCAATTGACGATGATTTCCCTTATGAAAGACTCACCGCCCAATTACAAGCGAATGAATTCGAACCGTACCATCCAAACTCTGAAACCAACAAATTAGCAGAAATAGCTTTAGCCCGATATGACACACCTTGGTATGCAGATTTCGTAAACTACCTAGCTGCTGGTGTGCTTCCTCCTGATCTAAGTTACCAACAGAAGAAGAAATTCTTCCATGACCTAAAACATTACTATTGGGACGACCCACTCCTGTTCAAAAGAGGCCCCGATGGAATCTTTAGACGTTGTGTACCCGAGGAAGAGATAAGAAGCATAATAACACACTGTCATTCTGCACCGTGTGGAGGACACCATAGCACATCTAGAACCTGCGCCAAAATTCTTCAATCTGGACTCTTCTGGCCCAACCTATGGAAAGACGTTTATTTTGCTGTACTAAGCTGTGATAGATGCCAACGAACCGGAAACATTTCAAGACGCGATGAAATGCCTCAAAAGGGCATTCTGGAAGTAGAAATATTTGACGTCTGGGGAATAGACTTTATGGGTCCGTTTCCGTCATCGTTTGGAAATCAATATATACTCGTAGCCGTCGATTACGTTTCAAAATGGATTGAAGCTATTGCTTCTCCTACAAACGATACACGAGTAGTTATCAAACTCTTCAAAAACGTCATCTTTCCTAGGTTCGGTGTGCCAAGATTGGTAATTAGAGATGGTGGTTCCCATTTCATTTCAAGAATACTTGAGAAACTCCTTCGAAAATATGGAGTGAATCATCGAATAGCCACACCATACCATCCACAAACAAGCGGTCAAGTAGAAGTATCTAACCGCGAAATAAAACAAATATTGGAGAAAACTGTTGCTATATCTAGGAAAGATTGGTCAACCAAGCTAAATGAAGCTTTATGGGCTTATAGAACAGCTTTCAAAACTCCAATAGGAACTACCCCATTCAAACTCGTTTATGGAAAATCATGCCACCTACCGGTAGAGTTAGAACATAAAGTCTATTGGGCCATTAAGAACTTAAACCTAAACTACACTGCCGCTGGTGAGAAACGACTTCTAGACATAAACGAATTAGAAGAACTTAGACAAGACGCTTATGAAAACGCCAAAATCTATAAAGAGAGAACGAAAAAATGGCACGACAAGCGTATATCTAGGAAAAATTTTAGCATAGGCGATAAAGTACTTTTATTTAATTCTAGACTAAAATTATTTCCTGGCAAGTTACGATCTAGATGGTCTGGCCCTTTCGAAATAACTAACATATTTCCGAGTGGAGCGATAGAAATCAAAGGAGAAACCGTCAAACCTTTTGTCGTAAATGGGCAACGTCTTAAGTATTACCATCATCTCGAATACGATGAAAACATCGAAGTTTTTAAACTTGACGAACTGCCCGTTCTTTCGAAAAAATAGTTTTCTATTTTAAAAATCGTCGAGCTTACGACATAAAACAAAGCGCTTGGTGGGAGACAACCCACATTTACTTATTCTTTTATTTTATTTTTATTTTTAAAACTTTTATTTTTATTTAAAGGGTTAATGAACTTTTTCGTCCCTTTAAATATTTCAAATTTCGTTTTTAGTCCCTCCAAAATTTTCCTTTAAGAAATCGTCCCTTCAAAATTTTTCTTCCGAACTATTGGTCCCTAACGTCAAATTTCGTAGCTAATCAGTGGCTAAAGTCGTAGCTAATCTCTAGCAAATTTGACATTAGGGACCAATAGTTTAGACAAAAAATTTTGAAGGGACGATTTCTTAAAGGAAAATTTTGGAGGGACTAAAAACGAAATCTGCAATATTTAGAGGGACCAAAAAGTTCATTAACCCTTATTTAAATAATCTATTCTAACTTTAATCATTTTTTTTTCTTACATCTTATAATGATTATTATAATTATAACTGCTATCTTATTTCGAGAAAATATTTCCTTTTTATAATTATAATTATTATTATAACTTGTTACTTAATTTTATTTCATTTATTTTATTTTACTTTATTTAATTTTATTTTTAAAATTAACACTAGCCTAGTTCTAACTTAATCTTAATATTTTCAACTTCTAGGTTTTTCATTTAACTACTAACTACGATGCAAGAAGTTGATAATATGGAAGTTGTGTTCCGTGGTAGAGGACAAGAAGCAAGATTTAATAAGCTGGCTGAAAGACACATGGATTTGACTTGCTATCCTCACCAACCAACTATGGTGAAACTTGGTATCGAAGAAAGCATCCTACACCTGCTTAACCAAATTGGTTGGACTGGTTCTCACCTGTTCCGCAAGTTTAGTACTTACCGGAAGCTCACTCTGGAATTCTTGAGCTCCCTGACCTATCTTCCAAACTGTGGACAAGGACTGAGAAAAGGAGTTATTCTCTTTAGACTCTTTGGTATGGAGTTTAATTTCTGCATCCGAGATTTTGCTGAAATGTTAGAACTACCTCATGGATCAGATGCATACACCAAAGTAGCTGAAGACAATCTTGCTTACTGGGAGTTGGAAAAATACTGGGGCAAGATCACTGGGAACGACAACCCTGAAGAGAATGAATTTCAATCTGAGAACATCTATAACCCAGCCTTTAGATACTTCCATAAGATCCTTGCTCACTACATTTTTGGTAAACCCGATAATGTCACTGAAGTCTCTAGAGAAGAGTTGTTCATCATGTTTTGTACCTCTCAGAATCGCCCGGTCAACGCCATCGCATTCATGCTAACAAACTTCGAGCGCATCACGCATGACGAAGTTTCACCTATTAGGATCGGCGGATTTGTCACTATGATTGCTAATGCTATAGGATTGAGAGTACCTTTGCTTAGATTGACACCTCTTGGCTCCCACAATTCTATGGATATTCACTTCTGCTTTAACCGAGGAATCATCGGTAACCTTGGACCCGATCAGTTTGATTTACTCATTGATAACAAAATATTGGATCAGTTCACCTTACCGAGTCCTAGGACGAGTGTGCATAACCCTGCCAACTGGCTTTTCTTTGATCAGATTCCTGAAAGAGAACCCTCACCTGAAACCCCTCAAGCCTATGAACATTTTGATGAGGAAATGCATGTATCAGAATCTGAGCCTGACACTCCTCCTGGTTACTATGAACCTAATCCTGAAGATGAACCCATTCCTGATTACGAACCTCTTCCTGTTGATGAACCTATATCTGAGTATGAGCCTGAAACTCGTTCTGAAGATTCTGTTGATGATTACACTGTTGATATGACTGATGTCGAGCTCGAGCAACAACAACCCGCTACATCCACCGCATCGGTGAATCAAAGAATGCCTAATCTGAATACGCACGAGCAAGCCATCACTGCACTACAACAAGATGTCCAACATGTGCGCAACGAGCTTCACACTTTGCAAATGCAGTTCTTCGATTTTATCGACACCGTAAATGCTCAGTTCGACGAAGTTTTCAAACACATTCAGTCTAATGAGCATAACAATAGACGTGGCTAGATGTTACCATTTAGATTATTAGATTTTATTTCTAGTTTTAGCAATTTTTATTCATAAGTTAGATTTTCATTTTTCTGCATTTTACATTCTGCTTATGTTAACACTCAGTACCGGTTTAATTTTAAATGCAATATTCTTTTGATTACTGCTACTGTGTTATATTACACTGCTATTGACTGCTATATATTTGCCTGTTTATCACTTTTTGCTGTCAATAGTATTAAAATTCGACACTGCTCTGAACTGATGGACAATTTATGGCATCTGTCAGCACTGTCTGGTCCCTTGCATGCGTGAACCACTTGCCTACAACAGGAGACGCATGTCTCCATCTGTGTGGGACCAGCAGGAATCTTTCTGAGGACAGGAGACGCACGTCTCCATGCTTTGTCCCCTTGCAGACTGACTGCCTGAGACGCGCGTCTCCCAAGGGCAGCAGTCTGCATTGTTGACCACGCTGCAGCACCACCATAACTCCCATTTTGAATTTTGAATTTGAATTTCAAAATTCATCTTCCAATCTTCTTCATTCTTCCCCTTATTTATTCCATTTAAACTCCATAAACCTCATTCATCCTCCATCATTCACCTCTTAAACTCTATTCATTTCCCAATTCTCTACTCCATTCAAACTTCAAACACCACCATCAATCCATTTTAATTCTCCATTAACCACACCATTTTCAAACCTCACTATAAAACCACACCACCACCACTCTTCTTCTTCACAACCTTCATACCATTCTCTATTCTTCTACACTCCCTTTCTATTTTTTTTCATTTTCATACTCACCATGCCTCCACGTTCATTAATCCGTAGTGAGCGTCCCGAGAGACCACCTCCCGACCTTTCAAATATTATCTTCCGAGATGACGACAATGATGCTCAACGAACAAAATATGTCGCCTTCTACGAACGTTCGGTTGTTCCCACAAAATTTGTGAACACCGAGTGTCTAGAAACTCTGGGTCTCATTGATGGTGTTACCCGTTTGCTCACTAAATCTAGCCTCCACCATCTTTGTACCGAACCCGTACCTACTTATGAGCCGCTCGTCTTAGAATTTTTGAGTTCTTTCAACTACGACACTCCCTCTAATCAACCACTCTCAACCGGTAGCATCCAATTTCGGATGTTCAACCGTGAATATGCTCTGGATCAAGATGTCGTAGCCTCATATTTGCATTTTAATCATGCACCAATTGCTCACCGCTCAATCTTTCAAGAACTCAATGGTCGATCTTGGGAGGATCTCGCTTTTGAATTTTGGTTCAATCTCACTGGCGAAATTCCTACCGGTTGGAGAGCTCTCCATGCTTCTCACATTCAAAACCCCGCTATACGTTATTTTCAACGTGTTTTGGGGCATACTATTTTTGCGAGATCTAACAACCACAAGGTAAACCAAAATGAACTATTTTTCCTTTACTGTGCGCTCAACAATATCCGTTTCAATGCCGCACCGTTTATGTTCCAACACATCCAAGGTTTAGTCAACGCCCCCGCTACAAACCCATTCTTGCTTGGCGGAATTATTACTTCCTTGGCCTGTGCTTTAGGTCTTGGTGACGAGCTCCTCTCACTCTCACATCTCATGAAGCCTGCTCAGTCACTTGATCTCACCTACTGCCGTGACTCCCACTTGGTTTCACCCCGCCATGATGGCCGATACACTTTGGTCGTCAACAAAGTTCCTATTCCTTATGTCATCCTTCCATGCCCTGAAAGAATCAACATCCGTTATGTTCAACGTTGGAGGCTTATTGAAGACAACCCTCAAGATAACCAACAAGAACATCCTAATGAACCTATGGATGCAAATGAAGAAGAAGTCAACCAAGGGCAAGCTGATGTCAACCAACCTCCTCCAAACAACCCACCTCCTATCACTCTTGAGGCCATGTATGCTGCTATTCAACGCCAAGATCAACTCGTTCAAGCTATGCAGACAAACCAAACTGAAACAATTAGGCTCATCCGAGAGATGCAACAAGAGCAGCGTGACTATGCTATTAGGAACGAAAGTCAATACACTGAAATTGCTACATATTTGCATGATCTTGACATTCGTGTGAATGACTCTCCTCCTGATAGACGTCGCCGTGTTCGTACAAGAGGCGCAAGCAGTTCCCGCAACCGCAACAATGAGGAGTAGTTATTATGCACTGAGGACATTGCATCATCTAAGTCTGGGGGAGTCGTATTATTTCTATTTCCTTTAGTTTTATTTTTCCCTTCAGTTATTTCCCTTCCTTGTAATGTTTTTCTAATTCAATAAAAGAATATTTATGGAATTTAATTCTTATATGTATAATTTCGTAGTTATTTCAATTTCTTCCATTTTCTTGAGCCATAACAAAATTTTTTGCTCCTAAACGATAAACGCAAACCCCACACGTTCGAGAAATACGAAGCTACTCAAACACTCAACGCATAGAAATTGAATATAGTCAATAACCCTATTGTCCCAACACTCTAAAACCCCCGAGTATGCGTAACCGATTTGAATACCCGTTATACCAAAACCATCGACTTTAAGTTTTGAAGTAGCCCTTAGTAGTTTATTCTAGCAGTCGGCACCGTCTTAGATACAAACTACGCAGAGAGTCGATGAATACAAGTGTATGATCCTCATAATAATAATTATGTGCTTAACCATAATAAGAAATGTGCCTACTAAGTAAGGTGATCCTCACAAGATCATTTAACCTAACGGTCGCAAATCTCAAATACAAAGAATTTAAAAACTCATTATCGATTGGTTCAGAAGTCATCTGGTACTGAACTTGGTAGGAAGGACTATCGTCCGATTCCCCACAATCTACAAGTGAGGGCTAAGGAGTATACCACATATTGTGCCAGAACTCCATGAGAAGGATCATAGTCACTAACCGACTACTCTGCTATGTGCGTGTCAAGATAATGGGCTTAATGTGATTGCACGCGAATGAAAAGGGTGAAACATGATGACGAGTCAAAAAAAAAAGGTCGAGCTATAATGGCATGATTCGGATTGGTATGCATACTGGGAGTTGTTTAGTGTTGTTACTATAAGTTTATTGCTAGGATCATTGTCATTATTTTCAAATAAGAACACTATGTAGCTGAGTATGACCGAACGACGTGGTGGAAGTGTGTTTCATTTATCTTTATCTTATTATTTTGCTTGAGGACAAGCAAAGGTTCAAGTCTGGGGGAATTTGATAACACGATTTTATATCGTATATTTAGCTTGAAATCCATAGATATTTATAGCATTTTCTGTTTATTATGTTAATTTATTATGATATTACGCGAGTATTTGCTTTGTTTCAGGTTTTACACTCTAATTACGACTATTTGCGAAAAGGAAAGAAAATGGAGCTTAAATGACCAATATTTATGCCTAAAAGATGAAAAAGGAGTGCTGAAGTGAAAGAGGGGTGCAATTAGGACCCAAAAGGCCCAAAAGAGACAGTTCAGCCCACTATGGAACCAAAGGCGCGTGGCCCAAACCTTCCCAGCAAGTGGAGACGCACGTCTCCAACGTTCCTCTGCCACGTCACCAAGAGGAGACGCCCGTCTCCAACTGCTCCTACATCTTCTCCACTTGAGACGCACGTCTCAAGTCAGTCAAGGCCGCTTCCTGAAGAAACGGAGACGCACGTCTCCACACCCAGTCTGCAAAATCCCCACTTTTCACGCAACGTCACAGCAAAACCTCTCCTATAAATAGGACCTGCTACCTCACTTTCAAAGAGTCCGATTTCCTGCCAACGAAGTGCTGCCGAAATTGTACCGCGAACCGTATTTCTTTATTCTGCTTTCATTCAAACACTTATTTTCTCACAACGATTTCTACACTGGAAATTGTTGTGAACTTTTTATAGATCTAGCCTTACGTTAGATTTATCGCTTTTATTTCCTTGTTTTATTTACTGCCATTCGAAGAACGATCCAGCCAACCTGTGGTGGAAGTTCAGTACTCGAAGATTCAATTACCATTTATTTAATTCAGGTTTTTATTTACCGCTTTATTTATATTTATTGCATGATATATTGTATGCCATTTACTATGCCTATTATTGTGAACCGAACCGATTTATGCATGTTTAACCATATTAATAAGTCTGGCTAAATTATTATGATATCGGTATGTAAAGTAAGTTAACCGTAGGGATCCGAAATAAATTGGCTTAATTATGTTTTATTAACTATCACTTGTTTTTGGTCTGTATGTCTAATTTAATTAGTAAGTCTTAAAACCAACAGAGCGAAAGTTTGAGGGGTTAAGACGGTCAAAGGTTAAAATCAATAGAGCGAAAGTTTGAGATCTTTAACTGGATAGTAGACAAAGGACATTAGTTTTAAGGATGGCAAAAGTGTATTAAAACTAATTAGGACTTATTTATTTTCAAAAATTGTTTTTACACCCGACGGGATGGCGAAAGCGTACGTTAGGGATATTAGCATGTTCCGAGTCAACAGAGCGAAAGTTTGAGATTAGGAGATTTAAATAGATAACAACTTCATAAAACGGGCATTTTATTAATTACGTTGTTTCCAAAAAGCTTTTCTAAAATCTAATGGGATGGCGAAAGCGTACATTAGGATTAGGACAGTAATCTAAATCAATAGAGCGAAAGTTTGAGACGAGGATTTTTAATCAATTGAATTAGTAAAGATTTTTAATTAAATTATGCAAAAGCCAATGGACCTTCGGATCACCTTAAGTTAAACGAAATACATACTGATATCTGTCTTTTATTATATTCTTAATTTTTCACTCACTTTCCCTTAAGAACAATCGAAATATTAGTAGCCCTAGCTTTACATAGTAACCTTAGATAACGGTAGATTGATTCATAGTCCTTGTGGATTCGATATCTTTTAAAACTACACGACACGACTGTGCACTTGCAGTTATCAGATTTATAGACACGTAAAGTCGCGATCAAGTTTTATTCACCTATGATTTAGTTTCATCTCTTTATTCACTTTCACAATTCGTTGGTCCTTACCCGTCCCTTTTCTTAGAACCGATGTAAGCTTTAACATCAAAGAGAACAATGTAACCCCCTAAAAACCCGTGGTAATTTTTTTATTTATAAATCAATTGCGGAATATAATGAAATAACACAAGGGTGTTGTTCTTGCGTAAAAATACTAAACGGGTGACTTCCTTGTAGGAACAATGAGAGCCTCAATGAGATTAATATATGAGATATTTTGGGGGATTTAGGTGATATTATAAGTGTAGTATGCCCAAGAAAGTGTCTTGCTTATCCCTCTTGCACGAGCCCCTTTATATACTTTCGATCATAAAGCTCCTCATTTAAAAGGGGACTATTGGATTCTCCTCCATTAAGCTTTGTTAGCAACGTCCGCCCGCAGCCTTAATAGGACTTTCAATGATGAATCCTGCAACGCTTGTCTTAATGATCTGTTTGATGACTCTTCCGGTTCCTTCATCCTTAGTACGTGCCCTTCTCTTTATCCTTCACCCAGACCGCATACAGGTGCCTACTCATCTTGAGGTGTCTGAATAATGAAGGAACTCTGAGCTTAGTCGGGCATAGGTCCCGACCCCATTAATATTTTACGGGATAAGTACATGTGTCACAATACATGACATTGCACTTTTATTTCAAAATAGAAAATTTGAATCAAAAACATAATATTAAGACATGATTATTCTGTGATTATTCATGAAGATTCTAGGAAACACTAGGTCACACGAACTTCTATCATCAATGAGGATCCCTTATATTGAATGATTTATTATGGCAGTTGTTACGACCAGTAGAAGTTTTGCATAAGGAATTTCATCCGCTTTCTCGTGGTCTCAAAACCCTAAAATTGGCTTATCCCTCTATCGTATCTTGATTTGCATCATTGATATGATGGAGTTATGTGATGGAGGCTCTGTCTCGCTAAAGACAATTTCTCACTGATCAATTTGTCGATGAAGATCATAGATGATCAGGAGTTGGAAAGATATAAAGTGCTCTCGAAAATAAGATCGAAAGTTTCTTTCTTCATCTTAGCGTAACTGCTACAACGATCATGACTTGAATCAGATGGATCTGGATGTGAAAATTCACAGGAATCAAAATTCAAGTTCCATAAGTGGCGTCATTGTTTTGCTTGGGAACTATAAATGATTGGTGAAACAGTGATGAGATCTTGAATTTGTGGAGCAAGTTCTGGTGCGGCGGAGAGAATAATGACCTATAGGGTTATTATTCTTATACCCAAATTAGTGAGATAATGAATAAAGTGAGTGAAAGTCAAGTTAGATGATACTATTTACTTCACATGAGATACCTTATATATGAAAGTCGTTTGAAACATTCATACTTTATTGTTTGGAACATGGAAGATCGTTAGGAAATATTCAATGATGATTTGATACCAATAATTTAGATCAAATGTAACACTTTCTTTTATTGAACTTTTAGTGAGCTTTATCCAGAAATTAAATGGAACCTCTAAATCAAAACGTAGATTTTAATTTAGATTCTAAAAGAGTTGCGAATAATTTGAACTTTTTGTTGCTTGATCACTTTAAGTTTGTGGTCATAATTTTCTCCTCTAGATGTCTCTTTTCATAATATTTTGTGAACTCTAAATTTAAATTTATTGAAACAAAAAAAGTTACCGTAGCAGTAGCTCATGAATTTTCCATAGCGGCATCTTTGACAAATTTTAGGGCCTGTTTGTTTCAGTTTTAAAAAAGTGAATTTTTTCTTGTATTTTTTAAAATAGATTTTATAAAATTGTTTTTCAAAATATTACAAGTTTTTTTGTATTGATTTTTTCTAAAATGAAACACTAATTTTGACATCCTATAACATAAACATACATTATTGAAGACCAAAAGCTAGTCAAAATCGCAACTTTTTCAAAAAGTTGTATTTCAAAAATAATTTTTATAAAAATGTATTTGAAATAGCTTCAAGAGTGAAGTCCCATTTTAGTCCCTCACAAAAACTATAGAGGTTAGATTAGTACCTGAGAAAAAAAAGTCCCTATTAAATCCCTTACAAAATTTAACCGAGCCGTGTTAGTCCTTCTACTAATATCACTAACAACTAAAACAATAACGACACCTAATACACAAGAATACATAACAACAAAAATGACTCACCCATAAACCTGATAATAAATCAAACAAAGAAAAGAACGTCGGAGCCCAGTCACAATTAAAAAAAAATCTATTTGAAAAAAATACTAAAAGAGGGACTAACATGGCTTGATTAAATTTTGTAAGGGATTAAATATAGATTTTTTTTTCTTAGGGACTAATTTGAACTCTTTCTTTTTTGTGAGGGACTAAAATGAGATTTTTTTTCTCTCAGAAACTAATCTGACCTATACAGTTTTTGTGAGAGACTAAAATGAGACTTCCCTCTAATTTTAAAATTAAGTAATTTTTAAAAATTTTGATATTCAATTTTTTTTATAAATAAATAAATAAAATATTTAAAATCACATTTTATGAATAACTATTCAAACTAAATTTTTATTTGAAACTTTTATAAAATACTTCTTTATAATATTTTTTTATACAAAATTATATAACGCTATACAAATCATTTAAAAAAAAATCAAAACAAACTTGCCCTTAACATTTATATAAAAGCTCTCAATTCTATTCATCGAATTGTTGCTAATAAAATAAGTTAACTTTGCCTCCTTAGGAAATAAAAAACATTTTCTATCTATTCTATAAAGTCAAGAAAAAAAAACCAAATTTTTTATTTCTGAAACTTTATGCGCATAAAGTTTTCCTAATGCATCATTTTCACATAAACGACAACCGAAAACTCCAAACGCCCTTGATGTAACCAATCCAAGTATAATAAATTCAACCAAAAGCATCCCAACAACACTAACAATAAAACATACAATACCATTATTAACTAACCCCCTCTAGATCTATGGTCTCATCTAGGCTCGGGCCACAGAGCCCAAAATAGAGTAATCAGGCCCAAGCCCAGACCCAGACCCGGATCTTACAGCCTCAATGACCTTCAATTCAGTCCGGGCCTGGCTCAAATCATACTTACAGTAATTCCTAACAGCCGAAAGCTCATACGGCGACGTATCCGTCGCCAACCACTGTTCCACCGTGAATTGTTCCTGAGCGCAAGGCGTATGAACCCCAGTTGAGGTAACCTCAACATAATTAACATACCACCCGTGATGAGGACCCGACCCGTCAGAAGTCACGTTGATCGCACAAACGGGTCCCTCCAAACAAGGACCCCTGCCACTGAATATATCAAGGTTGCCACGCTCAAAGTAGTTGTAACCCGAACCCATTAACCCGCCCCATGCTTCAAGATCCTTGATGTAGATTCCGTAACCGGATGCATCGTATAGCTTGAGCCCGATGATCGAGTCTGTTCCGCCTTTGATTATTGACCCGGTTCTAACGTACACCGTGTACACACAATCTTCCTGTATAAAAAAATATTCAATTAATTTTTTTATTAAATCTATAAAACACAAACATTTAATAACGACTCTGACACAAGTGAGAGAGAGGAAATCTTACAGCTTTAATGGTTGCGGCGAAGCAAAAGGTGAGAAGGAAGAAGAGAGCGAAGAGAGTGATTGGAGTTTCCATGTGATGGAGCGGGTGAAGTTAATTATGTTTGTTAAGTGATAGGTGTGTTATAATAAATAGAGGAGGGACAAGTTTAGGACAATTTTTATTAGTTTTCTTCCTATTATTATTTTTAAAAATGTTATTATCATGTCCTTATCTCAATAATTATTTATTTATTATAATAAATAAAACAAATACGTGTTGAGAATATAATTATCATTTATAATATTAGAAAAACATAAAATAAGAATACCAATAAGAAGCACATATGGAAATTATGAAATAAAAATCATTTTGAACGTCTAGATTATACTTTCCTTTTACTTTTTTACGAATTTATCTGATATATATTATCAATGTATTGTTAAAAAAAAGTTTGATATATATTATCAATGTATTGTTAAAAAAAAGTTGAAATAGTTCAAGTGATATATTTATTTATATTTTTGTATTAAAATAATTTTTTTGATATTTATAAACTAAAACTTTTTGAAAAATATATTTTTGTTAAATTAAATATATATATATATATATATATATATATATATATATATATATATATATATATATATCTCTGTGTGTGTGTGTGTGTGTGTGTGTGTGTGTGTGTGTGTGTGTGTGTGTGTGTGTGTGTGTGTGTGTGTGTGTGTGTGTGTGTGTGTGTGTGTGTGTGTGTGTGTGTGTGTGTGTGTGTGTGTGTGTGTGTGTGTGTGTGTGTGTGTGTGTGTGTGTGTGTGTGTGTGTGTGTGTGTGTGTGTGTGTGTGTGTGTGTGTGTGTGTGTGTGTGTGTGTGTGTGTGTGTGTGTGTGTGTGTGTGTGTGTGTGTGTGTGTGTGTGTGTGTGTGTGTGTGTGTGTGTGTGTGTGTGTGTGTGTGTGTGTGTGTGTGTGTGTGTGTGTGTGTGTGTGTGTGTGTGTGTGTGTGTGTGTGTGTGTGTGTGTGTGTGTGTGTGTGTGTGTGTGTGTGTGTGTGTGTGTGTGTGTGTGTGTGTGTGTGTGTGTGTGTGTGTGTGTGTGTGTGTGTGTGTGTGTGTGTGTGTGTGTGTGTGTGTGTGTGTGTGTGTGTGTGTGTGTGTGTGTGTGTGTGTGTGTGTGTGTGTGTGTGTGTGTGTGTGTGTGTGTGTGTGTGTGTGTGTGTGTGTGTGTGTGTGTGTGTGTGTGTGTGTGTGTGTGTGTGTGTGTGTGTGTGTGTGTGTGTGTGTGTGTGTGTGTGTGTGTGTGTGTGTGTGTGTGTGTGTGTGTGTGTGTGTGTGTGTGTGTGTGTGTGTGTGTGTGTGTGTGTGTGTGTGTGTGTGTGTGTGTGTGTGTGTGTGTGTGTGTGTGTGTGACATTAAATGTAATTGTAATTAAATTAATTGTTTTTTATTTTTTAGAAATTAATATTTAATTTATACATAAAAACTTATTGAATGTTTTTTTTATAATTTTAAACAATTTTATTATAATTAAAAAGGATCAAACTATAGTAGTTAACTATAATTTTAAACAATTTTATTATAATTAAAAAGGACTAGGATCAAAGGACAATATTGTGTCAAACTTTATATAATGACATATTCAACGAGCAGAACAAATGACATTATTGTGTCAAATTTTATATAATAACATATTCGATAACTCTTTACCGCATATCCGTATTATTATTATTATTATATATATCTATAAAATTTAACATCAATTGAAAATCATTTGACATGTCAATGAGATTGCATAAAAATTTACGCCTAACAAAACTTCATAAAAACTGTTAATTTTAATCATTCTCTTTAACATATTAATTTTTTTTATTGATGTTAAATTTTATATACATATCTATATGATAATATATTTTGATCAAAAAGTAGATTTTGTCAACTATATGATATAAAAAGTTATCATATGTGTCGAAATATTAAGATTGACACTTTAGTGTCATTTCATTCTGATCTTATTAAAAATATTAACTTTGATGGATGGCTTAAATGTATCAAATATTAATTAATTGCCTTTTTTGAGACAACAATTTTATTCAACAATATACAAATTTCAAAATCAACCGAATTTCAACTATAAATCTCATTTTAAAGGCAATAAACCATATCATAAAAAACAAACAAACTCTTAATACCTGTAAGGGATAAGGAATTACTAAGTAGGAACTCATCGAGTTGCTCTTGCATCAATCTAAAACTCTTAAGGCAACATTAAGCATGAACTAAACGAACTCTCATTGCGTCAATCTAAAACTTTTAAGGGAACACTAAGCAAGAATCTATTGGGATCTCCTTTCATTAAGCAGAGACTAGGGGTGAGAATAGGCTAGGCTTTATAAGGCCTGGGTCTGGCCTACGATAAACTTACAAGGCCTGAGCCTGGCCTATGGCCTACTATAGGCTCGTTTTTTCAGCCTGACCTGGCCTTTTTAAAAGCCTGGTCTGACCTGAAAGCCTTTTTAAAAGCCTCTTTCTTATTAATGTTTTCAATTAATTCATATGTACTTAAGAAGCCTTATAGGTCGCATATATATATATATATATATATATATATATATATACATATATATATATATATATATATATATATATATATATATATATATATATATAGGGTTAAATATATAAAACCCCCTGTAATATTAGCGAGATTCGGTTTAGGCCCCTGTAAATTTTTTTTTTTAAAAACCCCCTCGTAATTTCCAGATTCCGTCAAATAAGTCCTCGATTGCCAGATTCCATGAAAGAATCTTTTATTTTGCCTACGTGGCAGTCCACCGTGGCATTATTAAGTTTTTAATTAATTTTTTACATCTACGTGGATTTTTTTTTTAATTTTTAATTACATATTTTTTTTCTTACAATTAATATTTTTTAAGAATTACTATTTTAATTTTATTAATATTTTTTATGATAATTTATGCATTATTATCAAAATTTTAAATTGGATCCAAAGCCCAATTAGACTTACATAGTAGCCCAACACCTAAACATTTAAAATGTATTGTGAAAAATGAAGTTTATATACACTTTCATTTTATCTTAAACTTTCGATGTGGGACTGTTTCAGCAAATATATAACTCATCAATGCCATCGTTATCACCCAAGCCCCACACATGGCTTCTCCATGTTCATCATCATGGCTTGAATAGGTAGTTGTCGAAGGAATTTACATTCCAGAAATGGCTACTGCAATAGCTTTGTGAACCAAGTATCTTATATTACATTAACACTTATCTTACCACATTAAAAAAGCTTAAGGAGTCCCACCTTGAATTTCTCATACATGCATATTTTGTGTATGCATATTCTGTGTATGCATATTCTATATTCCATTAACCATATATGTACAAACAAGTAACTCATTGAGATCTGAAAGCTTGAAAGCACGGTTTCAGCACCTTGAAAGCTTCATAGCTACAATATGACAATTCCCTATGCATATCCATCCTTCCCCTCCTAATATTTGCACATTCATGGGATCAGAAATGAAAACAATGTTCATGTTTGTTAGCCACGGTGTTTCGAAAATGAAAGTTTCTCCATTTTGTTTTAGTTTTGAGTTTATATAATCATAGATATTTGATATGTTGTATAAGAGACCAGGTAGCATTTCTATCACAGACCACTTTGCTATAAGTGTGTTTATGTTTAGCTTCCAATAGTGGATTGTAGTGAAAAGAATAATCGCCAAAATAATTTCTACAGCACCAAACAAAGCCATTATGCTTGCTGTAGTTTATTAAACAAACAGAAGAAAAAATATTGAAAATGGATGAAACGACGGTGATGGCATGACAAGGTATGGTGGCTGTGAGTAAATGAGTTCCAAAGTTTCATGGATCATCACCAACAAATTGTCAAATATGTTCCTACAACCTCTGCTATAACTGTATCATCACCAACAAATAAACATAGACAGTTGGGCACCAAAAGTTCATGAAGGGACAAAATAGTTTCTCATGGTGTGTGGATAAGAGAGTGACTCATCTTGACATGTATATATTCTCATCATAATTTAATATTCTACTCTTTTATCTTTTATATAATCATAACTATTTAATTAATGTCATGATACCAACTCAATAATTTGCCACACACACCTACCCTTCTATCTCTCTGGCTTTTTAGTATATACACTTCACGTTCTTTATCAAATCACTCATGTACAAACAGTAGAGAACTGATTGAGTTGTTAGCAGGAGTTAGTTTTGGACTAGCAAAGATGATTAATGGTGTAATTGAATGGAAGATGATATTCTGGGAGTCCCACATCGACATTTTGAAAAAAAATTCAAGAGTTTATAAATGAGTGTATCACTACTAATTCTAATTCAATGTAAATTGGGCTGCTAGTTAAAATAACATGGTTCCAGGCCCAATTGTATAATTTTAATAATTAATATATAAATATAAATTAATTAATTACATTATTAAAAAAATTATTTAACGAAATAATAAAAATAAAAATTAACGAAATAAAAAGTTACATAATTAAAAAAAACACGTGGATTTTTATAATTAATTAAAAAATATAAAAAATTCCACCTAGACTGCCACGTCACAAATAAAATGGAATCTAAAGTCAAATAGTGTGCACGGGGGCTATATTGAGAGAATCTGAATATTACAAGGAATTTCTTACAAAAAAAACTTTACCAGGGGCTAAAATCAAATTTCGCTAACATTACAGGGGGGGTTTGTATATTTAACCCATATATATATATATATATATATATATATATATATATATATATATATATATATATATATATATATATATATATATATATATATGAACATTTAGACCGACCTATTTAGCATTTTTTTCTAATATATATATGCATATATAGACCAATCTATTTAACATTTTTTCTAATATATATGCATATATAGGCTAACCTATTTAAACTAATTTTAATATATATGAAAATATAGGCCGGCCTACAAGGCTTTATAGGCTTTTTTAATAGTCTAGGCGTGGCCTATTTTATTAAATAGGCTTTTAAAAAAGCCCAAGCCTAGCCTTTTTATCAAATAGGCCTGGCCTGGCCTTAAGTAGGCTAGGCTATAGGCCCCTGTAGGCCGGCCTGGCCTATTCCCACCCCTAGTAGAGACTCGTCGGACTCTCCTTGCATTAGTCTCAGACATCTGAGAGAGCACTAAGCATAAGCTCGCCTGATTTTTTACATAAATATAAGACTATAGAGGGAGCACAATAGATGAATCTGAAAACGCTTATAGGGCGGGCATCACCACTCAGTGAACTAACTTGGCTATACTAGGCTCGACCCTGGTGAGTAAGAGCATATATCATTCAATGCATCTTGCCAGTAAATTTATTAGGTCAAAAGGGAAATAATACTAATTCAACCCACCAGAGGAGTATGAATCCACCACAAGTTCAATAAGACAATCAGGTAGACCTCCAATAGTGACAAATCCTCACACGACATCCAACAATGTAAAGCCTTATACAGCTTGTAAATAGCAAACCCGACTGACTCTCTTTGCACTTATTCAATACTCCTAAGGAATAACCACGTAGGAACCCACCAAGATCTCTTTGTATTTATTTAAGACTCATAAGGGAACACCACGACAAAATGAACTATGTTTTCCTCGCACTTGTTTAAGATTCCTAAGGGAGCATCAAGCAGGAACCCTCCGGATTCTCCTTGCAGTTTCTTAGGACTCCTAAAGAAGAACCACACATGAACCCATCATAATCTCTTTGCACTTATTCAAGACTCTTAAGGGAACATCACACAAAAACTCATCGAAATCCCCTTGCACTTATTCAAGACTCCTTAGGGAGCACTAAGCAAGAACCCACTGAGTTGTTCTTGCATCAATATAAGACTTCTAATATAACACTAAGCAGGAATCCATCATGCTTTCCTTGCATAAATATAAGACTCCTAAGGGAGCTCTAAGTAGGAACACACCAAAATATTTTTGCATCAATTTAAGACTCCTAAGGAAGCACTAAACAACAACCCATCGGGTTCTACTTGTTGGATTTTATTATGGATTACGTTAATTAATAAAAATAAATTATTTAATTTGTTATTGCACCTTATTTTAAATAAATGAATACTATATCAAGTTGTGTTGTTGAATAGTTCGTGATAGATTGGGTTATTATTTTTAGTTAACCTGCTGAAATGTATCTACCCTCATCTGGTGGTTATATAATGTGACTATCACATTAGATCAAAACAATCTCTTCCACGTACCAACCATTAGCAAGAAGGCAGTACACTTTTCACATATTTTTTTATCTTCAAACTAAATGGAACTATAAGAATATTATACTTAATTATATATATATATATATATATATATATATATATATATATATATATATATATATATATATATATATATATGAGATATATTAAGTGTCTATAATTTAATTAATAATTTATCACTCCTTCCATCAACTTAAGCCTCTTAAGGGGGCACTTAGCAGGAACCCACTAGCCTCCCTTTGAATCAATCTAAGACTCTTAAGGGAGCACTAAGTCGGAACTCAACGACCTCACCTTAACTCAATCTAAGACTCATAAGAGAGCACTAAGTAGGAATCCACTTGACTTTTCATGCATCAATCTAATACTTCAAAGGGAGCATAAAAAAGGAACCCAATAGCCTCTCCTTGCATCAATTTAGGACTTCTAAGGGAACACGAAACATGAATCCACTGAACTCTCCTTGCATCAATCTAAAATCCTAAGAAAACATTAAGCAAGAACCCATCGAATTGCAGGAATCCATCGGAATTTCCTTGCATCAATCTAAGACTTCTAAGGGAGCATTAAAAAGAAACCCACCAGACTCACCTTGCATCAATCTAAAACTCCTAAGGGAGCACTAAGCAGAAGCTTATTTGCCTATGCTTACATCAATTTAAGACTCCAGAGAGAGCACCCCAGAAGATGTAGAAAATGTTTGTTGGGCGGGCATAACAACTAAGTGAACCAGCTCGGCTAAGCTAGGCTCGACCCTGATGAATATAAGCATATATCATTCAAAGCATTCTGCCCTTACATGACTCATGCTTGATAAATTGTGTACATTTTGATGATTCAGTCCAGATTCAAACCCGAGCATAACATAATTAACCTGACTTAATTCATTCACGTGGAAGGACCAAGTCGAGTTACTCATAATAGGCCATAGTTAACAGTCCGATCCAAGTTTAATAAAATCATTCCTAAACAATGCCCTTTATACATGCGAACAAGACACATAAGTCGTTTAATTATCATTAATAATCGGTCTCGGTCAAAGAAACAAGGGACTTGATTCTCATTTACTGTCTTGAGTTAGACAAGTAAATATGTATCATACTGACAAATAAATTGGTTATAAATGACCGTGAGTATAAGATACCATATCTAAACTGAAAATCACTCACTGAAGACAGTCAATCAATTACTTACAACTCTTACAAGCTTTGCAGTGATAGAGTTACAATACATATATAATGCTTTTACACAATAAAATTAAAATTATTATATTTTTGCACAATCAAATTAAAACTATTATCTTTTTGCACGTGCATCGAGAAGTATAAAATAGTTAAATTGTTTTTTTTCACCAAAGGTAATTTAATTGCTAGTTTTTATTTCAAACATGATCTTTAAAATGCAATATCATAAAAACAATTTAGAAAAAAATATAATAATCATAAACTATAAATATTATTTAGAGTTATGATATTTCTAGAACCATTGAGATTTGAGACCTTTCGAAAGAATATGCGGGTCATGACAAAAAGGTTCCTTTTGAAATTATTAGTATACCATAAAATAAAATTAAAATATAAGCTTTAAAAAATGTCTAGCTGATGTGCGGTACTACCCGCCAATATACTTACTTCCATAGTTCATTACATTAAAAAAATACAATAAAAATTTAAAAAAATTACCACATTTAATTTTTGAGTTTAACTCACTTTCATAATTCATTACATTAAAAAATCAATATATATATATATATATATATATATATATATATATATATATATATATATATATATATATATATATATATATATATATATATATATATATATATATATATATATATATGAGTTCTGATCTTACCCGCTTCAAAATTTCGCACCTCCCCTTTTACAAAGAGTTCCTTGTTAAGTATCGAGTCTTTGTTCACAATCCCCTTTGACTATTATGAATATGAAAGACACCCTTTTACTAAAGACGTTGATGCTTCAGGATGTTGAACAAGGGAGGTATGACAAGGATGCTAGCTACCTAGAGACGAGGCTCCAGGAGAAAACATGTTTATCACGAGAGACAATGACATTTGCAGTCCCTCCAACAAGATGAGGAGAAATGGGAAAAGAGGTTGGAGGATGTTTAGGCTAAATCCATAGAGAGTTCTATTGAGAAAAGATCTTTGCATGATTCTTTGGACAGAGTTCTCCTTTTCCAAAAAGGTTTAGAGAAGGAGGTATTATATTTGAAAGACGAAGCAATGTTAGGTGTCAGGGTGTACTTTGAGCGAGAGACAACGACTGTTGCAGTCCCTCCAGCAATATTCATTAAGAACATACAACTTCATACAATCTTGTTCAACAAGTTTTGCACAAAATCAAGATCTTCATCTCTCTCTCTCTCTCTCTCTATCTCTCTCTCTCCTTGCCGCAATCTCCACTTTCGGCTGGTTACCTTCGATCACGTGACACCACCTGACCACCGCCACACATCCCTCCGTCTCCGGCCAAGATTCCGCCGCTCATAACACCGTCGGCCGCTGCAATTTTCGGCGATCTCCCCTTCCGTTTGCGTGCATCACGCGCTCTGCCTCTCTCTATCGAGCATCCTCCCTCCGCTTTCGTAGCTCCGATCAGAGCTCTCTCTTATTTGCACGGATTTTCTCTTTCTCTTTCGATTCGGTAATAATTCTTAGCTCAATTCTTGATTAATTGATTACTGATGATTATTTTAGGAGTTAAGTGATTATGTGAATTTTCTTGATTTAGATGTGAATTGAATTACCATGATTCTTGAATTTGTTTGTGATACCAAAATTCCGATTCGAATTAAATCAATTCTTGAATTATGTTGTGTTAGTGCTTGAGAACAACACTTTTATGTGAATTTTTGATTTACAACACGTTTGCATTTTTATAGCAACATAACTTGAATCGGTAAACGCTTTTGAGCATTGATTTGTGGTTTTACACTCGATTTTGGTCGACATTGATTCAAGTATATGCCGCTGCCCGGAAAGTGTAAACGTGTTGCAATTTGCTTTTCAAAAGTTGGTTGATGCTTTCTTGTACGTAATTGCACGCTTAATGATGATTCGTGTTGTGAAATTTTGTTTCCGATGTGATTTTCCATGCGTTTGTGTGACTTGATGTGGTGTTGTCCAAAACTTGAAAGTTCACTTGTTTCGACCCTTAATTCGCGTGTAATACGTTTGTAGCTTTGATTGCTTGATTGGCAAGTACCAGTAGTATTTGGAATAATTTTGAAACGACTTTTGGTTGTGATTCGAAATTAGAAACAATGATGTCCGAATTTTGTTTTAACATGTATGTTATGATCCAAAATTCTTTTGATGCATGTTCGTACTTAATTGCTTGATTGTGGACCATCGGTGTCAAGTTTAGCCACTTTCCGAGCGACTTTTTATGTATATCTTGTGTTAACAAAGTTGCTGCCCAGTATTTAGTTTTGTGGTTCCCATACATGTTAGCCACTTGTTTCTTCATGATTCGACTTGTGATTTGAATGTGTAACTCCGGTTACAGTTCCTTGTTATTTATAAGGGTAAATAGCTTTTTCGCCCCTGCCATATAGGCGATATTTTAAAAAAAACCCTGTAAATTTTTTTTTGCATGGATTACCCTAACGTTTGAAGATTCTCTCATTTTTTACCTTCATCACATCCATATGATGTGGATGGTCGATGTGGCTTATTATTTTATTTATTTGTTAATTTTAATGCCACATAGGTATAGCATGAGTTGAACCCACTCCCTTGTGATTACAAGGATAGCACCCTGGGCTAATAGCATATTATGTTATTCTATCGAATTTAAGGATTCTTATAGTATAAATTACTGTAATTTAATTTGATTAAACTTTAATATTTAATAAAGTTAATATTTAATTACTGTAATTTAATTTGATTAAACTTTATTATTTAATAAATTTAATATTTAATTACTGTAATTTAATTTAATTAAACTTTATTATTTAATAAACTTTATTACTGTAGCTTAATATTTATTAAACTAAATATTTAATAAATTTAATATTTAGTTACGGTAATTTAATTTAAATAAAATTTATTATTTAATAAACTTTATTACTTCAACTTAATATTTATTAAACTAAATATTTAATAAACTTAATATTTAATTACAGTAATTTAATTTAATTAAACTCTATTATTTAATAAACTTTATTAATGTAACTTAATATTTATTAAACTAAATATTTAATAAACTTAATATTTAATTACTGTAATTTAATTTGATTAAAATTTATTATTTAATAAACTTAAAAATAAAAATAATTTAAATTTAAGTTTAATAAACAGAAATACTTAAAAACTTATTAAATGTAAAGTAATTTAAATTTAATAAACATAATATTTAAATAACTAAAATATAAATATATTTGATTACGTAAATTAAAATAATAATATATTAGAGTTTATAATATTAATATTTAAGTATTAATTTTATTAACTATATACTATAAAAATGATTAATACGTTAATTATAGTTAAATAATTTGATTAATAATATATTAATATGTTAATTATTAACTATCAATATTAATACGTTAATTTCAAAATTAACTATACATATTAATACATTAATAGGTTAATTATAAATAAATAATTTTTATAGTATATATTAATACGTTAATTATTAAATGAGCGATGCTATACATCGCGAAAAGCTTTCTTCACGAACATCACGAAAAAGTTATACTGTAATATATTTATCTCATATAGTTGCACGCTAACCGGTTCAATTTATTAAGGTTATTTCTTTAAGTTTATTTCTTTCATAGCCAACCAATTTCCCAAACATCTCTACTCAGATACCCTAGAAGAACAAAAGACTTTCTAAAACAATATTTCTTATCAAAATTTTCTTTTCTTAAAACTCTATTTCAAAAATTCATCTTGTTCATAGTAGGTTGGTGAGAAAAACCGAAAAAATTGAACCGAACTGAATTATTATAAAAATTTATTTAAACTGAACTGAATCAAATCGTTTTAATTTATTAAAAACTGAATTGAACTAAAATTATTGATTTGGTATGCCGTTTCGAAATTCTGAATTGTACCAAACCATTAAAGGACCTTTTTTTTTTCCAAACCGAATCATTAGAAGAAATTTTTTTTCAAACTGAATCGTTTATCAAAGAACCAAACCATTAATCTATATTTTTTTTAATTTGTTTTAAGTGTTTTTTATTTTCAGTATTGGTTCGGTTTAGGTTCAGATTCAATTCGGTTTGATTTCAATTATAATTCGATTCTAGAACGGTGTGTATATAATAGTTTGGTTCACTATCTAAACATAATGATTCAGTTATTTTAATTTCAATTCAGTTCGACTTGACAATTGAGTTCAGTTCTTATCATACAACTTACAATTCTTTTAAACAAGTGAAAACAAAATAGAATTAAAATGATAGACCTTAAAAAAATAGTAGGAAGAGACTTCAAATGGGTAAATAAATTTTAGAGAAAAGCTATGGAAGATAGAGAGATAGGATTATCAAGAATTTGAGACAAAAAATTGAAAAAATAAAAGAAAAAGAAGCAGAGAAAATTGAGAGAGAAGAAAAAAATATTGTTATTGGAGTCATCGAAACAATGAGAGAGGAGATAATCTGAATTAATTAAGTTAAATAAAATAATGCCTATGTGTGCCAGTTCATTCGCAATATTTTTGCGAGGTTTATTTTCGTTATAATTAGCATTTCTCTTATTAAATATAAATAGTTTCAAATTAGTTAATAATATTAATACTTAAATATTATTAACTATAATTAACTACATACTATAAAAATATTAATATTATTAACTAATTTAAAATTATTAACTATATACTGTACTATAACAATAATTAAATGTGTTTATGTAACAAATAAAAATAAAATATCTAGTGTAGTGGAAAGGGTGCTGAAGATTCATTGTGAAGGGAGGGGTTTAACTCCCACCTTTCCACAAAATTTTTACCCTATTTATATGCGTTTTTGACTTGTGCAAGGTACTTTGAGAAGGCTTTCGATTGTTTAGTATTCACTTTATTCGATTAAAAAGCCATTGCATTCCACTTTATATGTGGATTCGAGTTCGCTTCCGATGCGATCAATTTCGGTTCTCATTCTATGAGATGTATATACTGTTGCTTGTGTTTTTGTCTGGCTGTGATTTTCTTACAGGTTTATTGATTCGGATGTGTCCGATACACACCACACTTCGCATGTGATTTATTTTCACATAGATGATGCTTTGATGCTTATGACGTGCACCTGATTTCTGACATTCTTGTTTGTTGATGCTATCTCACGCGAAGTCTCTGGGTTTTTTTTCTAATTAGTTTGCTTTATTATGGATTATTATCCGTTCGATATACTTTCTTGAACCGATTTACTATTTCTGCATTTTTTCCTTTTGATGCCATGAGAAGTAGGACTGGGAGACCGTGCCACTTGGCAGGCCTCCTTTTGAATATCTGAATGAAGGCGGTTCAGCACACCGTTTCCAATGTATTTCCACTGTACAATTTCAGGATAATTGCAAATTCGGAAGTCTTCTTCAAGGAATCAATTCTCGACCCGAACACATGAAATGGAGTGGACATCAAGACGGTTCATTTTATGCAAGAATCGTATCAAAATGGCTTAGAGGATGGAAGTTATGAATTTTCGAATATCCACAGAACAGTGGATCAGCGAAACTGAAATTACCGAAACAATTAATTTCCACCATTTCCTTGATGAATTAGCCTCCGGGCCTAACAGATGAACTGTAGAACATATCAAGGCGATCCCAACTGTTGAACATCAAGCCAAAATGAATTTCTGGGTGAGAGCTACGATTTTTAGAAAATGCACCGTAACACGAATTTTCTGTCAAACTGCTTCGAAGCAACCACAACGCTTAACTTTCCTGCAACTTTAAACATGTTGGGATACGAGGAAATTAACGTTAATGAGAATTTGGCCAACCATTGACTAGATAGCCTGGAGAAATGCTTTAATTGAGTTAAACGACGAAATAAACACCTTTCGTAACCTGATGAATTATATATTGATGGGGATGGAAAATTTTGGGGTGCAACACATCCGTCTACACATAGACACCATGCTCGGAAACACATTTATCAAAGCCAATATTAACTAGAAACCATATATGCGATGTTACAAGCTCTTGGAGCTTGTTTCAAACCATAAAGTGCTTTCTCCAATTTGTACTCTCTTCCCTCTTGATTTGTCATAATAAAACCCGGGGGCTGTTCTACATAAACTTCCTCCTCATGTGAACCAGTCAAAAATGCGGATTTCACATCCATTTGATAAATTGACCAATTATTGCAAGTTGCAATGCCAACAACTAGCGTTATGAGTTCTATCCTAAAAACAAGTGCAAACATCTCAACAAAGTTTATACCTTCTCTTTGCAAAATCCCTTCGCAACTAGTCGAGCCTTATGCTTGAAAATTTTAACTTTGGAATTTACCTTCACTTTTAGAATCATGTCACACTGATTGACTTCTTTCGTTCTGGTAGACCAACCAACTCCCAAGTACTATTTTTCTCAATTGATTCCAGCTCATCTTTTATCGCACACACCCACTTTGGATCACTTAATGCCTCTTTCATGCTGACGGGCTGGAATTCGACCATAAGCGCAAAGTGAACGAAGACACCATCATCATTGATCTCATTATCCCAAAATACTTCACAATCTTGGAGTCTCTGAGGAAAACCTCTCTACATAAGTTGATGTACAATACCTCTTGCAACCTGATTTTCTTAATTTTCATTATCGTAACCGGTTACAGTAATCTCGTAATCGGTTACGTCCTTTGTCGTATCAGTTTTAGCAGCCCCAAGAAGCATGAAATTGCACCCGTAATCGGCTACGCCATTCTGGTAACAGGTAAAGGGACGTGTCAAATTTTATTTTTCCGCTGTCAAAAGTCTCAGTTCGTTGACCACAATGTCCCGACTAATCATGATTCTCTTTTTTGCTATATCAAATAATTTATAACCTCCATTAGGATGATAACCAACTAGCAACATCATTTCACCCTTGTCATCCAACTTCTTTCGAAGTTGACCCGGAATGTGTCGTAATGCTATCGAACACAAAGCTTTCAAATGACTTAAGCTTGGTTTAAATCTAGACTATACCTCTTATGGAGCCACCTTATCAAGCTTCTTTGTAGGGAACCTATTCAACAAATAGGTGGCTATAGAAACGACTTCATCCCATAGCTCTTCGGCAAGTATTTTCCCTTTAACATACTTTGAACCATGGTCATTATCGAACAATTTTTCCTCTCGGAAATACCATTTTGCTATGGCGTGTAGGGTGGCACAATCTCACGTACTATTCCTTGTTCATCATAATACTTCCCAAACTTATTTGAGGTATATTCATCTCCACCATCCATTTTGAGAATTTTGAATTTGTGACCACTTTGCCACATTAAATACCTCATTCTTTCAATTGATTAGATATATCCATAATTTCCTACTAAAATCATTGATAAAGGTAACAAAATACCTATTACCACCATACAAGTTGACTTGCATTGGACCGCACACATCAGAGTACACCGCCTCAAGATGATGTTTGGTCCTATGACATGTATCCTTGCTGAAACTACTATTCTGCAGCTTCCCTTGCACACACTCTTCACACATCTCAGTTGGAATATTGATTTTTGCAAACCCTGTTACCATACCATCCATTTGTAACGTGTCGAGGTCTTGAAAATTGAGATGTCTAAGACGGTATTGCCACAAACACTCTTCTCGACTTTCCTCTGTAGCAAGAAACTTATGCTCAATCACCTTTATCTCTATCTTGAAATTCCTATTGGCAGCCACAAGCGCTTTAAGGACTAAAACCCCGTTTCGGTCCAAAACATGCAAAATCTTTTTTCCATGCGAATCATGTAATCCTTCTCAAGCAATTGTCCAATGCTCAAGAGATTACATTCGATTCTTGGAATGTACAATACATCTTTGATAAAAGAATTCCCACCATCCTTTATCATGATCAAAACATCAACGACCCCGTCGGCCGCTAAGGTGGTACCGTCCACGAATTTCACCTTATTCTTCGTGGCTTGATTGATTTTGACAAACCAATCCTTTCTACCCGTCATATGTTTTGAACAACCGTTAGCATTACGGTTTTCTTCAAACACGTTTCTGCAACATTTTTTGAACTGCTGCAGCTGCTGTCTAGCAACTTGCAACTGTTACTACTGTTATCCAACTGCTTATTAATGCCATAATTCTCCTATGTGATCATAACTAGAAGCGTGTTATCATCATCTACCACCTGTCGAGCAACCTTAGCCTCATTGCTTTGATTTTTCCTTGATTTCGCATTACAATCTTTTGAGAAATGACCAAGTCTATGATAATTGTAACACTTCACATTAATCTTTTCAATCTTCTTGGTGTTGTTTCCTTGACCACTAATTTTGGAGCTGCTCTTACCTTTTTGCCCCATCGAAACCTTCGAATTTTGTGGATCTTTTCCACCAAAATTTTGGAAATTTTACTTTCCTCTTGAAGTCTATTTTCCTTTTGATCTTTTACTCTTCTCGTTGAATTGTGCTTACAACACAATCTCCACCTTAGCTTTGTCATTCCCCTTTCATCCATCCTTTTGTTCATGAGCCTCAAATGAACTTTGAAGCTCCTCTTTGCTCAATGTCAAAAGGTCTTTCGATTCTTAGATTGCCACTACAATGTTGTCGAATCTTGACGTTAAAGAACGTAAGATCTTCGACACAACATTCTGCTCCAAAATAGTTTCCTCGCAAGACTTGATTTGTTTCACCAAACACGTAATGCGCGTTACGTATTTGTTGATTGTCTCTTTCTCTTGCATTTGAACCTATTCAAATGGTAGCTTGTGAGTTTGTAACCTCACCACTTTTTCTTTATCAGCCCCTTCAAAAGTGTTTTTCAAGATCTCTCAAGCTTGCTTCGCCGAATTGGAATCGCCAACTTTTTCAAAGTTGTCACCATCAACACAAGAATGAATCAAGAAGAATGCCTTGTAATATTTCTTCTTTTCTTTCTTCTGTGCAGCCTTATGAGCATTTGTAGCTTTTGCCCCAAGTGGAGTAACTCCATTGTTAACCACTTCAAGAACATCTTGATAGCCAAATAATACATTCATTTGTTTGCACCATTTATTGTAGTTCTTTGAATCAAGGGTTGGAAGATTAGTGGGAACTCAATCGTTGGAGACGGTAGTCATTTTTGCAACGGATTATGGATCAGAACCAGACTCTTGATGTCAAATGTTGAAACATACACAAACTATTTTGGTGAATCAATGGAGAAAATTGATAATTGGAGAAAATAAAATGAGAAAAATAATAGAGTAATTGAGAGTTAGAAGAAAATTGTAACAAATGACATTAACTTCTAATGTTATAATACTGAGGTATATATATATATATATATATATATATATATATATATATATATATATATATATATATATATATATATATATATATATATATATATATATATATATATATAAATATAAGTATAAACAAATGGGATACAAAACAACTCAAAAAATCCTAACACAAGTTCGTAATCAGTTATGTCAAACATGGTAACCGATTACGCATACTCAAAACAGAAAAACAAAAGCAAAACTGTCTGCTGTAATCGATTACCAACTTGATAATTCCAGTTTTCAACTTCCAAAAATGCTTATTTTTTAAACTATTCACACCAGTTAATTCTAAGAAACTTATCCTAGATAATCCAAAATGTTCAAAAGACATTAGTTTCTCTCTATTTCTCTATTCTTGTCACTAACATATCAGGTTATTTCCTCTATTTTTTCTGTCGGTGAATTCTTATTTATCCAACTCAAAAAATTGGGTAAGGTTACCCTCCATGTAAAATGTCTTGAAAACAACAAACAAATATACTAATTAATAAATAATTAAATATATAAAAGTTAAATGGTGTTATGCGATTGGTTGAAAGTAAACTATCCATCTTTTTGTGATGAGTAGAAATTAGATACCATTGACTACATCTCTACTTGAATAACTATTAGCCAACGTGTTACAAAAAGTAAATGGTACTTCAGCCCTGAAACCTCGAACTCGTAAACAAATCTAATCATAAACAAAGAAATGAAGCCACGGAGAAGGAAGAACCATGTGAAACTATTTAATGACACTGATCTCACTTCACTAGTAGTGCTAGACATGATTCACTTCATATGCCGCAAGAAACGCACGCACTGAAAAAAATATATATTAACCCAACCTCATTACTCAACTCACTCATTGTAGCATCCAATTCACTTCTCATTATCATTTCAACGTTTTTACTATAATAATCATGGCAAGGTTTGTGTTGCTGTTAATGGCCCTTTCTATGATCACTGTCCTCCCTTTACTTGCTACAGCATTGTTCCATGTCAAAGGTTCTGTTTACTGTGATACCTGTCGTGCTGGATTCGAAACCAACGCCACCTTCTATATCCAAGGTATAATATATTGGTTATATCGTGATCGTTTTATATAGTAAGGATCTAATGTAACAAATATAGTGGCGCAGCTTGACGTCTGTTTGCCTTCTATTTCTGAAGGACTTCTATTAATTTCAATGTAACTAACTTGTAACTAATTTATTTTGGTCTTGTTAATTAGGTGCGAAGGTGGGAATTCAGTGTCACGATAGGAAGACTATGGACGAAGTTTTCTACACGGAAGGAGTGACGGATTCGACAGGAACATACAATATTATGGTTGAGAATGATCACTATGACCATATTTGCAAATGTGTGCTTGTTAGTAGCCCAATAAAATCTTGTAATACTCCAGATCCGGGGCGTAACAGATCTAGCATTGTTCTTACTCACTACAAAAATGGTGTTCTCAACCATCTTCACTATGCAAATTCTATGGGTTACTTGAAGGATGAGCCATTGCCTCAATGCCATCAACTCCTCAAATATTACCTGTCTGATATCTGATTACTATGATATGCTATGTTTTTTTTATTTATGTCTTATTCACTAATTACTATGATATGTTTCTTTTACTATTTGTTATGGACATCATAGGAGGGATACTAAGTAGTAGTTACTATTTACAATTCAGTTTTGCTTGTTTAAGTCATTACGCCACTTAATTGTGGTATATATAAACTATAATATAATGTATTGTTGTTGAAGTTTTACAAATTAATTTAATGTGGTAGTTGAGTACTACTAGTTACAATGTAGTTATTTATGTGTAGATACTTAACAAGTTACAACAATGTCCACTTAGTTGTAGATATTGTTTCGGGCTGCACAAAATCGTTCCACATTATTTGAGAATCTTGAGAATCGAGACTAAGAGTAATTGAAATATAACAGTCATATTTTTGAATTCAACGTGACACATTTTCTTATGGGACTTCTCAGACTCAAAACGGACAATACTTCGTAGCCACAATGACGCAGACTTGAGATCGACCGAAACAGATACAACTAGTGGAGGAAAATAACTTGAATTAACAAACAAACTATATTCATTGCTTCTTTAAAAATGTATCACATCAAAATTTAAGAGTTTCATAAAACACTACAATACATTCCACTAAGATAATCAATAAGAAGAAAACACTCCAAAGGGTGGTATGGTGTCTCCTATTATTTATTTATTATTAGTAACAAATATGGTAAGAGTTAAGATATATCTAAAAATATGGTAAATGGATTGCCAAATCCATAAATCTAAAGCATTACAACAAATCAAAGTCCAAAATAGAAAGTGAACATTTTATTTAGTATTATTCTGGATGGTATTGATATCTAAAGTCCCAAAGAGAGTTTTCTTCCTCTTGGCCATGCAAATTATGTGCTGGATTTTGAGGAATAAAATCCATGTTGTGATTACCTTTCAACATTTCAAGTGCAGCTTCCAATTCAACATCATCCACATCATTCAACCAATGTTCTACCTCCCATCCAAATTTCCCACCTTCAATATCTCCCACTTTCAACCACTCATCCACATTTTCAATTCTTGCTTCACAATCAAGCAAATTTGCAAAACTCAAAGGTAACTTATTCTGTGGAAACTCTCCATCTTCGCCACCAACATCGAACACACACTTCCTTTTCTCGCTTCTGCTACTGCTACTACTACTACCATTAGAACTTTCACCTTCCTCCGAAATAGACATTTTAAAACACTTATTAGTCACACCAAGCAAAGCTTCCTCTTGGTTCATAACCTTGCACCAAGTAGCACTATCTCTTGCTGTCATCTTATCCTGCAAAGTCTTAGACTGAGTAACCAATCTCCTTAGCTTCTCCAAATCAGGTGAAATATGCTTTATAACACCAGCTAAAACAGAAACTTTCCATGCTTTTTTAAGATCATGCGGCTTTTTATAAGGCGGCGGACCTTGTTCTTGAGCCAATAAGCCTTGTTCGCCCCACCAAATCTCCGATCCTGTGGGCCACCACGGAGGAGATATTCCTCTATCCAGAGGAAACCTTCTCTGCGGTGGCACACAATGTTGCATTAAAGCCGAAAGAAGCGAACCAAGCGTTGCATCTTGTAAATCTTGGAGGAGGTGTATGTAAGAGTTTGGATCATCCATCATAGTATTAAGTTGCTCGTCTTTTCCAAGAAGCGGTAAGTATTTCGCGACCGCTAGAGGCGCGCTTTGATCGAAACGGATTTGATCTTTCCACCATTCGCGCAAACTATCCGAGGAGCCTGATACCGGTTTACCTTTTTCTGGGATGATTCCGTAGACGAAACCTTTAGCTTTGCAAACATCCATGATTTTTGCCATGTATTTGAGTACTGAATCTTGTGCTCTTGCCATCTTTTTCCTCCTAGACGCCTCTTGTTTCGCTTGTTGCTCAGGTTCAGTGTTATTCTCTTGCTTTTCCTTGAATTTTTGTAGAAGGATCTTGTCCTTCCACATGCGTTTCTTCAGCTCCTCATAGTCCACACTTTCGATTTCAGTTTCTGTTCCCTCTTCGGTTTCTTCTACTGCATAAGGGTCGGTTTCTTCGCTGATCACCACCATGGTTAGCTTCAGCTATAAGAAAGGATAATGTGATTAAGATAAGAATGAAGAATGTGTATGAGAGTTTTGTTTTGTATAGTTGTGTTTATATATGAAGTTTGATGAATGGCGGTGTATGGAAAATTAAATGAAGAAGATAAAGAAACAACAAATATATTTGCGCAAATGGCGGATTTTGTGCCGGGTGTATGTCTGTGTGTCCTTTTGGATTGCATGGTTTATTCAGTGGTGAGTACGAGTTACAAGATTGATTGTTTTTTTTATCTGATTTCTGTTAAGTTTATGACAATGTTGGTGATGATTGATGATTATATTTTACGAGTGATTTTTTTTGACTCAATGTTTTATGAGAGTGAGTGATGATAGATTGATGAGTTTGTGTGTTTGTGAATGATGTAAGGCCAACGTGAAACAAGCACATGTAGTTTAAATATTTGGTTTAGTCCATAGAGATGGGAAGACCTATTCTTCTTCTAATACCTTGTTTTTTTATTCTATCAAATGTTTCCTATTTTGATTTTAACTCTGCATTGATACGGCCTTTTGTTTGACTGAAAATCAACAATGTCTTATGTCGGCCTTTTTTGGATCATTTGTTATGTCGACTGAAATGTTTGATTTGTGGTCTCGGTGGAAGTATGCTGACTACAAACTTAAAAGTTAAAAATAATAAAATTTCTCCACTCTCGTGAAAAATCTACCCTCACCCCTATAATTTTATTTTCATTCCTAAGAAGTTTAAAAACATGTCAATGTTACTATTTTTAAAATTTTAACTATTTATTCTAGGTTTTTTCACCTTCACTTTTAACCTTTTTGAATTTGGAGAATCTTTATGTCAATATTTCAGTTTGTTAAAGTATTATGGTGGATAAAATTTATCAGAACAGTCCATTGTAACGATATGATATGTAACATGTTTATTAGAAACATTTTCTTTTACATTTTTGAAATGTTGATCTGATGCTTAACAATAGGCCCCGATTTAAGTATATTTAACAGGATAATAGAAGGGATGTCAAATTCTCATATTACTCATGTAGATAGTTAAATATAACAAATTCAAATTTTATCTCTTTGATGTAAATGGAGGAGAATGCAATGCAATGAAATAGTCTCGGATGAATTTATTGAAAATTTATTTTGTTGAAAATATAAAAATATAAAGCAGATAAAATAAAAGGGAGGGGAGTGCTAGTAACACTCTCTTTTTAACACTCGTTTCAATACTCACTTGTTTATTGGTTGAAATATATGTGTGTCACTCACTTTAAAAATAGATCTCACCTAAAGTGGTAGGATTCACATATTTCAACCAATAAAAAAAGAAAATTTCTTTACCCACCTCCCTTTGGGTGGTCACCTCCTGCGAAAAACCAAAACTACCCCTGCTTCGGAAGTTCATTTCCGAAAGCGTGTTTTTTTAAAAAAATTGACTTACTTCGGAAGTTCATTTCCGAAACAATTATTTCGGAAGTTCACTTCCGAAATACTGCGATTTCTGCAGATTTATCAAAACACTCCCCCTCCCCCAATCATTTACCCTAAATCAAAACAAAAAGTGGCAGAGGCGAAAATTTGTGCAAACAGAATTCCAAAGCTGCATCAAGGCTCCAATCACACTGCTAAACAACATTCAAAAGCCCTCAATCCTAACACTTTGTAAGTTTTGAAATTTTTAGATCTATTATTCAAATGCATGTTATTTAGGGTTTTAATTGCATAAATGATATATGGCTAGGTTGTTAGTAGTATTTAGGTTGTTTAGAAGCATTTTGATTTGGTTTGAAGGTTGATTTAGGGGTCTGCCATGGAAGTTGCAGGAAATTGCATCGCAGGGGTGTTTCGGAAGTTCATTTCCGAAAACACCTCCATCCCAGTTTTCGGAAATGAACTTCCGAAATATATCAGAAGTTCAAATTTTTTTGTTTTTTATTTTGTCTCTCATATTAATCAATTTCAATTGTTTACAGGAACATGTCAGGCAACCAACCAGCACGCAGGACTGACGCTAAGGGAAGAAAGGGTTCTTCAAAGAAGGAGGTGAAAGAGGTGAAAGAGGTGAAGGAGGTGAAGGAGGTGAAGGAGAAGAAGGAGAAGAAGAAACTTTTGACTGGTTCTGCTTCGCAGCCTTCAGGCGTGATCAACGCTGATGGTTCTGATACTGAGTGGGATGAGGATTGGTATAATTATCTTCATTCGGAGGAGTTCGCTCGTCGGGAAGAATAACGTGTTTTTATTTTGTTTGATGTGTATTTTGTAACGCTCGTCGGGCAGAATAACATGCTTTTGTCTTGTTTGACGTGTCTTGTTTTGTTCTGATTTCGGATTGTATCGAATAATGTTTTTGTATTGGATTTATCATGTTAGTTTTTGGAAGTGGTAACCGGGGCTGGAACATATGACGGAGGAGGTGGATGTCCGGAGGAAGAAGAACCGGAGGTACGTCCACCGCGAGACAAATGAGCCAATCAATGTAAGCTATAGTTTATCATTATCATCTGGGGACGTCATTTCTAAAAAATCAAGATTAAAAATAATAAGATTTTTTTCCCAATTTTTTGTAATGACGTCCCCTGATGATAATGATAAACTATAGCTTACATTGATCGGCTCCTTTGTGTCGCGGTGGACGTACCTCCGGTTCTTATTCCTCCAGACATCCACCTCCTCCGTCATATGTTCCGGCCCGGGTTACCACTTCCAAAAACTAAGATGATAATATTATCGTTGTAATCTTCACCCGATTAAATAAAGCGAATTGTAACTTTAATTTTCGTTGGAAGTCTTTTTTTCTCCCCACCACTCTCTCATCCCCACTTACCCGTGTTGAACAATATGTAACTTTAATTTTATGTAATATTATCGTTGTAATCTTCACCCGATTAAATAAAGCGAATTGTTGTTGTTTTTCATTTTATTCTGTCCAGACATATTTTCGGAAGTTCATTTCTGAATTCCCCAGGGGGGTGCGTTCGGAGATGAACTTCCGAAACACCACATTTTCTGAAAAGTCACTTTATTTCGGAGATGCATCTCCGAAATCAATATTTTATATTAAAAAAAACACGTTTTCGGAAGTTCATTTCCGAAAACACCTTTTTCAAGAAAAAAAGTACAGTTTCGGAAATGAACTTCCGAAACAAGGGGTATTGTGGTAAATTCACCGGAGGTGGCCAAGAAGGTTGGGAGGTGGGTGAAGAAATTCTCTAAAAAAATAAGTGTTAGAGAGAGTGTTGAAAGGAAAGTATTGCTAGCATTTCTCTTAGCATTTATCTAAAATCTATCTTAAACATGTTATATCAGTTTGTTACAATACTATGCAATGCATATTGTAAGTACAAACAAAAGCATTTTCACGATCATATAATATACGGCATGTATAAAAACTGAACTGCAATTGACTATGATAATGTAGAATTTGCATACATATTATTGAAGTGCATATTGTATGATCCACTCTCACTCTTCTTCTTTTTATTAGTCTTTCCATCTTTCTCCTTAAATCTTAAGCACCACACATTTATACATGGAGATGAAAGTATATCAAATTGAGACATTACATCACCTTTAAAATTCATGGTTTATATACAGTTTTTTTATATAACGTAATGATCTCTACATTTGGCATCAAGAGTTCTGGTTCTGATTCAATTCCGCTGTGATAATGAGTATCAATGATCGAATCTCTACCAACCTACCGATTCTTGATTCGAAGAATTATGACAAGTGGTCGAAACAAATAAAGGTTTTGTTTGGGTATCAAGAAGTTCTCCGTATCGTCAACAACGGTGTTACACCACTTGGGGCTGAACCCACAGCTGCACATCAAGCTACATTCAAAGAAGAGAAGAAGAAAGACTACAAAAATTTTTTCTTGATACACTCTTGCGTTGATGGTGATAATTTCGAGAAGGTCGGTGATTGCAAGTCCGCGAGGCAAGCTTGGGTAATTCTTGAAAAAGCTTATGTTGGGGCTGCAAAGGCGAAGGTGGTGAGGTTACAAACTCACAAGAGGCAATTCGAGTTAATGCAAATGGAAGAGAAGGAAACGATCAATGATTATGTGACGCGCATTACGCGTTTGGTAAACCAAATCAAGGCATGCAGAGAAACCATTCTAGAGCAGAATATTGTGTCCAAAATCTTACGTTCGTTGACGTCAAGTTTTGACAATATCGTTGCGGCTATTGAAGAGTCAAAGGATCTCGCGACGTTGAGCAAGGATGAGCTTCAAAGTTCTTCAGAAGCACATGAACAAAGAATATATGAGATAGGAAGCGATAAGGCAAAAGCGGAGATAGCTTTGCAAGCTCGTTTCAACGAAAGGAGTAAAGGATCGAAAGGAAAATGGGTTTCGAAAGGGGAGCAAGGCTATCAGAATGTTGGTGGAGAAGATTCACAAACTTCGAAGGCTTCGATGGGACAAAAGGGTGAGAGCAGCAACTCCAATGGTCATGGTGATCGTAGCAACACGAAAGGTGGAAAACTGAGATATATGAGCAAAATACAATGCTGGAAATATAGGAAACTTGGGCATTTTGCAGCAAAATGTAGTGCTAAATAGTGGGAATCTAAAGGGGATGAAGCCAAGGTTGCAAGGCAAGAGGTGGATGATGAAGCTACACTCTTAATGATGATTACCGACGAGTTTGGTGGAAATTCAGAGGTGCTGGACAGCAGTTGCAAGTCACGGGACAGTAGCTGCAGTAGTGCAGAAAACAGGACAAATTTGTGCTCGAAACAAAATGTGATGATTTCGGTTCGAGATGGAACCCAAGGCATCGACGAGTGGCACTTGGGCTCCGGTTGTTCGACGCATATGACGGGGAGAAAAGATTGGTTTGTGCAAATCAATCAAGTGGCGAAAAATAAAGTGAAGTTTGCGGATGATTCCACTCTTACGGCCGAAGGTGTCGGTGATGTTTTGATCGAGAAGAAGAATGGTGGACATTCTATAATCAAATATGTGCTATATATTCCAGGTATTAAATGTAATCTTTTGAGTATTGGGCAATTGCTTGAAAAAGGTTACAATATACGTTTGGAAAATAAGATCTTGCGTGTTGTCGATGCTAGTGGTGTGTTGATCCTTAAGGCTTCCAATAGGACCTTCAAAGTTGAGTTGAAAGTATTGGAACATAGGTGCTTAGCTACAGCTGCAAGTAGAGAGGAGTGGCTTTGACATTACCGACTCGGTCACTTGAATTTTCATGATCTCAAAGCGTTGCAACAAAATGGTATGGTTACCGGGCTGCCACACATTAATATTCCAGCTGAGTTGTGTGAGGAATGTGTGAAGGGAAAGCAACACAAAGGGATTTTTAGAAAGGATGCAGATCATAGGACCAAAGCGCATCTTGAGGTGGTGTACTCTGACGTTTGTGGGCCAATGCAAGTCGACACATTTGGTGGCAATAGGTACTTTGTCCCGTTTATTGACGATTTTAGTAGGACCAAAGCGCATTTTTAGTAGGGAGTTGTGGACTTATATCATCAAAAGAAAGGATGAAGTGTTTGATGTATTCAAAAGGTTTAATTAGTCGGGATGTTATTTTTTATGAAAATAGCAGTTGGATGACAAGGGAACGGAAATGGTTTTTGTTGGATATCATTCTACAGGTGGTTACAAACTGTTTGATGCGAGAAATCGGAAGATTGTAATTAGTCGGGATGTTATTTTTTATGAAAATAGCAGCAGTCCCAGTGTAACCGATTACAGCCAGACAGTGCAATCTGGTGTAACCGGTTACATGCAGGAAAAATAGAGCCCTGCTACAAAACAGGCTGTAACCGATTACAGTAACTGATTACAGCAGAGTGAACTTCCAGTAGCACTGTTTTTTGATGATCTGGTCACTCCCGAAACTGTTACGCAGCCCCCGAATGAAGTTCAAAATGAGGAAAATCCTATAATATTAACAACACAAAGGGTGTTGTCTTTGAGACTCCAAGAATGCGAGAGATTCCAAGATAATGAACTCAATAATGAAGGTGATTTCGTCCATTTTGCGCTTATGGCCGAATCCGAATCGGTGAACACGGAGGAGGCTCTAAGCGATCCAAAATGGATTGGTGCAATGAAAGAGCTGGAATCAATTGAGAAGAATGGCACTTGGGAGTTGGTTGATCTACCTTATAGTAAGAAGCCGATTGGTGTGCATTGGGTCTATAAAATGAAGGCAAATCCCAAAGGCGAGATAATCAAGTATAGGGTTCGATTGATAGTGAAAGGGTTTTTGCAACGTGAAGGTATAGACTTTGAGGAGTTGTTTGCACCTGTGGTTAGGCTTGAGACCATCTGTTTGATTGTTGGTATTGTGAATAACAACAATTGGGGCATTTATCAAATGGACGTCAAATATGTGTTTTTGAATGGTCCACTTGATGAAGAGGTTTATGTTGAGCATTCCCCCATATTTATAGTGAAGAATCAAGAGATGAGGTACTACAAGTTGTACAAAGCATTGTATGGCTTGAAACAAGCTCCATGAGCTTGGAACAAGTGCATTGATGGCTTTCTTGTTGATATTGGTTTCAAGCGATGTGTGTCCGAACATGACGTATATGTGAGATTGGATGCTAATGATGGTGTGATCATTCTTTGCCTATATGTGGATGATCTTTTGATTACCGACAGTTGTGAGAAGAGTATCTAAAGGTTCAAGAAGGAACCCATGAATGAGTTTGAGATGACCGACCTTGGGATTATGAGATACTTTCTTGGCATAGAGTTCTAATGGTCAAAAACAGGACTACTTATGCACCAAAGGAGGTATGCACTTAAGATCTTGAAGAGGTGTGAAATGGAGCATTCCAATGCTGCCATTACACCATGTGAAGCAAGGCTAAAGCTGTCCAAGAGTGAGGATGAGCAAGATGTGGATCCAACTTAATATCGGAGATTGATTGGATCATTGCGTTATTTGTGCAATACGTGATCGGACTTGGCATTTAGTGTCGGTATTGCTAGTAGATTCATGGAGATACCTAAGGTGTCTCATATGGCGGCGGTCAAAAGGATTCTTAGATATGTTAAAGGAACTCTTGGTTGTGGAATTTTCTTTCTGGCATTGGATACGGGCCGAAAATGTGATTTACTTGGTTTCACCGATTCCAATTGGTGTGGTGATAGAGATGATAGAAAGTTAACAACTTGATACATCTTTATGTTTGGTAGGACACCAATCTCTTGGTGTTCGAAAAAGGAACCGGTGGTAGCACTCTCATCTTGTGAGGCCGAGTATATTGCGACATCGTTGTGTGCTTGCTAAGCCATGTGACTTATGAATCTATTGAAGGAGTTGGGCAGCAATGAGGGTGAGGCTACTACACTTCTTGTGGATAATGTTTCTACTATTAATCTTGCGAAGAATCAGATTGCACACGGAAGGAGAAAGCATATAGAGATGTGGTTTCATTATTTGAGGGAGCTAGTGAGTGATGGAAAGTTACGATTGAAATATTGTCGGAGCGAGGACCAAGTGGCTGATTTGTTGACCAAGGGGGTAACAAATGAAGTGTTCAAGAGGCTGAAGATGATTTTGAGCATGCTTGACTTGTATCAACTGAAGTGAGGTGGTGTGTTGACAGTATTGTTTGTCAACACTTTAGTTGGCGTAACCGATTACAACCCCGATACCAAAAACAGAAGTGGTTGTGTAGTGGCGTAACCGGTTACGTTGTTTGCCGTAATCGGTTACACTGAAGCTTAGCTGTTTTATTTTTCTGTTTTGGTTGTTATTTCAGTTTCCAATCATTTGTAACTTTGTACTATAAAAGGGGCTCACTACTCCTCATTGTTTTCAATGCCAATTTGATCACTCACCCTCAATTACTCTCTCTCTCTCTCTCTCTCTCTCTCTCTCTCTCTCTCTCAATTTCTCTAAATTTCGTTAATCTTCATCTTCTTCAATTGAACCAAATTCTCCATTGATACACCTTGATTGTTTTGCATGTTCTAACATTTGGTCCTTTGTTGGAGCATCATACTTAAAATTATTGTTCACTACTAGAAATACTCTATTTTTCTGCGGATTTTAGTTAAATTTCTGAAGGAAACACGTTTCCTGTGATTTTTTGTCCCCAACAAAAATTTTGTGGATAATATTTTCGGCAGAAAGTTCCGCAGGTTATTCCGCAAGAAATAATCCGCAGGTACTTTCTGTCTCAAAATAAATAATTTTTTCTTTTATTAATAAATTTTGAAACATTGTAAATTATATATTAAAATAATTATAATATAAAATAAATTTAAATTTACTACAAGTTTTCATAGAACAAGTTTTCATAAAATCTACTACAAAATCGGGAACAAGTACTTACATAGTCACATTACTAAAAAAAACTCAAAAAAACCAAACTATTACTTATCATTTATCAACCAAGTTAAAAAGATAAAACAATTCAAATTACAACCAAGTCAAAAAGCAAAAGAGTACACATCAAAATTCATTACTAAAGCCTTTTTCATCTGGTTCATCTTCATTTATGTGATCACGTGGGTTGTGGGGATGAGAAAAGACCCAACAAATTCTAAATGATTCATTAAAAATAAAATTTTATTATTGGCTCCGACCATCTCTTTTTTGTCGATGCAATTATTGCCTCATCACCAGTTTCTCTTATTCTTGTCTTTGGAATGATGCATTTAAAGCATGGACTTAACAAAAATAGTGTGATCGTATAAATTTATTTTTGTTTTACCATTTTGGATAAAGAGTTTCTTTCTTGACCCCTATGGGCTGACCCCAGCGAAATTCCAAACTTGCCCTGCTTCGGAGATTTATCTCCGAAGTAATTTTTTTAGATTTTTCCAGATTTCGGAAATGCATCTCCGAAAAAAATTAAGATTTTGATTATTTCGGAGATGCATTTCTGAAACACCAAAAAAAATTAGGATTTTGATTAATTCCGATATGCATATCCGAAAATATCCCAAAAATTAATTTTTTTTAGGATATTGATTAATTTATATATTATAAAATTGATATAATTTATAAGTTATAAATAATAATAATGATAATTATACGGTTGATATTTCTATTCTAATTTCAATTAGAATTAATAAATAAATTTCACATTAATAATTACTAAAACTATAACTAATGCACAATAATTATGATTATATAAAAAATAAATACATTAATAATTATTCAGCAAAATTTTAAAATAAAAGAGATCAAATAAGAATAAAATTATTTACTATTTTATTCATATTTTAATATAAATTTTAAATTACATAGTTTTTCAAAATAATAAATAAAAATATAAAATATAAAATTATTTTAATAATTAATTGTGATAAAAAATTATTTTTCATTTAGTTTAAAAAAATTAAAAGAAAATTTTGTCTTAATTTTATTTAATGAATAAATAAATTATATATTTAATTTTATATAATTCAAAATCTACTTATGAAGTTAGAATGTTTTTAATTTATATAAATTAGTAAAATAATTTTTAACTTTAAAATTGTTTGGGAAATTTAGTTTATAAAATGATTTTTTATGACTATAAAATTGTTTTTGAAAATTAGTTTATAAAATAATTTTTTTTATGTATCATAAAAGAAATAGAAAATAAATATCTTTATTATTATTATTATTAATTTTTTATTTAAAAATAAAAATATTAATTTAAATGTTTATTAGATTATTATTATTATTATTATTATTATTATTATTATTATATCTTGATTATAATGATATATATTTTATAATATATTTTAATTAATACAATTAATTATAATATTAATTGTATTGATTCACCTTGATTTTAATTTTTTAATAATTATTGAATTTTTTCGGAAATGCATATCCGAAACATTCCAAGACCAAAAATTCGAATATTCCGGATATGCATGTTCTCGAAGGCACTCCTCTTTAAAAAAAAAGGTTGATTTCGAAAATGCATCACCGAAAACGCATTTTTTTTGTGTTTTTGGAAGTGCACTTTCGAAATTAATTTTTTTTTGGAAAAAAATGATTTGGGAGATGCATCTCCGAAATAGAGGGACATTTTAAAAATTTCGCTCCATGTGACCAAGAAGATAGGAGGGTCAGGAAAGAAATCCTCTTTTCAATATCATCCTTTGGTTCAATTTCATTTAGAGCCCACGTGATTTCAATTTGAGGTTGTTTTTATCTAAATTTATAATCATTTTATTTTACATTCTTAAATAAATTTTTTCTTTAACAAAAACAATTAAAGTTTATTAAAAGAGTTTAATATATGATTAATAATGGAGAAAGAAATTAGCCAAGTCATGTAAATCACGTGATCAAATTGCATCATTTTTTAAGAAACAAATTTGTAATGCCATTTTGGAAAAAAAACTCTAATGAAAGATATATATATTTTTTGATATTATAAGAATTTACTGAAAAAAAGTTATTTTTCATAAAAATTAAAAAAAATTAAGTGATTATTTTTTGCAAAGACGTTTTCCAAAATTAAACTTAATATAAATTTCATGTAAAAAAGATAGTCTAAAACATTATTAAAAATCATTTGAATTTAAGGTAGGGGGAGTAAGAGACCGACAGGATAAACTAAAGACAAACATCGACTCTTTTTTCAAATAACAATTAGCTCAAATTTTGTTTTTGAATATGATCACTTTTATTGGACGCATTCCATGAATCTTATAGATAGCACTCATGAAAAAACTTATCTCAAAGTAATAAAGAGTATAACAGATTCAACATTATAGTTGGATAGCTCATTCAAGGAGTGCTATCAACTGCTTTTTAACATACTCTTCTCATTTCATCACTGACGGAGCTAGGAAGGTCACGGCTACCCCATTATTTTTTGGGGAAGGCTTTGGAAGGAAGAGAAAAGAAAGGGAGGAGAGTTCTTATCTTTTTTTAGACAATTTGTATTTAAATGGATCGAACATGAGTAATTGGGAGGAGCACACTCTAAAGATCCAGACGTTTCACCGTTAGACCACACACGTACACAAATATTTAAAATTAAAATAATATAAATGTGAAATTTTTTTATAAAATGATAATAAATTAATTTTTTAATTATATTATTATTTGTTTTACTATTAATTTAAAAAATTCAAAAAAGTGATAAATTTTTGTAAATAAGATTAAAAACCATATCTAATAAAAAAAATTAAATTAAACTACATGTAATTCGAAAAAAACTTGATAAAATAATAATAAATTAAAATTCAATTAAGTTTACACAAGTGATCAACTATAATTATTACTATTAGAAATAAAGAGTTTATTTGCGAAATTTCCTGCAAAAATTCTTCCGCAGGTATAATTACGGATTTTTCTACAATTTTATTAAATAAAGAAACTTTATATTTTAGTTTACCATTCAAACTTATTTTTTTAAAGATAATTTTGGTACCTATTAGTATCATGAGTTTAATAAAGATGCATTGATAGTATAAAAAAGTTTTTTAACGTCGTCAAATGAAAATATATTATTTTGACATGTAATACAAAAAAGTAAAAATTTCAATATGATTTGGCGAGATAAATTATTATCATTAATTAATAGTATAAAACTAATTCACATTATTAGTGGATATTTTTTTTTTCTAGTCATTGGTTGGGAGTAAAAAAGTAATTTACACTAATATTAGTGGATCATCTATTTTTTCTTAGTCTCGTATAATACATATTTTCATATATTTCATAATGGTTGATATTTGTAAAATTAGAATGAAATTTTTAATCCTTATTTTTTTCTATATTATTAATTATTTTCATGGTGTTTTTTAATTAGTTTTTAATTTTAATTTCAATCTTAACCTTTTAATAAAATAAAAGGTATACAAATTTTGATATATATTTTTATATTATAGAATGTTAAAATTAATTTTCAATTCATAAAAAATAAATTGAGATAAAATCTTTGAGTCAGTTATATTGCAATAAAATAATAAATCTATATATGAGATATTAAAAATAATATTTATATTTAATAATTTTTTTTATTTTTGTAAAACTTAAAATATAAACTTATAAGAAGAGATCCAATTACACGCGAAGAGTTACACTCACTCATATCTTCATTTCGAATAAATGTTTTTTAGGAATTAACCATTGGATTGAAACATACTATCACATAGATCATACCTATAAAGTTTGAGACTAATTTATAATTATTTACTATGTCAATGAATTTCATCAAAATTGATGTTATATGAAAGTCAATTTTGGCGTTAATCTTTGGATATTTCGATGTTATAGTAAATCATTATAGATTAATCTCAAACTTTATAGGTATGATATATGATAGTATGTTTCAATCCAACGGTTGATTTAAAAAAATATTTATTCGAAATCAAGTTATGAGCGAGTATAAGTCATGGTGTAACTCTTCGGGTATAATTTGATCCCTCCTCTAAACCTATATATGAATATAATTTAGTATGTAATTCTTCAACTTATATTTTAATAAAAGGTATGTAAATTTATGAAACCATCGCTTCACTGGTTTCAACAATTAATTGGTTCATCGATAAATAAATATAAAATGATTAATCATATAAAAAAATAAAATAATTTACTAGGCAATTTTTTTAATAGCTACTAAGTTATATATATATATATATATATATATATATATATATATATATATATATATATATATATATATATATATATATATATATATATATATATATATATATATATATATATATATATATATATATATATATATATATATATATATATATATATATATATATATATATATATAAGTAACTTTATATTTATTTATAAAAAATCCTTTGAGTTCACCACATTATATGATTTGGCACTTTAAAATATTCTGATTGGATAAATGTGTAATAATTCTTTACACTGATAGTGCACCACCATTAAACTCTTTACAAAGAAAAAAGGGATTGTGCACTGACAGTGAAAATTATTTTTACACTGTCAATCAATGACAACCATATATCCCGTCAAGTCAGACTGTAAATTTTATAACACTTATATGATTTGACACTTTAAAATATTCTGTTTGGATGAATGCGTAATAATTCTTTATACTGACAGTGCATCACCATTAAACTCTTTACAAAGAGAACATGGATGGTGCACTGATAGTGTAAATTATTTTACACTGTCAATCAATGACAACCACATATCCCGCCAAGTCAGACTGTAAATTTTATAACACATATATGATTTGGCACTTTAAAATATTTTGATCGGATGAATGTGTAATAATTCTTTACAATGACAGTGCACCACCATTAAACTCTTTACAAAGAGAAAAGAGAGGGTGCACTGACAGTGTAAATTATTTGTACATTGTCAATCAATGACAACCATATATCCCGCCAAGTCAGACTGTAAATTTCATAACACTTATATGATTTGGCACTTTAAAATATTCTAACTGGATGAATGTGTAATAATTCTTGACACTAACAGTGCACCGCTACTAAACTCTTTACAAAGAGAAAAGGAATGGTGCACTGACTGTGTAAATTATTTTTACACTGTCAATCAATGACAACCATATATCCCGCCAAGTTAGACTGTAAAATTTATAACACTTATATAATTTGGCACTTTAAAATATTCTGATTGGATGAATGTGTAATAATTCTTAACCTTAAAAGTGCACCACCATTAAACTCTTTACAAAGAGAAAAGGATGGTGCACTGGCAGTGTAAATTATTTTTACACTGACAATCAATGACAACCATATATTCCGTCAAGTCAGACTGTAAATTTTATAACACTTATATGATTTGGCACTTTAAAATATTCTAATTGGATGGATGTGTAATAATTCTTTACACTGACAATGCACCACCATTAAACTCTTTACAAAGAGAAAAGGGATGGTGCACTGACAATGTAATTTATTTTTACAATATCAATCTATGACAACCATATATCCCGCCAAATCAGACTGTAAATTTTATAATATTTATATGATTTGACACTTTAAAATATTTCAATTGGTTGAATGTGTAATAATTCTTTACACTGAAAGTGCACCACAATTAAACTTATTTACAAAATTTTGCTAAAAATGAAAAAGCAAAAGAAAACCACAACTCTAATCGTGAATCATCTTCATCGTCTGTTTCATAAATCCTCGTCGTCAACCGTCGTATGGAGCATCTTTGTTCTAGGTCGTAGTCTCCGTTTTCCCTCTCTCAATCTCCTCAAATTTCTCCATTTTTTGTTTTTGATTTCTACAATTTCAGTTCACGTCGCCTTTAATTTTCCATTCTCACTAGAATTTCTAAAATATGTTTGCTTTCATTCATCGCCTTTGCAGGATCTCAGCAAACCCTACCTCTTATGCGGCTAAATCCACGATTTCAGTTCACTTAGCTTGATGCGGAAGCACGACTCAAGGATAAGAAGGCAAGAGATTTTACGGTTTAGTGAAGATCTGAAGGAAGCTCAAGGTTCGGATATAAGCGAGGCATTGTTATTTTTTCGAATCTAGGTATTTTTGTTGATTATTGTTATTGTTATAAATTATAATTGATTGATGCAATGAATCTTTTGAATCCAGGTATTTCATGTGTTAAGGAGTTTTGCATTATGATAAATTTTTGCTAAGGATTTTGTAAACAAGGTGTTTGTTGAAATGCCACAACGGGTATACCTATGTTGATTTTGAGTATAACTCATTTATAATTGTTGTAACATGTTTACAAATAAATATTGTTTGTTGGGAATGCCTTATTTCTTGTTTGATTGAGTAAAAGTTCATCTTAACAAGCCACGACTCTGAGTCAAGGTGCTTCAAGGATTGGTTTAATATTCATTTAGATGTGTATGTAACGTTTGATCAATTTTAATTTGCAGAAGTTTATCCGTTAGTGTTGATGTGGTTTGTGTATACTCACTGTCAATTTTATTTTTATGTAATATATGATTATCCATAAAACAAGTGACAGAAAAATTATAAGATGATATATCATATACAAAACAAAAAATTCGGGTCATAAACTAAATTTAGATTACAAATAACAGTGGCTCCTTTTAACCCCGTCTCGTATGATTTGTTGGGTTTTGATATATTACAACCAATGATAGTGGTATTTGATGGGATATGTTTGGTGGTTGAAAAAAACTTATATTAGTTTTATATTTTGGTGGACTAATTGGAAATGTGTAAATCACTATGTTCACTTCTTAATTTCTATGTATGAAGAAAAGAAAATGGATATGTACGTACGTGAGGTGGAGTTCATAAAAAGCAAACAAAAGAAGGATATTCCATTGGATCATTGGCTTCAATTCACTAAGTTAGGTATGCATCCATCAACTATCTGTTGTACCCCAATTTTTTACCACTGAGATCCCACCACATACTAAATAGTAGGATCATCATCATCATCATCATCATCATCATTATCATCATGCATACATCATTTGCTAACCAAAAAATACCAAAAAAATTGTTGTTTGTTGCTTGTGTCCTAAGACAGGAGTCTGATCAAGCGGAGACTGAGCAAATTAGGGTTTTTAGGCCCACAAGGAAGTTCAACATTCTCATATGATTCAAAGGGTCTCCCATCAATATCCAAGTCCAAGGATGGCCCAATTCAAGATCAACCACTTTCAAGATCACCTGAGACTCCAAATTAGGGTTTTGACCTAATTCCACTAGTAGGTTGACTGTTAATCAGGACATGGCTCTAAGACTCAAACCATGATTCAAGGGCATCCAAATAAACACTTTAATCCATTCACGTGATTCATTTGAAGAGGAGACCTTGATTCATGTGGAATCCACAAAACTGCAGTTCGTTTGGAAAAGTCAACTGTGTGGGCCAACCTTCGACTTTTGAGAAAAACGGTCAACCATGAACTTTTGAGGATTCAAATCATCAACATATGATTAGTGAAGTCATTTGACCAAGAGAAATCAAGAAAATTCATCAAGAATAAAAAAGTCAACAAAAGTCAAAATTAGGTTTTAAGTGATTTTGAACTCATTTTGGGAACTTCAAATTTCACCTACACACTCAAAAATCTCCCAACATGAAAGTTGTGATCAAATAAACAACTTTGTAACTAATCTCATTTCAACAAAAAATGATTATTTTGAGAGATATGGAATTATGAAGATAATGTTCAAAAAACTTAGAATTTTTTTAAGTGTTTTCACTTGAATTTTTCCTAACTTTGTGGCTATTTTTTCTCCATGATCCCAAAAGAGTTTGAGAAAACTTTTAACAAGTGGATTGAATTATGTAGAAAGAGCTTTCTAAAGAGACCATTAGCATGAAATTCCATGGCTTGAGCTAGGAGATATGATTTTGTGAAGAAGGCTTCATAACACTTGAAAAACTCCATGAACATGAAGAAGTTAGGAACCAAAACCACTTCAAATGCAAAGATTCCTTTCTTGCAACCCCTCAAACTTGTTCAAGGAACCAAAAACAGAAGATTTCAATTGCTTTTGAGCTATGATCCAAGTGTTTTATGCATTGTCCAAATTCCATGCCATTTGTGTACAAAAGTCACCACTTCCATTTTAGAAAAACATTGCTTTATGCTAAGTCAACTTGTCTTGAGCCTCTCCCATGTCTCCTCTACAGCAAAAGCAAGTTAAACACCACAAGCAAACCTCTACAAATCAGAATAAAGTCATGGAAGCATGCTTGAAGCCTTGTACCTTCCATTAGAACCATGAATTTATCATTTCTTCACAAACAAGCAAAGTGGTACAAGTATCACATGTGAACTCCAAATGCTGAGATTTTTCCCTCCACAAACCCTAATTTATGCTTATAAATAGAGGGCCTCATTCCCTTGATCAAACACACAACAATCCTCAATCTCACCCTCTCACTTGAAATTCCAAAATTGTGTCATTTGCATTTCACTAGCAATTTTTAGTTACAGAAGTTCTGGGTGCAAAACAAGTATCCCAATAGCTCCTAAACATCATTTGTAAGGTGTTCATCATCTCCACCACCCTCACAAACACTTGAAACTCAGAATCACTCATAAACCTCCATTAAAGCTTCAAAGGGAGCCTTAACCTTCCAAACTTTGTTCCATAAGCTCACTAACCAAAACAACCATTCAAACACCTTCACTATACCATATGGAAGCTGTTTGAATCATTCACTTGAAGCTGTAACACCTGGAACATCAAATTCCACTTTTACTTTTTTGTCTTGTAAGTAAGATCGAGTTACAGGTTCCAGAAGTTTTGAGTAGCAATTGAGCATTCATTTATCTTCCCTACAACACAAGGAAGCTATCCAGATCAAGAAAGAGCTTCTGTAACACTCCCAGGTTACAGAAACTTGTTACCATTATGTTCAGAACAATGTGAGGATCAATAGCCCTAAGGTTTTAGGGCCTAATTGTTTGTTTTCAAAATTTAATTTGAAAAGTTATTTTTAGCGTTCATACGAGTGTCCCAAAAATTCATGAGTTAGGGTTAAAATTAACTTTTGTTAATCATATGGTTGGATTCGTGTTCAAAAATGGATCAGAATGCACTTTTATTTTGTTGATTTTGATGAAGAATGGAGAAAGTTTGAAATCAATCATGGAGGTTGTTGTTCTTGTCTTCACTAAGAAGATGAAGATGGCCTTGACGCTATTCTTCAGTTTAAAATAAGAGTTTACAATAAAAATAAATGGAGGCGTGTCATTAACGAATTCATCGTTACAACTCAGTTGGTCATAGTGTGTGTACTTAGCGCGTTCTCTAGGTTTGGGGTTCAAATCCCCCTCGCCCTAGACCTTTTGCTTTTATTTTTTTTACATGTTTTGATACTTGCCTTACTTGATATTGAACTGGGATCACTCTTATGTCACCAAGCGTGCGTTGGCCCAATGGTGTTAGTTTTGAGTAATGAATCAAAGGGCGTGGGTTCAAGCCCTAGTGACCACAAAACCATTTTTTATCCCTCATTTATTTTTATTATTTCACAACTTTGAAAAATATTTTTAAAATAGAAAACTTAATTCTTTTTACTCCAAATCTTTTGTGTAGCTTATTTATGTTATATATTTTCATGTCATAAATTAAAAATCTAAAAAATATTTACTTTTACTTCATTTAAAAATTAAATCAAAAACATGTATTTTAAGTATTAAAAAATCAACAAAAATCATTTCTTTCGAATATTTTCTTCAAATTAACTTTGTGTATTTTTGTGAATGTACGTCTAGGGTTAGGATAAAATGTCTTTGACTTTTCCATGTACCCTTAGACCAATTCTCTTTTAGAATTTAGTATTTAATCATTAAAAAATCAATTAGGTTTAGGTGTTAATTTCAAAACCCTAATCCCAAAAATAGTTTGATCTTTGTTTATTCATGTTAAATGTGACTTGTTTACCTGGATCACTATCTTTTATCCTTGTACATATACTTGTTGATTTTCATCCTTGTGTTTTGTACTTATTATCCATTGTATTATCATTTGCATATACTCTATTTATCTAACCCACACGCATGAGTTTCATATTCATCATCCATCATTCATTCATATATGAATCCATCCAAAGGTATTAATATCCTTGTTCATTATCATTGATGATTATTATAGTTACTTGGTTGTATTTTATGACACAGGTTATCACACACACACACACACACACACACACACACTTGAGGTATCCATTGATTGATTGCTTAAGTTGTTTGTTGAAGATCCAAAGGAATGAGAATGGTATTGACTAAAATTGTCAAGGTACTCAAACTCTTTTCCAAATCTCTTTTATTTTGTGTTAAAGTATTGTTAAAGTTTTTCACTTGTTAAAAATGGTTTTGTATTGTTAAAGCTCAACCTTTTTAAACCCACCCTTGGTTTTTTATTATTAAAGCTCAACCACCCTTTTGTTTTGAAACCTTGGAACAAAGAGGAGAATTATTCCCGGTGAAACTACTCTTAGTCCATTGACCTTGTATTGTTAAAGCTTGGTCCCTTTTTATTTGGTTTTGTATTGTTAAAACTCAACCTCCCATTTGTTTTAAAACCTTGGTACTAAGAGAAGAATTATTCCTGGTGAAACTACTCTTAGTCCATTGACCTTGTATTGTTAAAGCTTGGTCCTTTTTTATTAAAAAACTTGTTGAGTATTGTTAAAGCTCAACATCCAAAAAGATTTTGGCCACTTTGGCCCCCCTTTTATTTTTCTTTTAAGAGGGACTACAAAAGATCTGACTTCCCTTTTCTTAAAGGGGGTATGTATGCCTAAGATGTGATGTCTTATCGAGCTCACTTTCAAAAAAATCTTTTCCCATCCCCACACTCTTTTTTAAACAAGTTCACATATGCTTTTTAAATAGATGTACACAAAAACAATAACATTTTCAAAGAGGTTTCCATGGAATACCATGGATATGAGGGGTGCTTAAAACCTTTCCCTTGTATAACAAACCCCCTTACCCAAATCTCTTATAAGTTTATTAGTTTTGATTTTAAAAACTTCTGTGGGTTTTATTCGCTCTTTCTCCCATTCCTTTTTGGAAACAATAAAGTACGGTGGCGACTCCATTTAAAACAAATGAGCTAAGTCTTTCTCATGGCTTTAGTCCCATCAATTTCACCGCTACACTATCATTCAGTCACGTTTGGTTCATTATTTTGCTGCACAAATTGAAAACTAGCATAATATATAAATCATAGTATTCCATTTAGACAAGTATTAGTACATTGTACAACAATAATATCAACCTTACATCATCCCACCAGACAATACCATAATATTTTTATTTTATCATATTATAATATCTCTATCTAATTCATTAAATTTTTGTTATTAGTTTTTCTATTTTTCTCCACTAACTATAGTAATTTACCATTTTAACCAAATAATTTTAATTTGATAATTTACACCTTGTTCTTGTAGTTATGCGCTTTGTACTACCTAAGTTACCTAAATTAGCAGAGTTCAAACTTTGAAGAATTATTTTCACATTTCATCAATACCAATATCATATAAGAGTTGTCATAAGTGATTAAAAACATGGAAGTCTACATTTAGCTACTCATCAATATCAATATGCAAGTTAAAGGTTTCTTGCTACCTGCACTTTGTACCTGTTTTGTCTTATTCTTATGCCCATGTATGTTTCTTATGCAGATTCATTTCCAAACCAATCCAATATTGAGGCAACCATCAATATCTTTCAACTGAGTATAACAGGTACATATCTCATTCTTAAATTTGATTATGCAGCAAACTTGAAATGGAATAGTCTGTAAATTATGCACAATCAAAACATTCATTATACAAATTAGTAGTGTTATTTGTTCATTTGATAATTAGAGCTTGATGTGGGAACTTTCCAATTCCATTAAGACCAATGCCCTGCTTATTTTGTTAGATGCTTGGCTTCATGGTGAACCATGTTAATGGAATAAATAAATTGAATAAGTTAGTTGTTGAAATAACCAAATTCAATGTAATAAAAAAAACAAATTCAATTAGGCCGACATATGAAATGAAAATGGAATAGTATATATTGGAGGTGCAAGTGAATAGTATTTCCAAAACTTTCCATAACGAGATTCAATTCCAATTTACAAACTATTGTATTTGGAGGACCAAACATGCTAATTAATTTTGTTGTTTCTCTATAATTTGAATTGGCATTATGTTTGGTAAAACTAATATAGTAGTAATTAGGATTTGTAACTTGTAAGAGAAAGCAGGTGGAAGTTCTATTTGACAAAGGAACATGTTGAGTTGAAATGTTTCAACATCTGTAGCAACATGTCGAAGAAGATGTCTTATGCCGAGTCATTCGACATCGCGCCTGAAACTACAAGACTGTTGATTGAATCTAACTCAGCAATTAACAGCAATGCAAAATATTACTAACCAATATTATGCAATCAAAGGTGGCGCAAAGAATAATCTGGAAGAATCAAATTAGAATAAGTTTGAATGAAGACTTTCTAATTTTGGAGATTAATTACGAAGATTTTATTGAAGAACTATTTTGTAGGAGAATCTTTTGAAGATTTGTAACAACATATTTGTTGTGATTAGAAGCCCAAAACCAGCGGGGTAATAGACTAGATACATTAATTATTGAATGAATCTAAAAAGGTGAAATTTGCTTATAATATGGGACGGAGTAGTATGTGTTCTTAGTCTAGAGTCAAGGCTGAGTATGAAGAGAAGTGCAGCTTCCTGCCCGACATAGGAGTGTGTCTTCTCATCATGGAAGAGTATCTTCTATTCTATGGATATAGGATTGTGGAAATTAGGCCGTTGCTACAGCTCCTGGGACTGGAGAACTGTACAATATCATTGTGACGATTGGAAGTGAGATAGGGATATTCCATATCTAGGGAGGACCTAGGTAGAAGGGTCACTGGGTAGGGATTATGTGAGGGGTTGTAAACTTGGGACTAGTTTAGCTCTGAATTAATACTGCTGATAGTGGACTTCATTCCTGGCTTGGTATGCCCCTAGAGTAGGTGTGATTTCACCGAATTGGGTCAAAAATTATGTGTGCTTTTATCTTTTCAGTATTGTTATTTTCTTGCCTGTGTTATTAATGTCAGATCAGATGTCTCAAAATCCTTATAGGACATCTGAGTCTGTTGTACCAGAATTTCAATTGGTATCAGAGCAAGCATCATGTTCTATCTCTGGAAGAAATCCTGGGAAGATACTTTCTGGTTCATGTGCAGGAAAGATAGTTTTGCTGAAAAGTTTTATGGACTTGGTCAGTTCATATGTTTAAGAATGGTCACTAGAAGTGGAGGATGGACTATTCGTGACAAGGTGTGTGGTGACCTTGCCTTGAGGCTGTCGGGAGAGCAGCGACTCATGTTGTGCATGAAGCTTGGTGGAGGATTTTTTTTGTTTATTCCGCTGCATCGGATGGAAAACTCCTGGTGTATCTTCTGAAGATATATCTTATGGTGATGTGATACATGGAGGAGGATAGTATCGACCAACTTATTAAAGTATCCAAAGATACTTGAGGAATATCTCAAGTCCACTCATATAGGAATCTTCAATAAGTTTATTGATGAGAGATCAGAAGGAAGCAATTTATTTTTTTTATCTTCTCTAGAAGGCCAACCACAGGTCTTTATTGAAAGGTCTCTTGGTGCAGTCCTTGAAGGATGTTCTACAAAATTTTGAGACATCTTATTGGCAAATTATGCAGAGTTTTGCTGGTTAAAGAGATTGCACAACAGATGCTTTGGGGGCTGAACAAATGTATATTAATTGCATATGTTTGGAACATACTCCTTATCTGGAAGAGGAGGCATCTAGATCTAAGAAGTTTCAATGCTAGAAACTTGTCTTAGATCAATATGTTGATCAGGGCACGACCAACATATGATATACTTTCTGGATTGGTTTATTTCTGATCCATGAAAGTTGGAGTGCATAAGTTGTTCAACAAAGAATCTTGTTCAACAAAGAAGCTAAGTGCATTTGCTTAGGAATATGTGAAAAGTTCCCAGTTAAGTGTGTCCTTGTTTATGTGGGCAACTCAAGGTACTTGATAACTCTCTCAAGGAGCTGTTGATTTTGGATCTGTAAATGGTGTCTGGAATAATGAAGAGGATTTATCGTTTTGAAATTCAAACTCTAAGTAACCTGACACAAATTTAACTGCTCTTCCATGGGTGGAAGTTAGTGCAAAAACTAGCCAAAATCCGTTCAGATAGTTTTTAAAGGCAAGTTCCATTGGTGGATGTTAATGCAAAAACTGACCAAAATTCGTTCAAATAGTTTTTAAAGGCAAGTTCCACTGGTGGATGTATAGTGAAAAAACTGACCAAAATTCCTTCAGACAGATTTGAAGTTAATTTCCGCACTTGTCTATGGTTACTTTTATCCTCGTTAACTTTGTCATATTGGAACATCACCCATGAAAATTATTGTTCAAATTCTCCAACAAAAGTCAGGACTAATTTTACAGTATGAAGTTATACTCGGCTGGTATGTCCAACCAAGAGTATGTAGTAGTGGTTACCCTACACTATGGGAAGATGAAGTCCCTTAGGATTCTTCATCATGTGCTTCAAGGTTCATCTTTAACCGAAGCATTGTTGTTCATAACAAGAGAAGTATTTGACCTGTTCATGAATTGGAGCTGCAATAATGCAGTTGTGAGGGTGGAATGTTAGACAACATGTCGTGACATTTCAGTATGCTTAACAGGGCATAGATGGTTAAATCATATGAAGGTGATTGGTGTAATCATATGGTCTCAAGTCTCTCAAGTTGGACTTTGAGAGATTACGTGGTGTCTGGGAGGATTTATTTTTCTCTGCAGAACCTGAGGGATGAAGACCAGCAAAGACAGTGCATTACTGCTTCTAATCTTATGGAAGAGTCTTTTAAAGACTAATCTACTTAAGCTGTAGGACAATGTTGAACTTGAAGTCATGACATATCTCAAGCCATAGTTTATCCTTGAATACCAGCAAGGATTATTTTTAATTGTTTCATCTAAAACGTGTGTTGATGGTGTGTATCATGTGTTCTTACTTCTCTGCGTGTTTTGGAAACTGTCATTTCCAAAAAAATCTGTTTCTGATGAACTTACTTCTTCTATCTGGAGCACAACCTTGCCTGGTGCATTTTTTTATGAAGTAGCGTTTCTTGACCAAGATATGTGTTACAGTCTAGGTGTGTTATTTTTTCTCAGGTATTTAGAGTCTTTGTGTTTCTTTTTCTTCTTCACATTACGTGTCTTTGTTTGTGTGTTCTCATGTCCTTTGTTCGGATATGGGTGTCGTCTTGAGTTTGGTTTTGTGAAGGTTATGTTTGTCAACTTGTGGCAAACATAAGGAAAACGGGTAGAGTTCAAATATTGCTAAGTCTGAGGTCATATTTTTGGAGTTGTTTTGCAAAGATGTTGAATAGGTTGTCTTATTCAGAGTCTGTACTTGTTTGCAATTTTCCTTCTTTATGCAAATATTTGCTTTTGTGTCTTGTGTTTGAGTCATGAACACAAATTGTGTTATGTGTTATGAGTTATCCAATATAGAGGCCTGGTTTCTCTATGTATGTGAATGGATAATTCAAGTATTTGTTTTTGTTTGTGTGTTTCCTCTTATGATCTAAAAGAGGATGTCTTTTTTGTATCGTAGCATAGTTCTCAGTTTGAGGGGAAGTATCAGATATTTTCTTCTTCATGTGTACCATGACTTCAAATTTTTCTCATTCTATGTGAAGTGGTTGTCTATGGTGTTATGGTTACTGTGCTATAGTGAGTTCTTCTTCACGAGTGTTTGCATTGCAAATCAAATTATTAGTAAGGTATTTACTTCAACTAGAGCAGCATAATACTTGCCTCTATGTTTTTCACATATGTATTTTTTTTCTTTAAGTAGTTGTTATTTGCGCTCAATATATAGCTATTCCCTCTGTTTTGGTTGGACTTTTTGATCATTTCACCCTAATATTCTAATATTCTAAACGACAACCCTTGCCATCTCCCCTTCTCACCTCAGGCAGCTTTCCTGTGGTTCTTTCTGCAATTATTTGATGGCCATCCTCAGCATGGAGATAGTGATTCCGTTAAAAGAATCATTTGTTTATAATCTCAAATGAGTTACTTTAGGCCTTAGAGATTAAAAAATCATTGCTTTTTGTTGGGTTTGAATACTGGTAACAATGAACTTTGAGTATTAATTATGATTGTGTCTTTAATGTTGTGTATCCATCTGTCTTTTACCTTTTATTTTATGTTATAAATTAGTCTCAATTTATCAATTAAATTTTTTTAAATTCAAAATATATTTGCTGCGGAATTATCTACGACTTTACCTGCAGAATTTTTATTATCCACGATGGTTTTAGCTAAGAACCATAAACAACAAGAAAAATCGCAGGAAATCTGTTTCCTGCAGATTTTAAGCTCAAATCCAGGGGTAATTTCACGGAAAAATGAGTATTACTAGTAGTGTATCTCTGGACGGTGATGCTTGAGCTCCACTACAGTCCACTCAACAAAAAGATATGTTCATGCCCAGTGTAAATTTATCAATGTTTTTTCTGCTTCATGTATGGTAGATATTTCAATAAGTGTAGCTCACTTACGTTTAGAATAGTTGCATATGAAATTTTCAAACAAATATGTTTGAATGGTTGCTTCCATCTTCTCTAACATAGATCAAACAAAATGTGTTTACTTTCATTTTTATAGTTTTTTTTTTATATTTATTTATATTTTGTCAACCAAATAACATTTTCAAGGCACAAACTATAAACTATTAATTGTTTTATGCTAATTATTTTTTCATATTTGAAAATTATGAAGAAAAATATTAATATATATTCTTTATTTTTATGTTAAATTAAAATAATATTTAATTATATTCATAAAAAAATAAATTTGTTGGTATATTGTAAAAAAAAATTAACAAACAAAACAAATTCATAATATCTAAATTATTTCACGTGTTGGTATATTATAAAAAAAAATATTAATCAGGAGTAAAATAAATTCATTCTAACTGAATTTATCATATCTAAATTCATTGTATTTCAAATTTGATATTTAATGCAATCTTAGCTCTATTTGTATCTAGAAAATAAAATAAATAATACAAAACATAAAATATGATAATTTAAAATAAAATAAAGTGTAAGAAAAAAATTATTTTTACTCATCGGTGTACATTTGTGAAGATTTTTTTTAATAACTAAGTTTATGAATCAAACAAGCTAATATTTTTAAAAATTATTCAACTAACCATGTTTGGAGTATTTTTTACGTAGGCGCCATCCCACACGACGCCTCTTATTTTTTTAAATTTCTTTAGTATTTGCGGATTTGGTGCTACCTGCGGATTTAACTGCGAATTTACTTGCGGATTTACAGACCAAAATTAAATATTTCTGCAGATAAATTTGTAGGTAAATTCGCAGGTAATTAAAAAAAATTTAAAAAAATAGGAGGCACTATGTGGGATGGCGCCTACGTAAAAAAATACCCCTAAACATAGTTAGTAGGATAATTTTTTTGAAATATTAGTTTGTTTTGTATTTTTTTTTTTTTAAACATGGTTATTAAAAAAAATCTTCTATATTTGCTTCTTCACCAATTTTTCGTTTTTTATTTATTTATTATTAATGATGAGATAAAAAATATATAGTATGAAATTTTATTAGTGATTGTAAATGATCAAATGTAGAGAAATTTAAAATTGATCAATCAAGGTAAAATTTTGAATTTTGAAATCAAAATGAAAGCAAATTTTTTTGTCAATGTAAAATAAAATGATATAGAAAATAAAAAATAAAGAAAAAAAATTTTTAGGTGTATATCTACGTTTTTTACATGTTTCTCTTTATTTCTTTTCTTTTATAATTAATAGATTCGCAAAACTTTTAATGAATATGAGAAGGATAAAGGAGGAAAAAAAAAGAGAGAGAAAGACATAAGATAGAACTGAATTAATGCGATTTATGATGACAAATGATATAGTATAAAGAAATTTAAAATTGGTGAAAAGACGGGAAAATTTTACTTCAAAGTGTGAAAGAGAAGAATGCGAAAGCTAGCCTTATCGCGTCTGTCTGAGTGGTTAGTGTATTATAAAGACACAAGGGTATTTTTGAAAGTAGTATGGTTAAATCACTTACACACTAACAAGTATTTTTGAATCCTCTTTTTTTAAAAATTAAAATCACCTAAAACATTTTTGAAACATAACCATTTGATTAGGAGACTCTCTGCTTAATTAGGATAATTTTTTAAACTATCTAATCGATTAGATACTCGCCCTAATCAATTATATGATGCCTAACTGAGTCCATAATCAAATATGACAGTCCCTTAATTATTGTTAAAAGCTCGCTATCAAAACCTTCTCATACTTTTGGTACTTGTATTGAATTATTTATTAATAATAAAAGGCATTTCTTTATTAAAATGTTAAGTGTGACTTAATCATTAGATCCCAATAAACATAAGGACACTAAAGGGAAATTGTGATACAAGACGCATCTGAAAACAAAAATTCCCCTTTAGTGATCTTTACACATGATCATGATTAGTGATAGAAATGATTATCTCTTATGGCGATTAAAATCTTTGATGCAGAATCAAATAAGTGATCACGAGTGTTGAATGAAGAACATCTCCTCTACTCAGTTCACACAAATAGAGTTCCTTCAGTCTCAATGCTAGCTGCTAGGAATGAAGGCTTTGAGTGTGTGTGTGTGTGTGTGTGTGTGTGTGTGAGTGAGAGATAGAGAGAGAGAGAGGAAGAAAATACGGCTAGGGTTTCATAGAAATTTTCATCAAGTAAGAATTCTTCTGCACAAGGGTTCTATATATAGAACTACTTGTGTGGATTCTAAGTTAATTAGACCACTTAACTGCATGTGCACTATACCTTGTGGTGTATCGTATATGACTTAAGCACGTGGTATCTTACCATATTTTGTATTCTACTTAAGTGCATCGTACCTTACAGTGTTCTGCAATTCACTTAAGTGCATCGTACATACGGTGTTCCTTATTTACTTCATCTCTCATCAATCTTACCATATCTCCTCTCTTTTTTAGTTAAAATCACCTAAAGTACTTTTGAAACATAACCAATTGATTAGAAGACAGACTGCTTGATTAGGATTTTTCTTTTGAACTATCTAATTTATTAGATACTCTCCCTAATCAATTATATGATGCTAATTGAGTCCATAATTGAATATGATAGGTAAAAGCTCGTTATACAAATAGTTGATTATTTGCATGGATTAATTTATTAGGTCATTTATTTTTTCCATGGATTGTTTCCAAAATCACACTATTTATTGGCTTATAAAAAGAGAGTTTATCTATCATTTCAAATCATCCAAAAATGTGAAAAACTACACTTTTCCTTTATCTCATAAATTCTCTAAAGCATTTCTACTTTTTCAAATATTTTAGCCATATATAGTGCTTTGAGAGTGTTCTTGAGTTCATTGAGGAATTTGTTTTGGTGAGGGCTTAGATGTAAATTTATCAAGAGTAGTTTTTCTCTTGAGTAAATCATTCTTCCTTAGGAATTGATTATTTTGGTTGGAAACTAAATCATTGTAAAAGCTCTGTACTTATCTTTGGGGGATAAAAATAAGTCTTTGTTTGATTTGTGAGCTATATCATTGAAGAAAATCTCTTTCTTGGGTTCGTGAAGAATAACTAGTGAAACATCTTCACAACAGTTCTTAAGCTCATCCCGGTCAAAATCTCTATTGGTTTGAGATTAGTCTGATATAAAATTCCACTCGGTTACTAAGTTCAGCATGTGTAAAAACTTAGTAGGTTCGAATTCAACCCGCTAAAAATCTTGGTTCGGTTCTTGGTTAGCACATGTAAAACCTCGGTTCAGTTCAGAGGATAGCCAACTCAAAACTCTATTTTAGTTCGAGATCAGCTTGTGCAAAATCTCAACTTGGCTTAGAGACTAATCACTTGAAACTTTGTTCGTTGTTTGGTTTGGAGACTAACCGTTTCAAGCCTCAATTTGCTAGTTGGTTGGAAGTTAGCCTGAAACTTCAATTTATTGTATAAAGGGGTTTGTGGAAGTTAGCTTTGAAAATCCTCAAACCCAATAAAGTCAATTAAGAATTTACCTAGTTTTGAAAATTGGAAACCACTAATGTTTTCAATAATAGTTGTGTAGACTTTTGTGATTTTAGTGGTACAAATGTTGTAATACTTATAGCATGTTTGGATTGCCTTTTGGAAGACCCGGAATCAATTCTAGAGGTGTAGAATTGATTCTGGGTGATTTTGAGATGTTTGTTTTAACAAAAGTAAAATTGATTCTGTCTCCAGAATTGATTCTACTTGAAGCTAGAATTTGTAGCTTCTACTTCTAAAATTGATTCTGGGTAATTTTTACATTGAAATTTATTGTTCAACTCACTTTTACATAAATGTATCCAAACATAAATCAATTCTATCAAACTCAATTATGTTAAAATCAATTCTATCAAACTCAATTCTGCTAAAATAAATTATGTTTCACCACCAATCCAAACACATTTTATTGTGTTAGTCACATAGTGAATAAACTATAATTTTATCAAAAATGATTAACGTTAACGATATCACGAATTATTTTTAAATAACCACATTTTTCAAAATATAAATCAAGCAATCATCTTTTTAAATTATTTTTTAAAATTACTACTTTTCAAACAAACAAAATATTATCCTAGAGAGGATGCACTACTACATGTGGTGCACGCACTCTAATATGGCGTCAATGCATGTTGCGCATGCTCCTATGTCATGCCAGAGACAATAGCGCATGCATGTAAACATAACAAACAAACAAACAAATAAAATATTATCCTAGAGAGGATGCACTACTACATGTAGTGCACGCACTCTAATCTGGCGTCAATGCATGTTGCGCATGCTCCTATGTCATGCCAGAGACAATAGCGCATGCATGTAAACATTAGGAGGTTGTAAACAAAAGAAAATATAACACAGAAGACATGATGAGTGACGCATGCTCCTAAAATATACATGCATGTGCCATTGTTTTTGGCATAACATAGGAACATGCGTCAAAAACATTGACGCCTTAGTGTAACTTAGAGTGCATGCGCCACATACACTTCTTCTCCAGGATAATTTTTTTAATTTGAAAAAGTGATTAATTTAATCAATAATTTTCAGTGTCACATGCTCCTATTTCAAATGTTTTTTAAAACCTTGGCCTTTAACGATGTGATGTTAAATTATTATAAATAAATATGTAAAGTATCAAAAGGAAAATACAAATATTAGGCTGTTCTATTCGTGTCTGGAAAGCCCATCAAATTACTTACTATGTCCAAGTCTATTTCTTGTGTCGTGAAAGCGTTTCCTTATTATGAATCAAGACATAATGTTCAAAGAAAAGTAATGGGGTATTCTATTTGTGTCTGGAAAACTCTTTCATTGTTCAATACATCAAATTACACGCAAGTTCTAAAGGAGAGTGTGCTTTTTGTTTTAGACCCCACAATAGGTACCTTTCAAAGTTTTTGTGGTTCATGAAACTAGTTATACATAGCAAAAGGGCTAAAAAGAAGAAAAGGGCAATAAATGCACCACAAAGGAATTTTGTGGTGGATAATGATATACAATACCATCTACTCTTTTTCAAATGAAATTTTGTTCGCATTCCAAAGGCTATAAATGTCATCCATAAATTTAGAGCAATCTAGTACTAGTATTTTATGTGTTCAAATTTTCAGGTAGGAGCTATTCTAATTTCAGGAAAGTTCTAAAATGGTACTTAAAATATATATCAATATAAATAAACTAGGTTATATTAAATTAGAGTCTTAGTACTTTTTTTTTAATAAATAACGGAATTAAATTTTTATTATAAATTTAAATAATTTTAATCACTCCTCGTAGTTTAATATTTAAAATTGATAATATATCTATTTTTAAATTACATAACACTTGTAAAATATGATTAATCAAGAATTTAATATAGAATTTGATAAATAAAAAATATATGTTAAAAGATTAATGTTTCATCAATTTTTGAAAATCATAACTTTTTAAATTTAAAAATTAATTAATTATATGAATCAGTTGGATTAATTGTCATCTGGTTCAGGACAAAGATCTCAACAAAGTAGTATATTTTTAATCTATCAACTATGCAAATTAAGTTTAGCAAGATATTTTTTAAGTTTATAGCTTATAACTTATAAGCTCATATAATAATAAAAGATCTGTTTGATAACAGTCTTTTCATCACGAGCTTATAGCTAATAATTTATTTTTCAAACGCTATTTCAAATAACGTTTTTGCTTATAGTTTATAGCTTATAACTTATCATTTTCTTCCACTTTTATCCTTATTATTTTAATTAAAACTCTCTACTGCTCTTTATAATTTATTTAGGGTATGTTTGATAAAAATAGCAGTTGAGTGATAAGCTAGCTGATAGCTTATAGTTTATAATTGATGGTTGAGATTGATAGCTGATAAGTTAATTGAAATGTTTGGTAAAATTAGCAGTTCCACTAACTATAAATATAAAATGATACAAAAGATATTTAATATATAATAATTTTATTTTAATTAAAATAAATTATAAAGGATAATAGTGGATTTTTGTTAAAATAATAAAGATAAAAAATGAGGCTTCGATGGGGACGCGCGGGAAACGAGGGCGAGGGAGGCCTAAACTGGTGCCTTCGTCTCCAATGCCGCAACCTACGCCGGCGTCGTCCGTGGCGGCGGCGGACCACCCCGAGCTGATCGATGTAATCACAGAGTTACCGGAAGCAATCACACAACTAGAGAAGGAGGTACCTTTGCCAGAGGTCGTTGAAACCCTAATTTCGGAAGAGGAACGAAAATTGAAGGAGTTGAAGACGACGCAGGTGGAGCGAAAACTGTGGGTCGATGTGCTGACTGAGAATCGTAACCCTGCAAAAGGTCTGTCTATTCAATTTGTGGCTCCAACGCTTGTTGATGGGGAAATTGAAATTGAGATTGAAGAGGAAGATGTCCAATCGGAGATGAAATTCTGGGAGAACGCTCTTGTTCTATATGCGTTGGGGGAGAATTTCAGTATGAATATGATCAAGAATTTTATGGTGAAAACGTGGAACTTCATCAAGGTCCCTGATTTGTATTACAATGATGATGGCTACTTTTTACTCAGATTCCATTCTCATGAGGATATGGAGACTGTGCTAATGAAAGGCCCCTACACGTTAAGAAACGTTCCTCTACTGATCCAAGAATGGCGTCCAGATTTCAATTTGAAGAGAGATATGCTGAGGACATTGCCTATTTGGATCAAACTTCCACAACTACCATTGTATCTCTGGGGGGCAAAGAGCTTGAGCAAGATAGGTAGTGCATTGGGAGTTCCTCTTGTCACTGATGAATGCACTGCTAGTAAACATAGAGTCTCCTATGCTAGAATTCTGGTGGAAGTAGATGTCACTAAAGAAATGGTTAAAGAAATTGTAATCAAGGATAATGAGGGTAGGAAATTCACACAATTTGTGGAGTATGAGTGGAGGCCCTTGTTCTGTGATAAATGCAAGAAAGTGGGACATCAATGCAAGGAACAAATGAAGAAGGTTGAAAGAAAATGGCAACCTAAACCTAAGGAGAAGAAGGCTGAAGCTCAGGAGAGTATAATTCCCCTAGCCAAAGAGGATTTTCCTTCAGTTGAGGTAACCTCCACACCTAAGATGCAGCAAACTGAGGAGACTAAAGCCGATGAAGGAGATAATTGGACCATGGTGACTTCCAATCGTGACAGGGGTAAGAAAATAATATTTGCTGACTCTCCTAGCTTAGTGAACTGTCTTAATGGTTTTGAAGCTCTAGGTATTTCGAAAGATGCACTAGAGTCTTTGGAGGGTGATCCATGTTAGCCTCATGGAATGTAAGGGGGTTTAATAATTCAGGTAAACTGCGCGAGATTGGCTCCCGTCTCCATAAAATTCAACCTGATATTATGATCTATATAGAAACTCGTGTCAAAGAGAATAAAGCAAAGGCTATTAGAGAGCAGATTAAGCTTCATGATAGTTATATAGACAATTACAATAAGCATGCCAATGGGAGATTGTGGATCTCTTGGAATGCTGCAAAGAATGATATTAAGATGATTAGTAGTACTGATCAAGCTATTCACTGTAGAGTCTATGATAATAAAGGTGTTTTCATGCATTACCTTACTGCTGTTTATGCTCAAAATTTGTTGGCTCAGAGGAAGCATCTTTGGAAAACCATTGAGAAGATTCATCCTACCATACAGGGTCCTTGGTGTATTCTTGGTGATTTCAACAACGTTATGACTCCTCATGATAGGATGGGAGGGAGAATTGTTACTGAGGCTGAGTATAAAGATCTTCATGATATGATGCTTCATACTGGTCTTAGTGAGGTGAGTAGTAGTGGTGATCATTTTACTTGGAGTAACAAGCAAGCCAATGGGACAATCTACTCCAGAATAGACAGAATGTTAGGAAATACTGACTGGTTCCATTATAGTGATGGTAAAATCTTGAAGTGTCTGCCCCCCAATGTGTCGGATCATGCATTGTTGTGTTTTGAGCTGAAGATGTGTAGGCAGAGCAAGGTGAGAAGGTTTAAATTCTATAACTGCATAACTGAATTACCTGGATTTCAGGATGTAGTTAAACAGTGTTGGAACCAACCCATCTCTGGAAATGCCATGTTTGTGCTATGGAATAAATTGCAAAGATTGAAGCCTGTATTGTCTCAATTCAGTAAAAATGTGACCAACCTGAGCACTCAGTTGAGGGATGCCAGGAATGACCTTGAGAGGGCCCAAGTGGAACTCAGTCAGCATAAAATGGATGTTGTGTGCATTAACAAAGTCAAGGAGCTTACTGATAAAGTTGTTCATCTGAATAACTTGGAGGAAAGTATGTTAAAGCAAAGATCCAAAGTGGACTGGATGGCTAAAGGTGATAGTAGCACTGCCTATTTCTATGCTACTATTAAGGCTAAGCATCAACACAGTTGTATGGATGTTCTGCATAAGGAGGATGGGACTGTCCTTACTGAGCAGAGTGACATTCATAATGAAGTAATCAGATTCTATAGAGGTCTTATGGGTAGCAAAGCAAAGAATTTGAAGGGTGTGGACATAGAAGCTCTGAGGAAAGGCAAGCAAGTTAGTAATTACCAAAGAGATCAACTGGTGGCCCCTGTTACTGAGCATGAAATTGAGGAAGCACTGAAGGGCATTGGTGACTTGAAGGCCCCAGGCATTGATGGTTATGGGGCAAGATTCTTTAAGGAGTGCTGGTGCATTGTCAAAAAGGATGTCATTGAGGCTGTCCAGGAATACTTTACTCAAGGTAAACTGTTTAGAGCATTTAATAGTACCATTGTTACCCTGATCCCTAAACATGCTAGGGCTAATACTGTTAGAGAATTTAGGCCTATAGCTGGGTGCACTACCTTTTACAAGATAATTTCTAAAATTCTGACTAACAGATTGGGTAAGGTGTTGAGAGATATTATCCACACTAGCCAAGCAGCTTTTGTTCCAGGGCAACAGATTCATCATCATATTCTTTTGGCTACTGAATTATTGAAAGGATATGGTAGGAAAAATGGAGCTCCTAACTGTATGATGCAGCTTGACCTTCAGAAGGCCTATGATATGGTGGATTGGCATTCTCTTGAGAGTATTCTCCATGAAATAGGTATGCCTAAAAGATTCATAGAATGGATAATGTTAAGCACTACTACTGTCACTTACAAATTTAAGATAAATGGAGAGTATTCTGAAATCTTGGCAGCTAAAAGGGGGCTTAGGCAAGGGGATCCTATCTCCCCTTTATTGTTTGTCATCATTATGGATTATCTGCATAGAATTATGGTGAAGATGACTACTAACAATGCCTTCAAGTTCCATAGTAAGTGTGCTAGTCTTGGTATTACTCATCTTGCTTTTGCTGATGATGTTCTTTTGTTTAGTAGAGGAGACATTAATTCTATTCAACTCATGATGTATGCCTTCAAACAATTCTCTGATTCAACTGGCCTCAGTGTGAATCCTCAGAAGTGCAAAGTTTTTTGCAGTGGTATGGAGGAAGAGAGTATAGAGAAAGTCCATGAGATCAGTGATTTTGGGAGGGGTACTCTGCCAGTTAGATATCTGGGAGTTCCTTTAGCAAGTAAAAAATTGGGCATGGTTCACTATCTCCCTTTGATTGAAAAAATCCTGAACAGAATTAGACATTGGTCTTCAAAATTACTGAGTATAGCTGGTAGAGTTCTGTTGGTGAAGAGTATTTTCCTGGCAATTACACAGTACTGGATGCTGTGCTTCCCTATTCCCAAATCTGTTATTCACAAAATAGAAGCTATTTGTAGAGCGTTTGTGTGGACTGGGACTGAAAAGAGTAAGAAGAGCCTGATTGCTTGGAAACGGGTGTGTAGCCCAATCAAGAATGGTGGGTTGAATCTCATTGACATGGAGGTTTGGAATAGAGTTACTATGCTTAGATGCTTATGGAATATCAGTTTGAAGATGGATTCTCTTTGGGTAAAGTGGGTGCATACGGTTTATTTGAAACATGAATCTGTGTGGACAGCCAAAATACCTATTACTGCTACTTGGATATTCAAGGAGATCATGGCAAGAAGGGAAGACATGAATCAGATTGGCAATATCTGGAATACCATGAAGAGTAGAGGAAAATTTACTATGAAGCTCATCTATGATCAGTTGTCCAAGGATGCTGACACTGTGGATTGGAGCCATATTATTCAACATAATGTTGCGCGTCCTAGAGCAGTGATCTGTCTCTGGCTTGTGTATCATAGTAGGCTGGCGACAAAGAGTAGGCTCAAACGGCTAGGACTGCTACAGGAGGATCTGTGCAGTTTGTGTAATGAGCATGTGGAGGACATTGACCACCTGTTGGTAAACTGCAGTGTTACAAAGCATGTCTGGAAAGAGGTTTTAGACTGGCTTGAGGTGAAGCATCAGCCGGATCAGTGGCAAGAGGAGAAAAAGTGGATTGTTTAAAATACTAAAGGGAAAGGATACCATCCTCACATGTTGAAAATCGCTATTGCCGAGACTGTGTATGGCATATGGATGTATCGCAACAAGAATGTATTTGTTTCAGGTGCTAATGAAGATGCAAATAAAATAGTTCCCAAGATCATAGATTCAATTGTTTATAGAGGTTGGTTAAAAGCCAAATATAGGAAAAGAATTGGTTTGCTTATGATGTAAGGCATAGATGATGTCTGTGTAGTTCTTGTACATATTTCTTTGATATATATATATATATATATATATATATATATATATATATATATATATATATATATATATATATATATATATATATATATATATATTCTTTTTTTTCAAAAAAAAAAAAAAGAAGTAAAAATGATAAGCTATAAGTTAAAACGATATTTGAAATAACGTTTGAAAAATAAACTATAAGCTAGCAAAATAAGCTATAAGCTCGTGATGAAAAAAATGTTATCAAACGGGTCTAAATTATCACTTGAGCTTATAAGCTATAAGCTATAAATCATAAGTTCAAAAATCTGTCTTACCAAACAGACTCTTAAATTTAAAATTTAATAATTCTATATTAAATGTTTTTTATGTTAATTTAATTTATCAACTAATTGAACGTTAATTTTACTAAACACTTTAATTAGCTTATTAGCTATAAGTCATCAGTCAGTAGTCATCAGTTATAAACTATCAGTCATCACTCATAAATCATAAGTTATTAACTAGCTTATTATCCAACTGCTATTTTTAACGATCAGAACCTAGGTCTCTTCATTCAAGTCCCTTTTCTACCCTTTGTCCAAACTAAACTTGTATTGTATCACACCAATTTAGGGAGGTTTGTTTTATTTCTTAGGAAGTTTATTAATTATTTAGAGTGAATTACTCTAGTTCAGTTGCAAATTATGTATATAATTATGGAGAAAATTTATATACAATTCTTTAGATGTGATTTATACTATTTTCTATTAAAAATAGGAAAGTGTCTTTAAATATCTTTTACGGAATGAAAACAAAAAAAGATTGTATATGTGAAAGAGAAAATTATACACTTGTTATATTTTTAATAGAAAATAATATAAACTACACCTAATGAGTTGTATTTAAATTTTCTCATATATATATATATATATATATATATATATATATATATATATATATATATATATATATATATATATATATATATATATATATATATATATATATATATATATATATATATATATATAACCTAAAGTCTATTGTAAGAATTGAATTAGATTAATAAAAGATTCTTCTTTCTCTCTTTATAGTGATATCATTTTCTCTCTTTATAGTGATATCATTTATTATGGTAAAGCTTGTGTCTGAAGTGATCAAGTTAACAAACAAAATATATCCTAATGACTAATGCTAATAATATTGGACATATCAAAAAAGGGTAAAAGTTGTAGGTTCTAATGCAGAGTAACTCCAGATAGCGAAGAACCAAAAGGTGGGGAGGAGGGGGAGAGTGTGGACAATGGACCACATTCAAAGAGGGGCGTGATTTACAGGACAGAAATAACAATTTTCTATTCAAAACATTGTAATACAAATAAACCTTTCAAACCATTATCTAATCATAGTCATTGCTCACATGATTCTTGACCCTATTAGGCCCCATACACACCTATATATACACTACATCTTTGTTTTCTTTATTTTTAAATTCATTTAAGTACGATCACATAGTTAGCTGAAAACAACTTGATCATGTGCTATGTCACTTTTTTTAAGCTTTAACTAAATAGTAATGCTACCGCTAATAACCTTGCTCTAATAATAATAATACAGTTATATAATAATTTTCACAGTTACAATTCAATTTTTACCCAATATTCATTTATTACCCATATTACAACAAAAAAATGCATGCATCATGCATGCAGATGGAGTATATTCTGCAATCTGCATGCTTATAAAAGCGAATGCCAAAACTAATGCAGCATGGTATTAGTATTCTGAACGCAAAATCCTCTTTTATATATACATTAACTTGCTAACAACTATACTCTATATAGAGAGAGTATACGTGCATCAACTTGCAGTTAACTTTTTATAAAAGAATGATTATACAGTATCAAAAAAGAAAAAGAGTGGTTACATGATGAGGACCAACTAGTATAATATTTAGCTCTTTTGATTTGCTTTGCTGGATCCGGCTCATCAATTGGGGTTCTTTTATACTACTATTAATGATGTTAATAGTTATTGATTAAGCATTGGTTGTGTTCTTAAGAAGAAATTAAAAAGTATTCCTAGAGTAATATAAGTGGTGCTTATTTCATAAAGAGCAAAAAGATACTTACACACTTCTTTTTTTACAACTATGTAAAAATGTGATTAATTTAGTTAAACATATGGTTAAGTCAATTTGGCCGTCATGTAAAAAAATGTTGAAAAATGTCTTTTAAAAGTTTCAGGCTAAACACAATGCATTCCCTGCATTGCAAGACGCACAAAGTGTGTCGAATCTTTATTTGAAATTTCTTTAGTCAATTGCAAAAATTTTATACATTGAAGATGAATCAGATGATGATGCAAATTTATCCATCAATACTTGAACCTTTGATCTGGACAATGATTTAGTAAACTCATCTGTTGGATTCTCTTCATTCTTCTTGAAGATCCATTTGCATTTTCAACCACCATTTCTTTCTTAGGTAGTCTCACAAGCTCCCAAGTGTGGTTCTTCATCAGTTAATGATTATCATAATTCATCGCAATCAAATACTTTTTACTATTTTTACTTTTGACTACTTCCATAAACATCTTTGGTTCCGAGTTATGCAACCCTTCAGTCACATTTAAAGCATAACAAATAAAATAAGCATAGCCAAATTTTTGAGGTGGTATAATTTCCCTCCTTACCCAATCACATGCCAATTGATAATTTAGAGCCAATGTAAGTTGCCCCTCCCTAAAACTAGATGCGGGAACCTAAACTTCCTCCTCATCAATCCTCTCTAGGCTCACTAATATCAATCCTCTCTAGTCTCACTAATAGGACCTCAACTTGAAATTGAGTCTTCTATCCATGATTTTTAGTTCTTTAACTTTTGTATCAATGCACTTCATCCTCATATGTGTTTCATCAAAAGAAACATCATTTTATATGATAACTTTTTATCATCCAAATTCCATTTTCAACAATTTTTATCCCTCCACACCTTTTGGATGACCAATGCAGATACACTTCGCAGTTCTAAAATTAAGCTTATCTTGCTTGTTATGCGCAAACGTCAAAGCTTTAAAAATCTTTAAAATTGAGTCTTCTATCCACTTTTTACTTCAAACTTCCTTAGATGTCTTGAAGTCAATTCTTATGTATAATTATGTTCCCCCTTTGAAAATATGTCAAACACAATGTGCCAAACAATGTGTATGATAAGACAAATGCAATAATAATTAAAATGCAGATAAAGTAAATTCAACACAAGAAATTGGTAACTCAGTTCAGTGCAATAACACCTATGTCTGGAGGGTATTAACCCAAGAAAGAAAATTCACTCTTAATAGTAAAAGTAGAAATCAGTCTTAGATGAACTCTTTTAGTTCAATATCTTTTTTCTTAATACTACATGTGAATTTCTATTTAGGATTCCCTCCAAATATGAGTCCCTCTCACGTTCTCTCCAAATAGTAAAAGTAGAAATCAGTCTTAGATGAACTCTTTTAGTTCAATATCTTTTTTCTTAATACTACATGTGAATTTCTATTTAGGATTCCCTCCAAATATGAGTCCCTCCAAATATGATTTCTACTTTCACTCTTAATAGTAAAAGTAGAAATCAGTCTTAGATGAACTCTTTTAGTTCAATATCTTTTTTCTTAATACTACATGTGAATTTCTATTTAGGATTCCCTCCAAATATGAGTCCCTCTCACGTTCTCTCAACATTTTTTCCTAGTGTTGAAAAGATTAAAAAAGATTGGAATGATGGAACTGTTACAACTCAATTAACCAAACTCTATTCCTTCGAATAGGAATGTTCAAATGAATAGAGTTTCATAAGTTAAACACACAAAAACACAAGGACTCAACTAATACAAAATTCCTTGTAAAACCACTCAAGGTTTGAGTCTTCTGTTATGGAGAGAGTCTCCTTAAATAGCAAGACAATCAGTTGTAGCTTGCGATAGGATTGTTGAAAACTCGACTGAAGAAACTCTAAATAGCGCATTTTCAAGATATGATTTTTTTATAAGCGACTTTGTATTAAACAGCACAGGGGGTGCTAACCTAATATATAAAAAAAATTCAAGATATCATTTAATTTGATTTACAATCTATCTTAAATTAAATCTCTATCAATCTAATTTGGTTTAGATCTTTGATTTTTTTTATTGGAATTCTTTCCTAATTCCAAAAAGCACATAAACTAAAGAAGGAAACAAACCAGACACTTGATTCTGATATAGCACATCAGCTTCTAAGGCAGAATGTTCCATGATGTGTGGGACATATTGCTCCACATCTTTGCCTCCGATTTTGAGCGCATAGAGATCACATGTCTCAACATCATGTCATGACATCTTGCACAACATGTTGTCTATAAAAATGTGTCAATCTCTTGTAGTAACAATCTCCTCCTTTGGCCAATTTTAAGGCGAATACAACATGCAAGATGTGTAACCAAAATACTAGAACAATCTTCATGACATATTATCATAGTGCAACGAAAAACACATAATGTTAAACCTCTTTCGAGGATCTATAAAACTAGCATATCATCATAAAACTAGAATATCAAATTACCAAATTACCAGAAAAAGTCTTAAATTCAGATTTGATAATCAAAATTTTTTTCCTCCCCTCTTTACCTCAAAATGGGCAAGGGGACAAAAGTAGCAAATCAATAGAACAAAAACAATCCAGGAGGGGTAGAAATCCAGCGCAGCAGCAAAAAGAAAAAAATGGAACCAACCCAGAGGGAATAAGGAACTATTATCCTATCGTGAGGGAAATTAAACAAACAAAATAATAACTCACTCATGGGTACAAGAACCACATATCAAAAGACTATTAATCTTCACAATTTTTTGACGATCCAATTTCAGAACCACGTTCACTCTTAACATCCTCATTGTCATTGCTAACCTGGTCTTTAATTGTCTTGTCATTGTCCTATTAAGAAGGTTGGGATGTAGAAGCATCAACACTATATAGACCATCAACTTAATCTGCTCATCCGCTCTGTTCTTTCGAGCAATGGATGTCACAATAACTTCCTGGAGAAACTTTGACACCTGCATTAATTCCAAAAAAAACATTGCTTGTAACAATGCTAAATATTGGAGGGACTTCAAGGAGGTCACCTTCATTTGTTAGATCAAAGTGAATGTTGGGCAGAGACATTTCTAGGATATGTGTCCCAACAAATAGAAAATACCTAAAAGTTAATGGACTTGCACTAACACCCACAACATCTTCACTGCTTACAATATCATGTCATTGGCTAATCTGATTTCCAGAAATAAGAGCAGGAAATCCAATAGGTAACTTGACAACATAAGACTCGACTTTCTTAAGCACTTGATCAAAAACATATTCTCCAAAATCAAACACAACCCTATTGCCTATCTGATAGACAAGTTTAGCAAAAGATGTTGTAATACCTGAGATGTAGTTTGTTGGAGCCTAGTTTGCAACACCAATCATGTTCAGGATGGCAAACTTCACGCTCGGATTAGTAGTGGGTAAAAGCTCTTTGTGAGGCTGCTAATCATCGTATGTTCCTTCAATAACTTCTTGTGCAATAGTTTTCAAAGAGGGTAATTTATCAGTTGTGATATATTTGCCTCGCCCCAAGTATTCATTAATCACAATAGGAGAGAAACTAATACACCATCCACAGACATGAAATTTCCTTTTGTTTTTACTTCCAACTTTGTTGAAATATTTGTGGATATTCATGATGAATTCATTTACCAACTAAGGATAAAATGGGCTTAGACCTGTGACAATTTTCATAACTTGAGCATCTTTGCAAAAGCTCAAGAATCTCTTCACACTCAAGTGTCTCTTCAAATAGCTCACTTTTAAGGGCTATCCTTATATGATAAAGGTATTTCCACTTTAACATACTCTCCTTGGAGTGGAAAGAAACTTTTTCCATATGTACAAGAGGGACATCACAAGGAATCTTCTTTCCTTCAGTAATATCTCAATTTTTCTTCACAGGACTAACCACAATGTTATCCAAAGTGTCATCCATACCATCTTTATTAATCTCTACAATAGTAGAAGCCTTCCTACTTAGAGTGACTTTTTTCTTGGCAACAGACTTATTAGTAGCTGCAACATCCTTATTTTTGTTTCTTGATACTCCTTTATTCATAGTTGTCTTCTTAGCTTTTGGAGTAGCTACTTTTCTGACGGGGGTCTTCTTTGAGAGAAACTTTCTTCTTGTCTTCCTTTTTTTGCCTTTCTCTGTATACTTATTATTATTAGTATCACCAAAGACTTTAGTAGCATGGGTCTCAAAATATTTATTCCCATGATCATCATCACTTTCAAAATTACCAATATTGTCTTCTAGATTGGCGGTAACCATATTCTCATCATCTTGATCAACATTATTATTAGAGGTAACATCAACATTCTCCTTTTGAGTTGGAGACTCTGTCTCCATCATGTTGGACTGATGGACCGCCATATCTTTATCAACATCAAGACTTCCCAGACTAGTTTCCTGGGTTTCATCTTTAACATATTTTAAGACTTCGTCCCCAACATGAAATTTATATTCATTCTCTGTTTCTTCTTCTTCCATTTGATCCCTTTCATCACCAGCTTCTTCATTCTCAACTGCAGGGTTTGAATATGCATACTTCTATTTCTCTATAGTAGGTATGTCAACATCATTATTGATAACATGATTCTCATCATTAGCTTGACTAGCCACACGGTCTTCATCACTAGATTCCTTTGTATCCTCATGGTAATCATGAAGAATACCATCTATGAATGTGTATACAATAGGCTCACTAACAGGATTCTCATTAAAGATTTTTTTCAATACTATCTTCCCTAAGAGGCTCATCACATGCATGGATGGAGTCTACGGTTCGAGTGAAATTATATGCATCAACATCTTGAGCTTTTGATTTTGCAACCTCGGAAGCTATCTCCGACACATTATTAATCACGTTATCAAGAGTCTTTTTAGAAGGTTTTGACTTAGACTCATTATCTTGAATATCAACCGGTACCACTATTTGAATCGACGCAACATCAAGAACTTCATTGGTGGGTTGATTTACAGTTTTAGCTCGATCCTTAGGGGCATCATTGCATCCTATATTTTTATTTGCATGGTCCTTACCTTTCCCAGTGAAACGGATCATTGATAAAGGAACCTTTGAGGATTGTTCACCTATTTTCTCTAACTTCTTATTTTTCAATCTTTAGGAGGACTCATATGGGGAGGATTCTTATTTTCTCTAACTTCCTATTTTCTCCTTCCTGACCATCTATTAGCTGGAGATTTCGACTGGAGAATATGTTTCTCGAATGATTAGAGTTCGAAGAGACAAAAATGGCTTTCAATGGCCATTTCCGAGAATGTTATTTATGGTAAAGATGCCTGAAATCGAAGCTGAATCGAGATAGGTTGTCTTCGAGACTTAAGTGTTTTTCTGAAATACGAAAGTACTGAAACTTGTAGTATTTCGTTACATTCTCACTAAAGAACATGTTGCCACGTATCGAAAGAGGATTCGGGCGGGAGGATTTGATTTTGAAATATTATGTGTAACCCAACGAGGACAGATGGTTCCCCAGGGATTCGAAACGCATGCATGTGGGCAACGTGGCATATCGTTAGCGTAGGACCGTTAGGGTCGAATTAGTATAAATAAGGGTCTTAGTATCAGGATCCAGGGTGTTCATTTTGTACAAATCACTCATAAATCACTCAAATATCAAGTGTTAAGAGAAAGAGTTCGCTGAGAAATGTACGTATGACACCACACTTTAAATATGTTTGTATTTCTATTTACAGAATCAAAATGTCTTTAAATTTCCTTTACTTTTTCGCCTAATCTTTCCTTTGATTCAAGTATCTTTATTTCTTCCGACAAGTTGTTACATTCTTGCACTTTACATTTCTAAAATTTACATTTCCTTTACTTTTTCGTCAAAGTTCTATTTACGTTTATAACCAGTTTATTTCCAGTTGTGTACTTTGTTAGTTTATTTCGCAAGTTATTTATATGTTCATATCATAACCAAGTGGTCAATTCGACCAGTGGTCAATTCGACCAGTGGAAGGGGAAATCAAGATCCCCCACAAGGGTCAGGAACAGTAGCAGCAAGTACTACAAATGTTTCGACTTCTATGCCAGAAGCACAGGAGATACCCTCTTCGATAGGGTCTGCGGCCATAAGTAGTTCCCAGGCCATGCCCGAAAATACATCAGTGCCAATAGGGACAATGCCAGTATCTAGTTCGACTATCGTGCCTCCCTTTACAGGCACAACAGAAATACTACATTTTTCAACAAATTCTGCAAGTCAATTACATACCCCAAGGCCATCATCATCATTCGAGAGTTGGAGACCTTGGTTCCCTTATGGAATGCCACCATCGTATATGGCAGGATTACAAGGTGCAGGACCCACTTACACTCAACCTGGTATGGCGACATTTTCGCCTAACGCCGGTTCAGTAGGTCGAAGTGTACAAAATCCAGGCCCATCAGGCCAAATGCCTACCTTAACTACAAATAATCAAGCAGCATTTAGGCACGAAATGGATGCTAGCAATCACGATATGGTGGGTGTCCTTGCTCGAGAAATGGGTTTGATTTTTTCTCCCTTAATAACAAACATTGCCAGGACTAACCAGGATAATGTAGAAACATACCAAAAGATATCTTCACAAATAGGTCGTATGGCAGATTTCTTTGGAGCCCCTCAAACATCTACTAGGAGAAGAAATAACCAAGCTACCGTTCGAGAAGGCGAACCAATCTTAGAACCTGTTCAAGATTTAGTTCAGCCACCTAGGCAAAGACCCGGTGAAAGAAATCAAGTGATAGATTTAGAAAATCAGAACCGAAGGACCAATACTGGTCAACAAGAAGTTCTCGAAGAACAGCCTAGGCTAGTTGTAGTTAATAAGGACCAACATCCAGATGAAGTATTACACAGGGATAGGAGAGACAATATGGCGACAAAAAATAACCTAACCACCATGATAGAAAGAATTATGGCCAATAATGGCCTTAATACTGGACTTCGACGTCCAAATTACACTTCCCCTGTAGCGGAGTATATTCTGCAGACTGAATTACCAAGGGGTACCAAAGTACCAAAATTCATAAAATTTTCAGGGGATACTAGTGAATCGACTGTGGAACACATAGCCCGATACTTGACAGAGGCTGGTGATTTAGCGGGCAATGAGAATTTGAGAATTAAATATTTCCCTAGTTCGCTAACAAAAAATGCTTTCACATGGTTCACCATCTTACCTCCAAATTCCATAGACGATTGGGCACACTTAGAGAGGATGTTCCATGAACAATTCTACATGGGACAAACCAAGATTAGTTTGAAAGAGTTGGCTAGCATCAAAAGGAAATTCACGGAGCCCATAGATGACTACCTGAATCGGTTCCGTTTGCTGAAATCAAGATGCTTCACAGTTGTTCCGGAACATGAGTTAGTCGAAATGGTTGCAGGCGGTTTGGACTATTCAATTAGAAAGAAATTGGATACTCAATATTTGAGAGATATGGCCCAGCTGGCAGATAGAGTTCGACAAGTCGAACGATTGAAAGATGAAAAGGCCAGAGCAAACAAGAATTACAAGAAGGAGAGAGTAGCATATATTGAGGCTGAAGATGCTGAAGGTGAAGCCTTCGAAGATTCATACAGTTTCGAAGAATTCAAAATAGACTTAGCTTAATTAAAAGAAGCACCCCCATACTCTTGTAAACTGCTCACCCCTTCAAATGGGAAAAATCCTGTCGAAAATGACAAGAATGATAAGTTCCCAAAGAAAACGTACACTTTTGACGTCACTAAATGTGACGAAATCTTTGATTTATTAGTAAAAGATGGCCAGATGATAGTTCCTCCCAATTCCAAAGTTCCTCCATTGGAACAACGGAAGAAACGAGGTTTTTGTAAATATCCTGGATTTTTAGGCCATAAAACCTCACAATGCTTTCTTTTCAGGGATCTAATTCAAAATGCTATCAAGGATGGTCGTTTGAAGTTCGCTGATAAAGGAAAGAACCACATGAAGGTCGATGTTGATCCCTTTAATGTCAATGACACCAACTATGCTGAACCAGTCGACATCAATATGGTGGATGTGTCTGAAGCTGACATCACAGAATGGGAGATGATTTCGACAGGAAAGCAGGCTACTGAGAGCCTAAACAACAATGTAATCTTCAATACTGAGGTTGAAGATTCATTCGAGTCAAAGACCATTGAAGGTCTTAAGGAGAAAACTAGTGAGGCCACTGAAGACCTCAGGGTGAAGCTCCAACAGATAAGAATTTCTGAAGTTCCCCTAGCAGGCATCAATATGGTGAACGTTGGGCAACCTTTAGCTGAAATCGAGGAACTAGAGAAGTGTCTGGTGAAAGAAAGAGAAAAAGGAAAATATGGAAATCCACGGGCAAATGAAAGCTTGAAAGATTATCTCTGAAGGTGTCACGAGAAAAATGTTGGACCGATGCTAATGTGTCCAAGGTGCTCGATTATGCTGAATCGAAGGGTCCAAGCTAACTATGAAAGGGCCCAACGAAACAAGATGCAGGGGCACTGGAGGCAAGGAAACCAGCTTTTGAAGGTTTACCCAAGGCCTGGAGAAAGTCTTGTAAGCTTCCTGGTTCGATGTCATAAGGCAAAGACAGAAATCATTATATGTCCTAGGTGTGGGGCAGTATATGATAATCTGATGGCGGAATCGTTCGAAAGGATATCATTCTCTACAGGATGGGATGTTCAAGTAGTCAATCCCAACATGTACGTGTTCAACAATCGAACACCATCAAGAAGGCCTGATAGCCCTCATCCCAAGGCTCGCAGAGTGACATTCAGACTCCTTGCAGAAGTACCCATGGATAAATGGACACAAGCTGGCGTAGGGAATAACAAATGGCGAAGCTGGGACTAAGGTGGATGAATTGCAATGGCGTATAGGAAGCAGTTCTAGACGTCAAATCAAGAGATGTATAGGCTTGAGAATTACAAAGGTAGGAACCCAATGTCCTTATCTCAATGGAGGAGACACCATAGAATAAAGAAAGCCCAGTAGGAATCCAAGGTAAAAGATGTTGGAGAATCCAGCAGCACCAAAGTACCAATGCAGGGGGCAAAGTAAAGCAAACCTCCGGTAGAACACAAATTGTTCAGTTCTGAGAATGAAAAAGAAGAAGAAAAGATGCAGTCTAGTCCTTAGAAAGATGACGACAGGATGACTAATGATTTTGATTCAGACGGAGTGTCATCCATAAACTTCAACTGCAATGTGGTGTCAGTTCTTCCTCACGAATTTTACCAAGAGACGGAAGTTATAGATTGCGAGGAAGTTGACGAAGAAGAAATGGCGAAACACAGACCTGTGTGTTACTATGTGCTGAATAATGGGGTTGTCGAAGAACAGAATGCATTCTTCGAAATACCTGACCAAGGTATGAGGAATCATCTGAAACCCCTTTACATAAGAGCCAAAATTGAAAATGTGGGCATTAACAGGGTCCTAGTTGATGGTGGGGCAGCAGTAAATCTAATGCCCCAATATATGCTGAAAAGGATTGGTATGTTCGACACTGACATAAGGCCACATAATATGGTCTTGTCCAACTACGAAGGAAAAGTAGGACATACCTTGGGAGTTATCCAAGTGAACCTAACTGTGGGTTCAGTCACAAGGCCAACTATGTTCATGGTTATACCAGCAAAGGCGAATTATAACCTTTTGTTGGGAAGAGAATGGATTCATGGGGTTGCTGTCGTACCTTCGACAATGCATCAAAGGTTAACTATCTGGACAGAAGATGGAATAGTAGAAAACATAGAAGGAGATCAAAGTTACTATATGGCTGAAGTGAATCAAGTCAACAAAACCAGTTTCGACAAAAATTTAGCCAACATAGGGCCATGCCATGCAGCAGAAGATATATACTCCCTAAATAAAAATGCTATGTATTATTTATCTTTACACCCCAATGGATTCCAGTGGAACAGAGAAATAATGGAAGGTCCAAAAGAGACAGAACCCATTGAAGGATTACCAAGAATACGGCCAACTGGCTGGGACGAAGACGTTGATTATGTCTGAGTCATCTTTCTTCGAAAAGATTTCGGCTTACATAGCCGAAAATAAAAGGAAAGCGGCTCTTGAAGCCGAACTATCAAACATGGTTGTCGAAGCCACACAAAAAGAATCAGAAGTACCAGGCCTTGGGATACACTTTATCCCACAACCACCTGACGATATAATCCAGGACAAACAGGTTTCAGGCAAAGAAGCAGGCCAAAGATTAGACGCAATTTATGATGAGGAACCTTTGGGGTTCGAAAAGTATCCGATGACACCAAATATAAAGATGTTAGTTCAAGACCCACTCGAAGAAGTAAATCTTGGAGACGAGAGTCGAAAACGGGTGACATATATCAGCGCAAAATTGGAGCCAGCCCTAAAGTCAAAAGTCGTTGCGCTACTGAAAGAAAATAAAGATTGTTTCGCCTGGGACTATGATGAGATGTCTGGTTTAGGGAGAGACCTGGTCGAATTAAGGTTGCCCATAAAAGAAGGGAAGAAGCCCATCAAGCAAATTCCTAGAAGATTCGCACTAGAAATCCTCTCGAAGATTAAAGCAGAGGTCGAAAGACTTCTTCGTTGCAAATTCATTAGGACTACGAGGTACGTCGAATGGATTGCTAATATTGTACCGGTTATTAAAAATAATGGTTCTTTAAGGGTATGTATAGATTTTCGTGATCTAAATGCAGCGACCCCTAAAGATGAATATCCTATGCTTGTGGCGGGGATGTTAGTAGACTCAGCCGCAGGCTTCGAATATCTAAGTATGCTAGATGGATATTCAGGATACAATCAAATTTTCATTGCAGAAGAAGATGTGTCCAAAACAGCTTTTCGTTGTCCTGGGGAAATAGGTACCTAAGAATGGGTTGTTATGCCTTTTGGTTTGAAAAATGCTGGGGCAACTTATCAGAGAGCAATGAATTCTATATTTCACGATTTTATAGAAACATTCATGCAGGTGTACATATATGATATTGTTATAAAATCTGTTTCAGATGACAGTCATCTTGATCATCTTAACCAATCATTCGAAAGAATGAGAAAACATGGCTTAAAGATGAATCCCCTTAAATGTGCTTTCTTTGTGCAGGCTGGAGATTTCCTAGGCTTCGTAGTCCACAAGAAGGGACTAGAAATTAATCAGAATAAAATGAAGGCTATTATGGAAACAAAGCCTCCATCCACGAAGAAAGAGTTGTAATCACTATTGGGAAAGATAAACTTCTTAAGAAGATTTATCTCTAATTTGAGTGGGCGTACGCAAGCTTTCTCCCCCTTACTTCGCCTGAAGCAAGGGAGGTTCGAATGGCACGCTGAACATCAAGAAGCTTTTGAGAAAATCAAGCAATATTTGATGCACCCACCCATCTTGTCTCTCCCAAATGGGAAAAAGCATATGCGCCTTTATATCTCAGCTTCTGATACTACCATAGGTAGCATGTTAGCACAAGAAGATGAAAATGGCATCGAAAGAGCCATTTATTATTTAAGTAGAGTACTCAATGATGCAGAGACTAGGTACAGTGCCATAGAAAAACTCTGTCTTTGTTTATATTTATCTTGTATAAAACTCAAGTATTATATAAAGCCAGTTGATATTTACGTTTCATCTCATTTTGATGTTATTAAACACATGCTATCCAAACCAATATTGCATAGTCGAATTGGCAAATGGGCTTTGGCCCTCACTGAGTATTCTTTAATCTTTCAACCTCTTAAGGCAATGAAGGGACAGGTTGTATCAGATTTCATTGTAGATCATGCAGTGGTTGAGAACCCTCAACAATAAGTTGTTTTGAAACCTTGGAAGTTATATTTCGATGGTTCAACACACAAAGAGGGGAGTGGAGTTGGTATACTGATAATTTCTCCTGAAGGAATTCCAACAAAGCTCAAGTATAAAATCGAAGGCCCTCTATGCTCCAACAATGAAGCTGAGTACGAAGCATTACTTGCAGGACTTGAAGCCTTGTTGGAATTGGGGGCAACCAGTGTCGAAATTAAAGGAGATTCAGAATTAGTGATAAAGCAACTGACAAAAGAGTACAAATGCATCAAAGAGAATTTGATCATGTATTTTGTCATGACAAATAGGTTGCTCAAAAAATTTGAATACGTGGATTTGAAACATGTTTCAAGAGTAAACAATCAAGAAGCTAATGATTTGGCACAGTTAGCCTCGGGATACAAAGTATCAAAGGAAAAATTAGAAGAGTTGATCGAGGTAAGAGGAAAGGCAATGGCCACAAAATTGTCTCTAAGCGATTTGGAGAATTCACAATTAGGCTTCGCCAACGAAGAGGAATTCGAAGTATTAAATATAGATTCCTTAGCAGATACAGATTGGAGGAGTCCAATTGTAAACTACTTGAGGGATCCTTCGACAGATACGGACAGAAAGGTAAAATATAGAGCCTTATCATACTTCTTGATGGGAAATAAATTGTTCAAGAAAACTCCTGAGGGAGTCTTACTAAAATGTCTGGGCGAAGCCGAAGCTTACTTGGCACTCTCAAATGTGCACAGTGGGGCATGTGGTGCTCATCAAGCGGGGCACAAAATGAAATGGCTTTTGTTCCGTTATGGAATGTATTGGCCCACTATGCTAAAAGATTCCATAGAGTTTGCCAAGGGTTGTCAAGAATGTCAAGAACACGCAAGTATTAAACATGCACCTGCAAACGAATTGAGTTCAATCATTAAACCATGGCCTTTCAGAGGTTGGGCATTAGACTTAATTGTAGAAATCCTTCCCACATCATCCAAAGGCCAGAGATATATATTAGTAGGAATAGACTATTTCACAAAGTGGGTTGAAGCAATACCACTAGCCAATGTAGACCAAGAGGCTGTGATTGAGTTTATTCAAAAACATATATTGTATAGGTTTGGAATCCCTGAAAGCATAACCACATACCAGGGATCAGTGTTTACTGGTCGAAAGATGCAAGATTTTGCGAAAGAAATGGGATTCAAGTTGTTTACTTCTACATCTTATTATGCTCAAGCAAACGGACAAGTCGAAGCAGCTAATAAAGTAATAATTGGGCTGATAAAGAAGCACGTAGGGAAGAAACCTAAGAATTGGCACAAGACTTTGGACCAGGCACTCTGGGCTTGTCGAACATCACCCAAAGAAGCTACCAATACTACACCATTCCAATTGACGTTTGGACATGATGCAGTACTTCCAGTCGAAATATACTTGCAATCAGTCAGGATTCAGAGACAAGAGGAAATTCCCCCAAATATATATTGGGAAGTGATGATGAATGAGTTAGTTGATCTGGACGAAGAAAGGCTTCGAGCATTGGATATGATAAAAAGGTTAAAAGAAAGGGTATCGAGAGCATATAACAAAAAGGTGAAAGGTAAAGTATTTGTTAATAATGATTTAGTTTGGAAAGTTATTTTGCCTATAGATCGAAAGAACTAAGCTTTAGGCAAATGGTCTCCGCACTGGGAAGGCCCTTTTCGAATCTTAAAGGTATTCTCAAATAATGCATATGAGATAGAAGAACTGGCAGAAGATCGTAGGATCTTAAGAGTAAACGGAAAGTATCTAAAAAGATACAAGCCAGTCATGCACGAAGTAAAGATTGCAAAAACGTAGATATTAAAATATATGTCGTGGGCTAAAATGGCAAACAGTCGCCAAAATGACTTTATCCTTATACAAGGTGTGTAATGTAAAATAAGAAGATAATCATGGTCGAAATATATTTCATTACTGCAAAGGACCAGAGATATATGCATTCAAAATAGGTTGCAATATATGCAAACCAAAAATTACAATAAGTACTATTAAGCGAGATAGGTACTAAACATCAAAGATAACAAAGCAAAAGTAAAGACCCACGATATCTTCAACACCCTTCATTTAACTCTACGCTGCAAATCCTCTAAGCTTAGCAAGGGCAAGCTTTCCGCCTCGAAAGAGTCAAGGGATCCATCCTTGCGCAACCTTTGTGCTATCCCTAGTTTGACAAACATATGAGACAACAATCTTCCGCAAGGAAGACAAAAGGGTGTGCCTTGGCGAGAAATGACAACAGCTTCTGTGAGATGTTTGAAGATCATCAGTGGAATGTTGATCTTCCGTTTCTAGAGAGCACAGAGCATGAACTCAAGGTCCCATACCATGATAATTTCTTGATCTTCCTTTCGTGGGCGAAAGTTACCCACCAGCAATTGATGCCAAATTCTGCATAGGAGTGCGTTGAAAGGATCATTAGAGAAAATACTCTCTAAAACATCAGAGGTGCTCTTAGCAAAAGATTCGTCACAAACAATACCAGTGTTATCACATCTCATCACTTCAGAAATAAGTGCTGGAGAAATGATAATGCGAGACCCGTAGACTCGGGAAACGATTGTGGTTTTCCCTTCTGGGTCCATCTGGATGGATGCAAACATCCAGAAATCAGCCAGCATGTTCGGATAGATAGACCCTTCTAAGATTCCGAGATAAACCTTTAAGTTTTGGGTGGCAAATATTTCATCAAGATCAATGCCATGTTGGTGAAACTCTTCAGCAGAAGGTTTAAACTCTTTCTGGATGGCAGAGATAATGTTGTTATAAGTTAGAGGCGTCATCGCTACAAGAGAGAGGTATAAGAAAGATGAAACCTTGATGAAAAATGTGGAAGAGGATGAAGAAATGGTAGAAAATGGTAAGGTTTATAAAGAGGGTGATTGTCTTGAAGAGTGGTTACGCTTTGAAATCTCATTGGACCGCGTGTGGGATCCCCGAGGGAAGATATGGAGTCCGCCGTTTCTAGTCTTGGAAGTTGAAGTGTAATCATAGTGGAAACTGACACACGCACGTCTTAATTAGACGTTTTGGAAAAAGTGAAGTCATGATTAACTGACTGTTACGGCTAGTAGAGGGGAAACTGTTAGAACAAGATTTGTTCTGATCAATATTCTTAGTTTTGATGATAACAAGGATATGAATTTTGTGTGAGATAATGTGGTACTCTAATACATTGCAATTTCCATTTCAGGAAATATATAAAGAGTATGCACAAATCAGCGCTCAGAAGCTTTGTCTCAGAAGGTTCAGCATGCAACATCAGAACATGGTCTGGCAAGACATCAGAAGATGGTCAAGGCAGAATCAGAACATGGGTCTATGAAAGCATCAGAAGAACTTGAGGTCAGAAGCAGAAGCACTGAAGTTCTCATGGTATCACGCTCAGAAGCACTTCAAGGTCAGAAGACAAGAAGATGCTATGCACCAAGCTGTTTGACTCTGATGATATTCAAATATTATATTCAAACATCAGATCAGAAGAAAGTACAAGTGGCAGGCTACGCTGACTGACAAAAGGAACGTTGGAAGCTATTAAAGGCAACGTCAGTAGACACAGCGTGAACAAGGCTCGAGGTAGTTGACAAAAGCGTGAAACATTAAATGCAAAGTTGTACGGAATACGCAAAGCATTAAATGCGCTCAACGGTCATCTTCTCAAACGCCTATAAATATGAAGTTCTGATGAGAAGCAAGGTTACCAATTCTGAACGAAACTATTCTGAAAAACTTGCTGAAACGCTGTTCAATTCAAAGCTCAGAAACTTCATCTTCATCAAAGCTCACTACATTGCTGCTGTAATATATTAGTGAGATTAAGCTTAAACGTTAAGAGAAATATCACTGTTGTGATTATAGCTTTTAAGAAGCATTGTAAAACTCTTATTTGATTACATTAATTTGTAAGTAACTAGAGTGATCAAGTGTTGATCAGGATACTCTAGGAAGTCTTAGCTTGTGTCTAAGCAGTTGTAATTAGAGTGATCACGTGGTGGTCAGGATACTCTAAGAAAGTCTTAGCTTGTGTCTAAGCATTTGTTCCTGGAGTGATCAGGTTGTGATCAGGATACTCTAGAAGACTTAGTCGCGGACTAAGTGGAAAACCATTGTAATCTGTTGCGATTAGTGGATTAAATCCTCAGGTGAGGTAACTCACTCCGTGGGGGTGGACTGGAGTAGTTTAGTTAACAACGAACCAGGATAAAAATATCTGTGCATATTGTTTTTATCGTTCAAGTTTTTAGACTACACTTATTCAAACCCCCCCCTTTCTAAGTGTTTTTCTATCCTTCAATTGGCATCAGAGCGCCGGTTCTAAGGTGCAAGCACTTAACCGTGTTTAGAAAAGATTCAGGAAGAGAAAAACGCTTCAGTAAAAGATGGCTGGTGAAATTCCAACAAATCCAGCTGCATCTACATCTGGCTCTGCTGAGCAATACAATAGTAACAATGGTTATACTAGACCATCAGTATTTGATGGTGAAAACTTTGAATACTGGAAAGATAAACTGGAAAGTTACTTTCTTGGTCTGGATGCTGATCTATGGGATCTTCTGCTGGATGGTTACAAACATCCTGTTAAAGCTACTGGTGTAAGGCTCACAAGAAGCGAAATGACTGATGATCAAAAGAAAGATTTCAAGAATCATCACAAATGCAGAACTGTTTTGCTGAATGCTATCTCTCATGCTGAGTATGAAAAGATATCTAATAGGGAAACGGCCCATGACATATATGAGTCCTTGAAGATGTCTCATGAAGGAAATGCTCAAGTCAAGGAGACCAAAGCTCTTGCTCTAATCCAGAAATATGAAGCCTTCAAGATGGAGGATGATGAAGACATTGAAAAGATGTTTTCAAGATTTCAAACTCTGACTGCTGGATTGAGAGTTCTTGAAAAAGGCTACACCAAGGTTGATCATGTAAAGAAGATCATCAGAAGTTTGCCCAGAAGATGGGGCCCAATGGTGACTGCATTCAAGATTGCGAAGAATCTGAATGAAGTTTCTTTGGAAGAGCTTATCAGTGCCTTGAGAAGCCATGAAATTGATCTGGACGCAAACGAGCCTCAGAAGAAAGGTAAGTCTATTGCATTAAAATCTAATATTAAAAAATGCACTAACGCTTTTCAGGCTAGAGAAGAAGATCCTAAAGAATCAGAATCTGAAGAAGATGATGAACTGTCCATGATCTCCAGAAGGGTGAACCAACTCTGGAAGAGCAAGCAAAGGAAGTTCAGAGGCTTTAGAAGTTCAAAGAAATTTGAAAGAGGAGAATCTTCTGGTGACAGAAGATCTGACAAGAAGAAGGCTGTCTGCTATGAGTGCAATGAGCCTGGACATTACAAGAATGAGTGTCCAAAACTTCAGAAGGAGAATCCCAAGAAGAAGTTTCATAAGAAGAAAGGTCTTATGGCAACATGGGATGATTCTGAATCAGAATCAGGATCAGACTCTGAAGAAGTGCAGGCAAACTTTGCGCTGATGGCGACAGAAGATGATGGATCAGAATCTACATCAGAATCAGATTCTAAAGAGATATCCTTGGCGGCAAAGAGGACAAAAAGCAAAATGTCATGGTACCTGGACTCTGGGTGCTCGCGACACATGACGGGAAGAAGGTCTACATTCCAAGACCTGGTGCTTAAACCAGGTGGAGAAGTCAAGTTTGGAGGAGATCAGAAGAGCAAAATCATTGGCTCTGGAACCATAAGTCTTGGTAACTCTCCTTCCATAACTAATGTACTTCTTGTAGAAGGATTAACGCATAACTTATTGTCCATAAGTCAATTAAGTAACAATGGTTATGATATAATCTTCAATCAAAAGTCTTGCAAGGCTGTAAGTCAGAAGGATGGCTCAATCCTATTTACAGGCAAGAGGAAGAACAACATTTATAAGATTGATCTTTCTGATCTTGAGAAGCAGAAGGTGACTTGTCTTATGTCTGTTTCTAAAGAGCAATGGGTCTGGCACAGAAGATTAGGACATGCTAGTTTGAGAAAGATTTCTCAGATAAGTGCCAAAATGATAAGTGCCAAAATGTCGATATTTTGAGTATATGTCGATATTTTGAGTATATATTTGTGGCACTTATCGATTCTATTCTTATGATTTTTGTAATAAAATCATAACTTTTGTGTAAATATGTGCATACTTGTGTTTTTGATTCATTTTTATACCAATTAATAGTTTTCCATTCATTTTATAGGTATTCATGCATCTTTGGAGCATTGAGTAATAAAGACCAAAGGCTAAGCTTCAAGAATGCAAATTCTACCAATTCATCAAAGAATAAGGCTCAAAATAAGGATGATCAAAATCATCATTTTGGTTTCCATTCATTCATTATCGGATAGAGCATTGAATAAGCTTTTCAACGCTTCGAACCGGGCGCAATTCGGAGTTACGGTTCTCAACTTATGGCGAAAACAAGATTTCACTTTTGCTGTCAGCCGCTAAGCGGGAGTACCTTCGCTGAGCGACCATGACAGATAGCAGCTCGTTAAATAGGGGTAAAAATCACATTTTTAGGTTATGTTTTGGGGTAATTGTTCCCAAATCATCAAACCTTCATTCTTAGGGTAGATTAGCTTAGAAAACAACTTCGGAGGTTGCATTTGGATGATCGGGGATGGATTGAGCGTCGAACGGAGTTGACAAACCGGGAGATTTTCGGTTCATTTCTCTTCTTATTTGTGTATTTCTCTTTGGTTGGGTTTTGTTTGTATATTTACTTGAATCTTATGTATATTTACCGATTATAATGTTATGTTTAACTTGCTTTACAAATCTGTGTTGATGTTGTTCTAGATTTTTGCTCTATGCTGGGGATTTGGGTTGCTTTAGAGATAAACTTCTTGAATCCTTATCTAGGATGATTATCTATTAGTTTCTGAACTCTAGAGATGGATTTAGAGCTAGCATTCACTGTGGGCATCTGTACTTAATGCTTTCGTGTTTGAGCGGCGCGCGAGAGATCGCCTACGTGAGAATACGAATGTTCTCGCGACTTCGCGTTAGAGATAACCTTAGTTGTGAGATGATCTCGTTTGTGCTCCAGAGATGGACGCTTATGTGAAAGATACGTGATGACATAGATAAGTATCGTAGGTTGAGTATAATGGGTTGGTAAGTGTATGTTTGTGAAGAGTGAATATATTTACATTCTTGATAAGTTATTTCTCTTCTAAGAATGTGTTTATTCTTTTCCTGTCTATATCTTTGTTTACTTTTTGCTCATTCAAACCAAAGTTCGAAACCGTAGAAACTGTTGAATGACATCTCTCCATCTCTGAGGACGATAATTCCCGGATCAATATTTCCAAATCTTTTTTGTTGCTTGCCCTATACTGCATTCAACAAAATGGCGCCGTTGCCGGGGATGGTTCTTTGAATTGCATCGCAATAGTTTCTGTGGTCTTGAGCTTTGTATATATCGTATATATTGTATAGTTTCACTTGTATATATTTACTTGTACATGTTTACTTGTTTATGTTCACCATATAAGTTTACTTGTATATGTTACATATAAGTATACTTTTATTGGTGAATGTTGGTGAAACATGTTGATCTCGGATGAGCTCTTTAATTACAAATCTTCACTTTTCAACTTGTGTATCCAACATTCACCAACTTTTCTCTTTTTGTATAATAATACATGTATGTGTTCATACTTGTATATATGTGTTTGTTTGTGTACATATTTTTATACTTGTGTTTTCTTTTATGTTTGTATCATTGTTGTATATATTTGTACCCGTAACGTTTTTTGAGTGCTTTGGTTAGGACACTTTCTTTAGGCTTGTGCAGTGAGACGTCACCATGGCATGACAGGAGGAAGCTACTTTCCAAACACCGAAACAATATATAAAGGCGTCGAGCTAACGACGTAAAACAAGCGCTTGTTGGGAGGCACCCCAACGGTTGTAAATATTGTTTACATTTCTGTTTATGAGGTATTTAGGTGAAGTGGTGAGTGATTAGAACAATTGGTGCAATTCTGATTTTTCTGAGTTCTGCTGTGTCCGCTAAGCGGAACAGAGCTCGCTAAGCGAGCATAGCAGAATTTTGTTTTTCTGCTCTGTACCAGCGGGGTTCCTATTCCACTTGGTTCACTTCTTTTCCCACTCTCACCAAGGCTACTTAGTAGTAGATACTAGTTTTATTTTTCTAATTCTTTTATTGGTTGTTTGTACTCAAATTTTGTCGGTAATTCGAAGATTTTTGAGGTGATTTTCCAAAGCTTGAGTGTTTCAACCTGCGGATGTATGGTAGGATATTTTTTTTGAAGTGTATAATTCAAGGTACTCATTTATCGCTTTCTGTAGCATAGCATGTTTAGGAAACTTTTCATTTGTACAATTACCATACAATTCATTCTTTTGCATTACTTGCTTGTTGATTGAATCACTTTAGTTCCCAAACCATAAATGTGAGGAAGCTTTCCATTGTTCATATATGCTGGAGGCCACAATCTTTGTTTTAACTGGATTTTATTATGCTTAATCTTTTGTTTATGTTGATTTTATGAAAGTATGAAAAGGATCAAGGCATTTTGTTTCATTTTGAGCACAACTACCAAAACCAAATAGTCAATTCACCTTGTGAGTGTGTGATCATTTGTTACCCCTTTTGAGCCTTTTTGTCAATGTCCATGTTGTTTTTGCTAAATGATTATCTTTGAGTGTTTAGGTCTCATTTTTGCATGGATGATTGATTCTTTGTTTTCTTGAACCCTCAACCATGATTTTTGTTATGAATTTTTACCTTGCCTTAGAAAGTAGGGAGTATTCACATGATGGTGTGGTTGAATTCAAGTTGGGGAGAGAAATGGTTGCTACTTATTTGGTTGTTTCTATGAGGTTGAAAAGAAAGAAAAAAAAAGAAAAGAAAAAAATGTGAAAAGAAAAAAAAAGAAAGAAAAAAAGTGAAAAAGTTTTGAAAAAGAAAAAGAAAAGAGAAGCTAATAATTGTGCTAATAAGTAGTGTGATTGGTTTGAGAAACTTGTGGTTAAGGAAGAAGTTTAATCGAGATTTTGTTGCTTAGAAATTTGTGGATTGATCACTCCCTTAGGTTTAGGCAAGTTTTTGTTTCGATTAGCCTTAGGACTTATCCCTTGTTTGTTAACCAAGCCACATTACAACCTTGAAAAGTCCTTGTGATTCTTGCTTTTGTATCTTCAATGTGATTTTTGGATGAATGCATAATTTAATCTTTTGTTTGCAAGATTGTTGGATGAGTGTTAAAAGTCCCTCACCTTTGTGTGTTCTTCATCCATTGATGAAATTTTGCTAGGTGTGATTCATGATGTGAGCATGTATTGCGTTAGAATGTTTTGTATGCTTTTTGTGCTTAAGATGCGTTTCGTTTACATGTTGTCGTTCTAGGATAGTGGTAAGTATTTACTTTGTTTATACGTTTTTGTATTGAGCCATACATTTGTTTTTGGTTTTCAAAACTTGTTGATTCACAATTCTTTGGTTTATTACTTTTGATTCTTTGATTTATTTGACATTGTTTGAGGACAAACAAAGTTTCAAGTTGGGGAGAGTTTGATAAGTGCCAAAATGTCGATATTTTGAGTATATATTTGTGGCACTTATCGATTCTATTCTTATGATTTTTGTAATAAAATCATAACTTTTGTGTAAATATGTGCATACTTGTGTTTTTGATTCATTTTTATACCAATTAATAGTTTTCCATTCATTTTATAGGTATTCATGCATCTTTGGAGCATTGAGTAATAAAGACCAAAGGCTAAGCTTCAAGAATGCAAATTCTACCAATTCATCAAAGAATAAGGCTCAAAATAAGGATGATCAAAATCATCATTTTGGTTTCCATTCATTCATTATCGGATAGAGCATTGAATAAGCTTTTCAACGCTTCGAACCGGGCGCAATTCGGAGTTACGGTTCTCAACTTATGGCGAAAACAAGATTTCACTTTTGCTGTCAGCCGCTAAGCGGGAGTACCTTCGCTGAGCGACCATGACAGATAGCAGCTCGTTAAATAGGGGTAAAAATCACATTTTTAGGTTATGTTTTGGGGTAATTGTTCCCAAATCATCAAACCTTCATTCTTAGGGTAGATTAGCTTAGAAAACAACTTCGGAGGTTGCATTTGGATGATCGGGGATGGATTGAGCGTCGAACGGAGTTGACAAACCGGGAGATTTTCGGTTCATTTCTCTTCTTCTTTGTGTATTTCTCTTTGGTTGGGTTTTGTTTGTATATTTACTTGAATCTTATGTATATTTACCGATTATAATGTTATGTTTAACTTGCTTTACAAATCTGTGTTGATGTTGTTCTAGATTTTTGCTCTATGCTGGGGATTTGGGTTGCTTTAGAGATAAACTTCTTGAATCCTTATCTAGGATGATTATCTGTTAGTTTCTGAACTCTAGAGATGGATTTAGAGCTAGCATTCACTGTGGGCATCTGTACTTAATGCTTTCGTGTTTGAGCGGCGCGCGAGAGATCGCCTACGTGAGAATACGAATGTTCTCGCGACTTCGCGTTAGAGATAACCTTAGTTGTGAGATGATCTCGTTTGTGCTCCAGAGATGGACGCTTATGTGAAAGATACGTGATGACATAGATGAGTATCGTAGGTTGAGTATAATGGGTTGGTAAGTGTATGTTTGTGAAGAGTGAATATATTTACATTCCTGATAAGTTATTTCTCTTCTAAGAATGTGTTTATTCTTTTCCTGTCTATATCTTTGTTTACTTTTTGCTCATTCAAACCAAAGTTCGAAACCGTAGAAACTGTTGAATGACATCTCTCCATCTCTGAGGACGATAATTCCCGGATCAATATTTCCAAATCTTTTTTGTTGCTTGCCCTATACTGCATTCAACAGTGGAGAAGTCAAGTTTGGAGGAGATCAGAAGGGCAAAATCATTGGCTCTGGAACCATAAGTCTTGGTAACTCTCCTTCCATAACTAATGTACTTCTTGTAGAAGGATTAACGCATAACTTATTGTCCATAAGTCAATTAAGTGACAATGGTTATGATATAATCTTCAATCAAAAGTCTTGCAAGGCTGTAAGTCAGAAGGATGACTCAATCCTATTTACAGGCAAGAGGAAGAACAACATTTATAAGATTGATCTTTCTGATCTTGAGAAGCAGAAGGTGACTTGTCTTATGTCTGTTTCTAAAGAGCAATGGGTCTGGCACAGAAGATTAGGACATGCTAGTTTGAGAAAGATTTCTCAGATTAACAAACTAAATCTGGTCAGAGGACTCCCAAATCTGAAATACAAATCAGATGCTCTTTGTGAAGCATGTCAGAAGAGCAAGTTCTCCAGACCTGCATTCAAGTCTAAGAATGTTGTTTCTACCTCAAGGCCGTTAGAACTCTTGCACATTGATCTGTTTGGCCCTGTCAAAACAGCATCTGTCAGAGGGAAGAAATATGGATTAGTCATCGTTGATGATTATAGCCGCTGGACATGGGTAAAGTTCTTGAAACACAAGGATGAGTCTCATTCAGTGTTCTTTGAATTCTGCACTCAGATTCAATCTGAGAAAGAGTGTAAAATCATAAAGGTCAGAAGTGATCATGGTGGCGAATTTGAGAACAGATTCTTTGAGGAGTTCTTCAAAGAAAATGGTATTGCCCATGATTTCTCTTGTCCTAGAACTCCACAGCAAAATGGAGTTGTAGAGCAATAGAATAGGACTCTACAAGAAATGGCCAGAACCATGATCAATGAAACCAATATGGCTAAGCATTTCTGGGCAGAAGCAATAAACACTGCATGCTATATTCAGAATAGAATCTCTATCAGACCTATTCTAAATAAGACTCCTTATGAATTGTGGAAGAACAGAAAGCCCAACATTTCATATTTCCATCCTTTTGGATGTGTATGTTTTATTCTGAATACTAAAGATCATCTTGGTAAGTTTGATTCCAAAGCACAAAAATGTTTCCTTCTTGGATATTCTGAACGCTCTAAGGGCTATAGAGTATACAATACTGAAACATTGATTGTAGAAGAATAAATCAATATCAGGTTTGATGATAAGCTTGGTCTTGAAAAACCAAAGCAGTTTGAGAATTTTGCAGATTTTGATATTGATATATCAGAAGCAGTAGAACCAAGAAGCAAAGCTGCAGAAGCTGGCAGTCTCAGAAGCAATGGATTAGAAGATCAAGTTGCTGCATCTTTAGAGAATCTTAGGATTTCTGAAGAACCAACTATCAGAAGATCACCTAGACTTGCCTCAGCTCATTCAGAAGATGTGATCCTTGGAAAGAAAGATGATCCTATCAGAACCAGATCATTTCTTAAGAATGACAATCAGAAGCAGTGATCACAATCAAAAGGCGTAAAGTCTATTCATATTCTACAGCTGTCATCCATTATCTGATGGTGAACACGTGTCTGTGCAGTTAGTACAAAGCTGGCAGTTGAAAAGACGCCGACCTAGGTAACTGTGTTAAATCATTTCATTTACCATGTTCTCTCTCCTAATGTCAGTTCTCATTAAATGCATATTGATTTCTTTATTTTCAAATCTTTTAAATAACCCGCTTCATCTTCATTCCCTTTTTTTCTCTTTTTCTCTCTCTCTCTCTTGTGCGTCCCCTTCGTTGCATTTTTTTTTAAACCCTAGTTTTTGATTTGATCTCAAAGCATCATCATCATGAACTCATCTTCCTGTTCATCGAACTCAAAAGAAAAGCTCACCTCTACACATATCCTTCTAAGCAAATTTGAGTATGCTCCATTGAAAACATGCTTAATACCCACGAAAGAACTGGAAGTTCTATGTGAATCTGCTGTGGACATCAACAACCTAAAAGCAAATGGCTTTAAGTGTGATGCAAGAATCTTTGAGCAAGGATGGTCTAAGTATCTTGATAGATTGGTTGGTCCAATTTATCCTGAACTTGTGAAGGATTTCTGGGTACATGCAACGGTTACCCCAACTGCCATCATTTCATTCGTGCTAGGGCATGAAGTGGTTATCACTGAAAAGCTCATCAGGAAGCTGTACAATCTGAATGATGAAGAAGGCTGGACTGGTTTTCGACATGCATCAGTTGATTGGTCTAAAGTTGAACAACAAATCTCTCAGACTTTTGGAATTGACTCTAATAACACAGGCACCTTAAGGCCGTTTTATAAAGTATGGGCTGAGATTATTCTGGGTTCCCTTCACCATAGAAAGAGGATGCTCTCCTCATCCTACATCAGTCCAGATCACAAGTATACTCTTTTCTACATTGGCAAAAAGACTGAGATCAACATCTCCCATATTTTGTTTGAGAATCTGAAGACTTCTATCTTTGAGTCAAGAGAAGACGAAAGGGCGAAGTACCCTCATATTTCAAGAACGACTATTCCTTTTGGAAGAATGATTTCAGACATTCTGATTGAAAGCAAAGTGCTGGACTCCATCAGAAAACTCAATGCGTCCCATTTTCTTGGAGTAGTTCAAGGTCCCATTTTCAATGGCGTGGATTTGTTCAGACTGGAACTCATTCAAAATGTACCTTTTGTGTGCACAAGCTTTCCTGACATTCTGTCAAGAAGAGTTGCTGTTGAAGGTTTTGCCTCTTTGTTTCAAAAAGAACTGCATCAGGTTGTCAAGCTTTACCTGGAAGATTGTGTTAGGAAGCAATCAGATATTGATCCTGCTTGGATCCGTGGCAGAGTACTTCCGTCCAAGGCTGATCTTCTAAAGAAGGATCAGAAGGAACTAAAGGCTAGGCTAAAAAGAAAAGCCCAAGAAGATGAGGCTAAGATAGCCAAGAAGTTGAGAGTCACCTATGATCCTGACAAGGTGGACTCTGAAGAACGAAGAGATAAAAGGATCAGAGATTCCTTTCGCAGAACCAGATCTTCTTCTTCTATACAAACCTCTAGGAAGGTTTTTACTCCACCTCCTTCTGTCCCTAAACCATCTTTCCAATCACCTCCATCTGAACCAAAAATAAACTTCACCTTACCAAATCCCTCTCCATCATCCTTCTCCTCTCCCATTTTAAACCCCACACCTTTAAGTATTCTTCCCCCAACTCCTTCTGATAAATCTTTCTCACCAATTCCCTTTTCAAATACTCCATCCTCTTCTCAATCTATCATTTCTGATATTCCATCTTCATCAATCATTCTCTCAGATATCCCTTCTTCCTCATCCACCGCACCTCTACCTTTTATATCCCATCCCTTACCTACCAGAAAATCCAAACCTTACTGTCTTCTCTACCCTGACTACAAATTCACCTTCAACCCGCCTGAACCTGAACCCTATACCTACCTGGAACTTTTCAGACATGAGGTGATTAGCAGTCTAGACCTTCTGAAGGATGCATTTCTAAATGGTTTGGATGATGTTTCTACAAGAAATCTCTGGAGAAGATTTCGCAAGGATTTTCAAGTAGAAGCAATGGGAGTACAGAAAAGACTAGTGGCTGTTGCTCCTGGTTACCCTGGTTACCTTCTGGAGGATGATAATGGTATATACTACCATCCTCTCAGAAATTGTGTTGCTGCTGAGGAGAAGCAGTTTGTGGATGAGATAGAAGAAGCAAGACTTGCTGCTGCAATGAAAGCTAACCCTTGCAGGGAGATTGTGGTCTGGATACCTCAATATCCAGTTCTGCTCGGGGATTTCAAGACCCTCTTTGACTTTCTGAGGGAAAACCCTTCTGAGAAAGACCCAAGCTTGGTCATTCCAGAAGTTGTTGACCCACCAGAAGTTGAAGGTCCTTCTGCTCCCAGGAATCTTGCTGCCATTCTTCAGGCACTTGAGAATGGAGATTCTGAGATTCCAGCTGCAGATTATGGAGATGCTTCTATGCAAGAAGCAGATGTAGAAGATCATGTTGCTGAATCAGTTCCTGTTGAGGAAATCCCTGCAAATGATCTATCTATGGAAGCTACAGATCACAATGCTATTCCTGTGGTTAGAAGCGGTGAAGCTTCTTCTGACGAATCTTCTCGTCTTGCAAGAACTCTGGAAGATATTCAGAAGAAACAGGATGAGTTTAGAGCTTTCATGGAGAGGCAAGAAGGATACAACAATGGGGTTCAAGAGATGCTGGCCAAGATCTTGTCAAGGCTAGGGTCGTCCTAGATTGAGTCTATGTTGTTTTTTGCTTTTTTGCCTTTGCTGCATCTGTTTTTGTGCATCTTGTCTTCCTTCTCTTCTTGTACTTTTGTACCTTGAACTTCAATGAAATCATCCTTTTTTCCTCCGTGTATTTCTTTTTGTTTGTATCTGAATCTTTTCTGTTTTTTGATGATATGACAAAAAAGGGGGAGAAATATGTGATAAATGATTTGATTTAATCAGTTGCTTTACTAACAGAAGCTGCAAGCTTCATATGTTTCTAAGTTCTGTTGTTGCAGGAATCAAAGATTCAAGATCAATATAAGAAGCAACAAGATGATGAATCAAGCTCTTGGATTATTGAAGCAAGCTGAGTGCTAGGAAGCTTCAGAATCAGAAGCAAAAAGGAAGAATGATTAAAAATTCTGATAATAGAATATGATCCAAATCATTGTCTATTTGCTCTGATACATTGTCTATTGGATCTGATATATTCTATGTGGCTTATATGGCTCTGATACATTTTTTGTGTTCTGATACACATTTTATGTTCTAACTCATTCATGCTGACTTTTGTCGTTTAGTTTTGTTCTGTAACATTTCAGGATGTAGAGATGCTCTGATGATGCTCTGGTACATTCAACAATGTTCTGATACAATCTAGCATGAAGTGATGTAAGAAGAAATTCAAAGCTCTGAAGCTATCCGAGGGAAGCAGAAATCAGAAGCTGTGAATGTTCTGAAGATCAAAGAAATTCAAGTTCTGAAGCTGTCCTAAATGGAAGCATGAATCAGAAGCTGTGAATGTTCTGAAGATCAAAGAAATTCAAGTTCTGAAGCTGTCCTAAATGGAAGCAGAAATCAGAAGCTGTGAGTGTTCTAGGGATCTAAAGAAATTCAAGTTCTGAAGCTGTCCAATGGAAGCAGAAATCAGAAGCTTTGAATTATCAGAAGACAGAAGCTTATGTGATCGTCTCTACCGAAATAATCAGGGAAGTCTTTTATTATTAAAGTTCTTCGAGTATTTATTTCAGGGGGAGATTATTCATCTCAGGGGGAGATTGTTAATCTCAGGGGGAGACATATTCACATGCTTATGCTATAGCTGTGTAATTTGTCTTTAGCCGTCTGCTCTTTCTGATCGCAAATTCATATCATTTATATATGTTTTTGTCATCATCAAAAAGGGGGAGATTGCTAGAACAAGATTTGTTCTGATCAATATTCTTAGTTTTGATGATAACAAGGATATGAATTTTGTGTGAGATAATGTGGTACTCTAATACATTGCAATTTCCATTTCAGGAAATATATAAAGAGTATGCACAAATCAGCGCTCAGAAGCTTTGTCTCAGAAGGTTCAGCATGCAACATCAGAACATGGTCTGGCAAGACATCAGAAGATGGTCATGGCAGAATCAGAACATGGGTCTATGAAAGCATCAGAAGAACTTGAGGTCAGAAGCAGAAGCACTGAAGTTCTCATGGTATCACGCTCAGCAGCACTTCAAGGTCAGAAGACAAGAAGATGCTATGCACCAAGCTGTTTGACTCTGATGATATTCAAATATTATATTCAAACATCAGATCAGAAGAAAGTACAAGTGGCAGGCTACGCTGACTGACAAAAGGAACGTTGGAAGCTATTAAAGGCAACGTCAGTAGACACAGCGTGAACAAGGCTCGAGGTAGTTGACAAAAGCGTGAAACATTAAATGCAAAGTTGTACGGAATACGCAAAGCATTAAATGCGCTCAACGGTCATCTTCTCAAACGCCTATAAATATGAAGTTCTGATGAGAAGCAAGGTTACCAATTCTGAACGAAACTATTCTGAAAAACTTGCTGAAACGCTGTTCAATTCAAAGCTCAGAAACTTCATCTTCATCAAAGCTCACTACATTGCTGTTGTAATATATTAGTGAGATTAAGCTTAAACGTTAAGAGAAATATCACTGTTGTGATTATAGCTTTTAAGAGGCATTGTAAAACTCTTATTTGATTACATTAATTTGTAAGTAACTAGAGTGATCAAGTGTTGATCAGGATACTCTAGGAAGTCTTAGCTTGTGTCTAAGCAGTTGTAATTAGAGTGATCACGTGGTGGTCAGGATACTCTAAGAAAGTCTTAGCTTATGTCTAAGCATTTGTTCCTGGAGTTATCAGGTTGTGATCAGGATACTCTAGAAGACTTAGTCGCGGACTAAGTGGAAAACCATTGTAATCTGTTGCGATTAGTGGATTAAATCCTCAGGTGAGGTAAATCACTCTGTGGGAGTGGACTGGAGTAGTTTAGTTAACAACGAACCAGGATAAAAATAACTGTGCATATTGTTTTTATCGTTCAAGTTTTTAGACTACACTTATTCAAACCCCCCATTTCTAAGTGTTTTTCTATCCTTCAGAAACGTCAAGTCAAAAACGAAGTGGCTGCGAAGAGTAATCATATCACATGTATAAGCTATCGAGGTCATTATGATGGTTGAAAGAGTAGGTTTTGACAATTAAAGAAATTGTTAAAAATGTCATCTGTGACATCGCATGATAGAATATATGTATAATCAAAAAAACAAATAATATATATATATATATATATATATATATATATATATACTCATTAGCCAGTTCGATTACAAAAAGCAGGACGAATGAAAAAATGAAAAAGGCATTACAAAGACTGTCATAATTAGTCAAAGTCTTCAGGGAGGTTGTTTTTCATTGTGGAATATTAAGAGGCCCATAATGACAAGCGGCGTTCGATTGTGGCCTGTTGTCTCTTCAACTCTTCAATCTCTGGAACCAATTTTTGTGCCGTTTCGATGTGTTGGATCCCCGTTTGTACCACTTCATCCAATTCTCTTTGCTTTGATTGCTTGATTTCCTCCTGGCGAGACTTGGTAGCTTTTACTTTCTCTTGGAGGCGTTCAATTTCTTTTTCCCAAGATTTGATATTCGCCCCACAAGTTTCATACTCTTTTTGGTGCTTCGTATGCTCAAGCTCGAGGGCACCAACTTTGGCAGTTGATTCGTTAGCATCTTTCCACGAGGAGCTATGAGTAGCTACTTTCGTGTTGAGTTTTTGATCAACTTCTTGTTTTCGAAGGTTATTAGCTTGAAGCTGATCAAGCAAAGAACTTAGTGAAACAATCACTTGCAAAGCATTGTCAGAGACTTGGAGTAGATCCACCTTCTTTAGAAGATTTTTTAGCCCAAAGAAGCTGGTGGAATCTTTCCTCAGAACTTCGATAAGGTCAGTCTCAAAGAACTTCTCCTTTATCTGGTGAAGGTTTGGAGCATCGAGTCCCGGGCCACTTTCCACCAAGATGCTCGAGGAAGTTTCAACCATGATGGACGTAACGCTTTTGGCATTCACCATGGCCTTGAGGAAGCTTACAGGATCGGTATTCTTGAGTTGCTCTAATTCGACTGGAGAATATGTTTCTCGAAGGATTAGAGTTCGAAGAGACAAAAATGGCTTTCAATGGCCATTTTCGAGAATGTTATTTATGGTAAAGATGCCTGAAATCGAAGCTGAATCGAGATACGTTGTCTTCGAGACTTAAGTGTTTTTCTGAAATACGAAAGTACTGAAACTTGTAGTATTTTGTTGCATTCTCACTAAAGAACACGTTGCCACGTATCGAAAGAGGATTCAGGCGGGAGGATTTGAATTTCGAAATATGTTTGTATTTCTATTTACAGAATCGAAATGTCTTTAAATTTCCTTTACTTTTTCGCCTAGTCTTTCCTTTGATTCAAGTATCTTTATTTCTTCCAAAAAGTTGTTACATTCTTGCACTTTACATTTCTAAAATTTACATTTCCTTTACATTTTCGTCAAAGTTCTATTTACGTTTATAACCAGTTTATTTCCAGTTGTGTACTTTGTTAGTTTATTTCGCAAGTTATTTATATGTTCATACCATAACCAAGTTTTCGAAGCAAAACAAAAGGCCAACGAACATGAACCAAATTATCTCGAAATACAACTCTTTGACTATGTCCTAGGATCAATCTAGTCGATCATACGAGTAACCAAAGTATATTTAAAGTTTGGAGGACTAGCGGTTGTGTAACGCCCGTATACTTTTAATATTAATTTAATTTGGAATATTGAATTAATAATTAGAATTATTGAGAATTTTATGGAAAATAATGGTTTATGACATTGGGCCATTGTAAGGAAATAGTAAAGAAGGGGGTGTGATATAGTAAAGTTTTTACTAACCTTAATATTATTATTTTCATAAAATAATAAAGGATTGGGGGAAAAGAAAGAACGTGAAAGAACAGAAGTTTTGGGAACAAGGAACGTGAAGGAGAACTGAAGAGGAGAGACCAAAGATCAAGAATTTGGCTAAGGTACGGGGGGACTTGTCTGATTATCATCTATTATCGGGTTAGGGGTTAATAGCATAGAATAGATGTGGAATTCGTATCAATTGAGTCATATGATAGGTTTAGGGATTGGGTTAATTTGTGTGACTTTTAATCCTTTGTTGAATCCATGATGTGTATGATGTTATGATGTCAATTGATGCTTGAATTGTGTATACTAATGTGCAATTTGTGTTGTATGTGTGGTTCATTTTCCGAAACTCGTACTGGTGTGATTTTGAGGGCATTTGGGATGTGTAGAATGCTGTTTTCTGCAGGTTGGGGTTTCTGAAATCACCGGTTCGCGCCGCGTGCATAGGGTTGGCGCCGCGAACAGGTGGGCAGAATGCCAGGATGTGGTGATACGCACAGGTCGCGCCGCGTACCCGTGTTGGCGCCGCGAAGGCGTAACTTTTTCTCGTTTCGCGTCGCGTGCAGATGTTTGCGCCGCGAATAGCTTGGCAGAGAGCCAAGGATTTTTGGGACGCTCAGTTCGCGCCGCGAACCAAGATGGCGCCGCGTGCTGTTAATGTTTGTGATATTTTAAAAGTTCAAAGATGCATAACTTTTTAACTGTTAGTCCGTTTGATGTGCCGTTTTGAGCTAAACGAACCTCATAGAATAATCTATATGATGATGATTGATTGGTTTTAGAATGATGAAAATACATGTATGCTATTTTTTTGTTGAAGATGATGATTGGTGCAAATATGAGTATATTTTCTATATGATGATGATGGAATTGTGATTGAATGATGTTAATATATATGAACATACTTGATGATGATGATTTTGATGATGATGATGATGATATAAGTATGTTGTATATGTTGCATTCATTCATGTTCATTGATGATACTGTATCCATAAGGGTGTGTTGGATCAGTGAAGGGCATGATTCCCATTGTGTGGAATCTGTGCTGGCAGGGCCGTATTTTGATGATGTTGGATCGGTCATGGGTTATACCCATTTGATGATGTTGGTACCACATGCATAGTGTCAGTTCATACATATGCATAATTTATAACGTGATTGGATGTATTCCAATGTTGTAAATGTTGATGATGTGTTGATTGTTGTTGACTTGTTTTGAATGTCTGTTATGAAACAATTGGGTGGATGATACAACTGTGATGTGTTATTGCTTTATAACCTTATAACATTTGTTAATTATGATGAGACTCACCCTTACATGTTGTCATTTTCACATTGAGGATAGCGGCTGTTCGACTCGGTGAGGATTAGCTCATGAGTCAGTTATTTTAGTAGCGTCAAGTGTCATGCTCTGATAGTTGTAACACTGGGGACGCGATGTTTAGAGTTTATGTTTGATAACTCTCGCTACGTTTTGATGTTTTGAAGGATAAGTTTTAAAGATGTTAAACTTAGTCCGTTTGATAAATTTCCGCTGTGTTAACATGAAACGTTTTAATTTATGATGATTACCTCAGTGAATGCATGACATGACTGAATGATGTTTGTTTATTATCAATTATGGCACCCTTATTTTATGTACTCTGAATATTTGTTTTATATTGCCGCGGGGTTAGTAAGGGGTGTTACAGGTTGTTTATCGGAAATCACCGTAAACACCACCGGCCTTCCTTCCAAGAACGACCCCCTTTATTTTCACCCTTTTCATGTTAACCATAAGTTTGGGTTCCGCTGTTTCCACTAGAGACTTGTTAGATTTCTGTGTGGATTTCTTTGATTTTCTAGATGTATTTGTTCCTTGTCTGGTTCAAACTATGTTTGTAGAATTTTTATCCGGAAGGTGAATAAGTGTTCTTAGGATTTCAGAGGAAGACGTTGATAAAGGTTCAGAGAAGATGAAACATTTTATATAACACTCGAGGCGCGTAACGTAAAGCTTAATATTTGAAATTCTGGCGCTAAAAATAGATGTCAAGACAAATGTCCTAACAATACACAATGTCAAGACATATGTTATAAAATATGTTGACTCAAAGCACAATTATCAAACTAAAAGGCTTAATGCAGAAAGATAAAGAACACAATGATTGTTAACCAATTTTAGTGCAAACAACACCTAATCTAGGGGCTACCAAGTCAGGAAGGAAGTCCACGATCAGCATTATTATTTCAAAGGTAAACGCCCTAGTTTACAATTTATCGCCTAATCACTACCCATCGCTACTTCTGCCTAGAAATCAACATCTAGACCTGAGAAATCGCCACCCACTTCCAATCACCACAGTGATAAAACAGTCACACACCCCGTGCCCAAGGGAACCCAAGTAGAAATATTCCACTTTCCAATAAACAAAATACTTAGTTAAGCACCCTAACTAAGAACAATACTTGATCTTGCTTAAAAGCTTTGATCAAGAGCAACACTTAACTCTCTTGCTTAAAAGCTTCAAGAGTGAGAAAACACGTCCAACTCAATGTATCAGAAGATACATGAGTGACACAAAGAAACATAAAACACATAGAGCTTAAAATACTTCCAAAATAACAACCCTTATGAACTCACATTTTTCCTTACAAGAAAACTTAGCAAACTAGGTTTCCCAAGTTCCTTTTTATAGATACTTGCATAATGGGCTTAGACTTCAATCTGAATCCAATCTTCTCTTTTCTAAAAACAGCTGCAAGATATTTTTACAAATTAGGAACAAATAAAATAAAATAAAATCTTGAAGCAAAATTATGCCAATACAAAAACCATGGAACTAATAATAGTATTTTGAATAATAGTTTTTTTTAAGGAATACCAAAACTTAGGACAATTGGAAATGCACATGTCTGGGTCATGATGGTCATAAGAGAGAAAATGGACACACAATAATTCCCATGTCATTTTAAAATTAATTGCTATAGATTCTCAATAATGCATAAACCTAGGGCTTTTCTTAGTTTTTCAAATTGAGAAGCATCCAAATCCTTAGTAAATATATCCGCAAGTTTGTTTTAGGTTGCAACATGATCAAGTGCGATAATATTGTCTTCAACTAGATCTCTAATGAAATAATGACGTATGTCTATATACTTATTACAGTTGTACTGAATATGATTCTTGGAGATATTTATCGCACTCATGTTGTCGCAGTATAATATTATAACATCTTGTTTGGCGTTGTATTCCTTTAGCATATTTTCATCCATAATAATTAAGTGCAATTGCTACCTGCTTCAATATTCCCAGCTTCAACAATGGATAATGATATGGAATTTTACTTCTTGCCAAACCTTGAAACAAGATTATTCCCTAGAAAGAAGCATCTACCAAAGGTGCTTTTCTATCTTCAGCATTCCCAGCCCAATCAACATCACAATACCCAACAAAAACGACGTTAGTTTCATGAGAATACGGATAACCATAGTCATTTTCCCTATTTATATATTTAATGATTCTTTTAACTTGAGTGAGATGACTAAATTTTTGCTTGGCTTGATAATGAGCACATACCTCTACTGAGAAAATGATGTTAGGGCGACTTGTTGTGAGGTAAAGAAGGCTACCAATAATGCTTCTACGGAGACTTTGATCCATATTAGTTCCTTGATCATCTTGTATTAGCTTAATGTGAGTTTCAGCAGGTGTACGCTTGTATCTAGCACTTTACAGTCCAAACTTCTTTACAATGTTCTTTGCATATTTGCTCTGAGATACAAATACTCCTTCTTTCATTTGTTTTTCTTGAAAACCAAGGAAGTAAGTTAACTCACCTACCAAACTTATTTCCAATTCAATCTGCATTTGTTGGACAATATGTTTCACCATCTTTCCTAGCATTCCTCCTAACATGATATCATCCACATATATCTAGGAAATCATCAGTTTTCCTTCTTCTTCTTCTTCTTCTTTTTATTCTTATTCTTATTCTTGACAAATAGTGTTTTATCTATACCACTTTTATTGTACCTATTGGTGGTGAGAAATTCAGTGAGACTCTCGTACCAAGCTCAAGAATCTTGTTTTAGTCCATATAAAGCTTTCTTCACTTGTAGACATGATTTGGAGCACTAGGATCAATAAATCCTTTAGGTTGTTCAACATACACTTCTTTATTCAAGAACCCATTTAGAAAAGCACTTTTGACATTCATTTGATGCAGCTTGATTTTCAAAAGACAAGAGATTCCTAGCAGAAGTCTAATGGATTCAAGAAGAGCAACTGGAGCAAAGGTATCATCAAAGTCAATACCCTATATCTGAATGTATCCTTGAGATTTCAACTGAGCTTTGTTCCTATTTACATTACCATTTTCATCTTATTTGTTCTTGTAAAGCCACTTGGTTTCTAAGATGTTGACTGAGTCAAGCTTGAGAAATAGCTCCAACACTTTGTTTCTTTCAAACTGAACAAGTTCCTCCTACATGGAATTTATCCAATATTCCTAATTTAATGCTTCTTTAACATTATTGGGTTCAACTTTAGAGATAAAGCACATGTTGGCAATCACACCTTTGGATCTGGTGATAATTCTGTCATTGAGATTCCCAATCGCATTTTCTATAGGATGATATTTTTGAATTCTAATAGAAGTTCCTTAGTTTGTTGAATAATCTTCTTCATCCTCATATGACTCTTCAACCTCTGGATTTTGCAAGATGTCAGTGGATTTGCTTGGCACTTCTTTCTTTACCGTTTGATCATTTCTATATATGTAGTCTTCCTTTTCATCACTCGTCACAATTTGAGGAGCATCATCTATCACCACATTGATAGATTCCATGATGGCCTCTGTTTAATTGTTATACACATGATATTCCATGCCGTTGACAAAATATCCCAAGAAGAGTCCTTGATCACTCTTAGGATCCATCTTGCACCTTTACCCTTAGTAAATCAAAATGTAGAATTTGCTGTCAAACATTAGGAAGTATTTCACTTTAGGTTTTCTCCCTTTCCATAACTCTTACTGAGTAACATTGGTGCCTGGACATATTGTTACTCGATTACGAATATGGCATGTTGTGTTCATTGCTCCAGCCTAGAAGTAGTAAGGTAATTTTTTTGCATGAAGCATGACTTTGGCCATCTCTTGAAGGTTTCTATTTTTGAGTTCAACCACTCCATTTTGTTGAAGAGTAATTGGAGTAGAGAACTCACGAGCAATTCCTTCTGAAGAGCAGTATTTAGAAAAGCTGGAGTTTTCAAATTCTCTTCCATGATTACTTCGTATTCTAACAATCTTGCCAATCTCATTTCCTTTTTCACACTGCAGTTGTTGACATAATATTTCAAATGTGGCAAAAGTGTTTGATTTTTCTCTAAGAAATCAATCCATGTGAATCTCGAGTAATCATCAACACATATAAAGACATATCTTTTTCCATCTTAGCTTTCAACTTGCATGGGTCCCATGAGATCTATGTGAAGTAACTCCATGAATTTTGATATGGTTAGATATTGGAGCTTCTTATGAGGCATCTTGGTATGTTTGACGATATGGAAATCTCCACATATTCTTCCTTCTTCAATCTTGAGATTGGGAAGACCATCGATGGCCTTGGCAGATATGATATTTCTCATGCTTCTAAGATTCAGATGACCAAGTTTTTTTGTGCCACAACTTGGTTTCATCTTCTCTAGTGATCAGACAGGTATGGGGTTGGTCACTTGGTAGAGATCTCCACATGTAACAATTATCATAAGACCTTGTACCTTTCATGATTTCCTTCTGATTTTTGTTCATGACAATGCATTCAAAATGAGTGAAGTTGACACAGAGCTCCTAGTCACACATCTGGCTGATACTAATGAGATTAGCAGTTAGTCCTTCCACTTGAAGTATATCTTTTAAATTTAGAAGGCATGGATACACTAGTTCCCATTTCCCCGTGATCTTGCCTTTAGCACCATTACCAAAGGTAACATAGCTGTTAGTGTAGGGCTTTACCTCATTCAGGCAGCTCTTCTCTCCTATTCTATGCCAGGAGCATCAACTATCAAAAAACCAATATTCACGAGAAAATGCTCTTATATAGGCGTGAGCAATATTATAGTTGCATCCTTAACCTTTAAGACTTGTTGAACATGATATTTTCTTGGTGTCTGCTTGGTTAGATGTTGTTAGTGAGGATAGAAGGGTCTACCATACAATTTGTAGTAGTAAGGTCGAATGTTCCCAAATTTTCCAGAGTAGTGACATTTCCAAAAAGGTTTCCTGAAAGGGCTTCTGCGATGGTAATAAACTTAAGCAGGTTACCTTGATATGTAGTCTTTCATCTGAAACTATGTTTTCTATTTAGGAGGAATAAATTTATTCTCTTCTCCATTCATAGAACAGTAGTCAAAACTAGTACTCTTCATATCTCTAACTATTTTTCCTACACCAAGGAATTCATCAAGAATCCCAGATCCACAGTTAAGCATACGAATTGACTTGGTCATGCCTTCTAGCTTTGAGTTTAGAAGGGTGACTTCCTCCCTTAGGTGAGTAGTGATTTTTGTGAGATTAACTTTCTCTTGAAGTAAGATAGTTATTTGAGACTTTTGTTTGTCACCATTCATGCATTCTTCTTTCCATTTGACATACCACAATCTATATGCTTCAACAACATCTTCATCTAAGAGTTCTTCATCTCAAGATTAACCATCATTTTGTTCATTTGTCTTATTCCCTAGGAGAGCAGTGAACGCAATTACACTGTTAGTCTTTTCTTCATCACTTTCATTTTCAGATTCTTCATCCAAAAGAGTAGCAGACTATCCCTTCTTTTGCTTTAGAAGGAAGTTAGGACTATTTTATCTATTCCACATCAAAATAAGATGTACCTAAAATATCCTTTTTATGTTAAAAATAAATAAATGTTTTTAATAATATATATTTGTATTAAGAGAAAGTGTTTTTATCAATAAATTATATCTTCTCTGTATTTTTTTCTTACATTTATGTAACTGTTTTCTTAATTATTTCATTTCCAAAGTTCTTATTTGTTATAGAGAAAAAATAGATAAAATAGTTCCATTAAATAAACTCAGTTGATAGTTAGCTGCGAAAACCTCAGATGCAAGGTCACGGTTCGAACTCTAATTATTAAACTACTTGAAAAAAACATAATAAATAATCATTTATAATACAAAAAATATAATATTCCTTCTGGTCTTTATTAAAAGAGGAAACTCACTTTTTAAATTCATAGAATGATTAATGTATTTGATCTATATATGAACTAGATACATTAATCATTGAATGAATTAAAATAATAATTTTTCTCTTATAATAAAGCGGAGGGAGAAATATTAAAAATATAAAAAATGTTTTATATATATATATATATATATATATATATATATATATATATATATATATATATATATATATATATGCATAAAAATTTAAAAGATATCTCCTCTGGTTATATTTATAAAAAAAAAATTGTTTTTTTAGATACATTGAGTAAATGATGTATTTAGACAATATATGAATCAAATACATTGTATTTTCAATGAACCTAAAAAATTATAAGTCACTTTACAATTCCAATATATGATTAATGACTTTTTGCCTAATATACCTTCTTCTATTTTCTCTTTCTTTTTTCTTTTTAATTTCGTTTTCCAATGTAATTACTAAAGAGCATTTTTGTAAAGTCATACATCATTTTAGTTTCTTATAAAATAATTATATTTCTTAATTCGTGTGAAATGATCAAAACGTCTTATAATTTGGAACGGAGGTAGTAGGACTAGAAGGAGTAAGTACATGTTTGGTTTGACTTTTGGAAATGTCAAAAGTAATTTTAGAGGTGTGTAATTGATTCAGGGTAATTTTAAGATGTTTGGTTATGTAAAAGTAGAATTGATTCTATCTCCAGAATTAATTCTACTTGAAACTAAAATTTGTAGTTTCTCCCTCCAAAATTGATTCTGAATGATTTTTACGCTGTAATTTATTATTCAACTCATTTTTACATGAATATATCCTAATATAAATCAATTCTATTAAACTCAACTATGATATACTCCCTCCGTCTCATAATAAGTGTCTCAATTGCATTTTTTTCTATGTCTCAAAATAAATGTCTCTTTAGAATACCAATACAACATTTATTATTTTTTTCTCACTATTATACCCCTATATATTAACTTTCATGTTTTTCAACTACTCTACAATATATAATAAATAAGAGTACTTTAGTAAATGATACTAATTTTTTTTTATTAAAACCAACACATCTAATCAATTTCTTAAGAACCGCGCAAAGCTCAAATAAGACATTTATTATGAGACGGAGGGAGTAATCAATTCTGTTGCAATCAATTATGCAGTAAAAGTGAAGAGAGTATTTTGTATCGGTCAAATAACTGATCCCAGTCATGATGACAATTTTATTTGTTATTCACTAGTCAGAGACCTGTGCTTCCGCACGGGTGATTTTTTTTCTGGTGTAGTATTTTTGTAATGATATGAATAATATAAATAAAAGGAATTATAAGCAATATGCATAATTAAAAGGAATTGTTTTACTTGAATAGAGTTAGAGTTTTATTGATTGCTCTGTTATACTCCAAATTCTTTGAAAACCGAATATCCATAGGAATCATTTTGAAATTTGAAAATAAATACTTTAGTTTTCAAATAAAAGTCATTATTGTTTAAAATAAAATAGGCATTGTATTGAAAGTGGCCCTTAAGATTAAACATTATTATCGATTCATGTGCTAATTTTGTGTGTAATAAAGAACCATATAAAAAAGGACATGTGAGTTGGAGAAAAAAATTAAAATTTTAACAAATGCAAATAAAATTTTAACAAATGCAAATAAAAATGAAATATTAACATTTAAAAATAAAAATTATCTCTCAATTAATAGTAATTGTTGATTAAAATAAAATAGCTACTATGTTGATAATGACCCGTGAAATAAAAAAATAATTTGATGCAATATAAAATATATTTAAAAACAAATGTAAAATAAACAATAATCATGGAAATTTAATTGTATTAAATAATGATAAAAAATCGTGAGATGGAGAAAAAAATAAAAATAAAGATATTATCTCTCAAATAAAGACAATGATTGATTAAAATAAAATAGACATTATGTTGATAGTGACCCGTGAGATAATAAATAAATAAATAAATAGAGAAAAAATTAAAATGAAAGTAAGAAAGTGTGAAAAAATGTGAGAGAAATTTGAAATTTTAATTAAGATAGAGAAAATGTGTAATGATCGATTAAAAAAAATTAAATATTGAGTTGGTAGTGGCCCGTGAAATAATTAAATATTTTTGAGAATAATAATTAAATGATCGATTATTAATATTTTTTGCGATAATAAATAAATGTAGAAAAATTAAAATGAAAGTATGGAAAATTGAAATGTGAAAGAAATTTGAAATTTTTAGTAAGATTAAAATTTAAAAATAGATTATTAATATTTTTTGTGATAATAAATAAATTAAGAAAAATTAAAATGAAAGTAAGAAAGTGTGGGAAAATGAAATGTAAGAAAAATTTAAATATGACTTCCATCATCCATGACTTACATGTGATGTCATCATTCATGCAATAAAGTTGTAGGAAAAATGTTATTTAATTCGGACCAATGAAAAGCTAACACTTGGGGCATCCATTCAATAAAGTAGAAAGAGTGAATACTTAATTTGTTAGTTACAAAAATGACCTTTTATTAGTGCAAATAAATTTTGGTGAAAGGGTAATTTAGGCAATTTGGTCAATCTATTATTAATGAATAGAAGTAGATAGTAGAAGTAGATAGTAGATACCACGTGTTCTAAGGAGCAGTTGTTAATTGTGACATGAAATGACAATGAATAACTAACTAACCAGCAATATTAAGCGCGTATATACCCGTCCATAATTAGAGCGTGAGATAAGTGTTATTGCAGATTCCAGAACTCCTCGAATTTTCACGAATCTGTGCTATTAGTATTACGTTGTTAATGGTGCATTCACAAGTCCCACTCTTGGTCCCATTGAACACTGTCTTTTTCTTCTTCTCCTCGTAAACAAACATTGCACATATGCACTTGGCCACTCATGTCATTGCCACGCGCAAATATACCAAAAACAACATCTCAATCCTTCACCTCTTCACATCTTACACTTCATTTTCAATATCAATATAGACCAATTTACCCTTACTATACATGTACAATTTTTATTAATAATTTTTCCCTAAACTTCAATTATATTCGAATTTTTTATGCATGTACCATGTTTTTGCAAGTTAATACCCAATATACCATTTTTTTGGGATAAATTCCCAATATATCATGTTTTCAAGAAAGTTTCGTTTTTGGTATAAAGGCTCCGCCAATTGGTTGGGCGGAGGTGTGTAAACTTTTTTCAACTTTTTTGGATCCGCCAATGAAAAAGGCGGAAGTGTTAAAATTTTAAGAGGCTCCGCCCATTGCTATGGCGGAAGCCTTAAAACGTTTTTTTTTTCTAATTCTAGTTTTTGAATATATATATGTTAATTATTTTTTGTTTTAAATTTAAAAATTAATACAATTAATTTTTTTAATTTTAAAATAAATTGAATTAAAATATATTAAATAACATTTATATAAATAAAATACTTTTAATTGATAAATTAAGTTACAATGCAATTAAGAAAAATAAAATTACAATAAAGTAAAGTAAACGGTATTTAATTGCCACCTCGACCCGGTCGGCGTAACCGTTGGTTGGTTCCACAATTAGGAGGATGTCCATCTCTCGTACTTTTTCTACGAGGCCCTTCATCATTTGCAGGTTGAGTAGAAGGACCTATCTCATATCCGCGATCATATAATTCTTCGACCATTTCTTCATTGATAAAATCAGCCGCCGTCGCACTACCATAACTCAATCTGGTCCCCGCGTTATTCTAATCCTGTTGAGTGGTGTTATGCATTGAGGTTTGCATGTTGACATAGTTTTCTTGAGTGGTGTTAGGGGTAAATTGTTGTGATTGAGAAAAAGGCATTTGTTGTTGGGGGGTTTGATAGTTGTGGTATTGTTGTTGGTTATAAGATGTAGATGGGTTATGTTGGGTAGTGGTATGTTGCATTTGGGTGTATTGGGGTGTTTGGTAGTGGTGTTGGTAGGTTGGGAAAGTGGTAGGTTGTGAGAATGGTGTTTGTGGTTGGGTGTATGAAGTATATGGGTTTTGGTGACGATATTGTTGGCTAATCTTTTCCTAATCTTTTCACCCTCAACGATGTGCTCATCTAACTAGCGGAGCAAGTGCCTCTGAAGATGCTCAAAGGTCTGTGTGTTCTAAAGTGTGATCTTCATCGGAGGCTTTACTGCCGAAAATATAACATGTGCATCTCTTTTCATCATGGGAAACGTTGGTAACATTGTTGCAGTGGTGAGTGTTGTGAGCACCAGCTCATGAAGACAGTGCTATTTATAAGGACAAGGTTGAAATATAAAATAATAAAATAATCAAAAGCTATGCCCATTGTAGTGGCGGATCTGAAATTAAATAATAAAATAATCAAAAGCTCCGCCCATTGCAGTGGCGGATCTGAAATTAAAAAATAAAATATTTAAAAGCTCCGCCCATTACAGTGGCGGATCTGAAATTAAATAATAAAATATTTAAAAACTCTGCCCATTGCAGTAGCGGTACTGATATTTGCAGTGATATACCAGTATTTAAAATTTATAATTAATAATAATATGATTAATATATAATAAAATAATTTAATTAAATAATACAAATTTTTATAAACATGTGAAATTAAAATTATATTTTATTATAATATTTTTAATATATATTATTGGTTTATTATTAATTATAATATTTATTATATTATTTAAATTTGTTTTTAATTTAACTAAAATTTAAAAAAAAAAATCCGAAACACTGCTCCGCCCATTCTAAAGGCGGATGTTCCTAAAAAAAAAGAGGCTCCGCCCATTCAAAGGGCGGATGCTCTATAAAACAGTTTTTTTTTTTTGAAAACATGGCATATTGGGAAAAAGTTTGAAAAGTATGGTATAATGGGTATTAGTTTCTAAAAAGATGGCAAGAACAGTAAAAAATTCATTATATTCATTCCGTAGTTGTTAAGATTAGTCCGACATCCTGCGGCATAATTTTTAAATTTTAAATATTAAAAAAATATATGTTACATCAAAACAAAAATCAACATCCATAGAAAATTGTATTAAATAATTCAACATGAGTGGGACTCCAAGAGAAAGAAAGAAAAAAATAGTCATAACACAGAAACAAAAACCATGTCGACTACATAATTATGAATTTCAATATGATAATGTTATTGAAAAGAATAAAAACAAGTTAAAGCGTGTGAGATTGATTGATGAGTGAAAAGTGTGAGGTGAGAGACTGGAGGAGCAAGAAATAATTGTAATTTTGCTTTATACTTTTTCAATTTTATTTAAAAAAATTTATACATTAATTTGTAAAATAGTAAATTTTATGTGATTTAATTTAATGCACATATAAAATTTTAGTTTTTGAAATGAATTTTTAATATTATAATAAATATAAGGTTTAAATAGTTTTGTCTTTTTCTTTTGAAATAAAGGAGGACTTTCGTCCAAAAGAAACAAACTACATAACTACTATTTTCACAAAAGATATACTATTAATATTCTCTAATTTTTTTTGAATCCTTAAAAAGTGTGTTTGGATGAAACAATTTAATGAGGTAATGTAATGTTTTGAGAGAACTTAAAATGATTTGCACAAAATTTATTGTTTTGATACAAAAATGAAGAATTGTTAAAATGATACAAATTTATGGAGTATTTTATCTAAGTTAAATTTAATCATTTTGAAATTTCTCTCATACTCCATAAAATGTATTTGTTACTATTATTTCTTCAAATTTTATAAATTAGTCCTCATATTTTTTAAATTTACAAAATTGACCCTAAAAATTTTCAAAAAATTACAAATTAGCCCTTAATAAATTTAAAAATTTACAATTTGATCTTTCACATTTTAAAAAATTGTAAATTAGTCCCTACTTTTCAATTTTGTAATTTGATCAAAAAAATTTTAATTTTATAAAAAATGACCCCAAAAGTCTAATAATGAATTATCTTAATACTCTATCCAAATAAAATAATTTAAAAATAAATGACTTTCAATTGAATCATTTAAATTACTTTGAATTTTAAATTCCTTAAAAAAATTTAATTACCTCATCCAAACACTATCTAAGAGTGTTTTTGGATGAGGCATTTTAATTAGAAAAAGTACTTCTTTGAGGGAATTGAAAATGACTTGACCAAAGTTCATTTTTGGATGAAAAATATGGAGAATTGTTAAAATGATGTAAATTTATGATGTATTTTATCCAAGTTAAATTTAAGAAATTTCAAATTACACCAAAAAATAAAGAATTTTAAATTACTCCTTCACTCTATATAATGCAAATGTTAAATTGTTTATTATTAATTTTTTTAAAATTACAAAATGATTCTCATATTTTTAAAAAAATTCAAATTCACCCACAAAATTTTCCAAAATTTGCAAATAAATCCTTAATAATTTTTAAATTTTAGAATTAGTTCTTTCAAATTTTCAAAAATTATAAATTAGTCCTTATTTTTCATTTTTTAAATTTGGTCAAATAATTTTAAAATTTATGAAAATGATTCAAAAAATTTATCATTGAATCATTTTAATATTTCATCCCAGCAAATGAATTTTAAAATGAATTTCAATTGAAACATTTGAATTACTTAGAATTTTAAATTCTTTAAAATTTCTCAATTACCTCATCCAAAGACACTATAAAGGATACTCATCAAAGACGTTATTGCATTGGTACTTAGAATCATTTTAATCATTTTAATATATGTCTAGAATAATATGAGTGATGCTATAAATGGTACAAGAAACATACATAAGTGGTAAAGAAAATAAATGAAAATCATATACAATTCAAACTTCCAACTAAAATGTATACAATCAGCTTGTCTATAACACTGCACAGCGGAAAGATACGTCTGATGAGGTCTTTCTGCCAATAACTCGTCCACAGTCTTCAATATGGGTCATCTAGCAATTCTTCTACTTCTAACCTGCTCTTGAAAAATAAGAGGATTGAGGTGAGATTACTAAATCTCAGTGAGTTCCCTTATCTTATGGGTTCACTCGGTTCTACAAGGTACATGCAAACAAACAGATCCATCGTGGATCCAGAGTTTCTCCTCACGGCCAGGTACGAACACACAACAAGGATACAATCCATATTAGAAGTCCCTTGACTAACCAATGAGATCAACAAACAACCATGAGTACCAGTTTTCTCCAGAATAGGTCTTTCGGGTTTACCTACCTCCCTCCTATCGGGCGCGACCCTCGAGGTCAGGTCTTCCGGGGTTACCTGCCTTTCTGCTATCTGAAACTGTCCTCAATTCATGCAAACAAGTATGCAGACCCGTACCCGTGTACGAGGAATCTAGAAGTAAGTTCTACCTTTCTACTTAGGCTACACAATACCACACCCTCGACGAGTTACCTCTTGTGCCTATGCGTCAAAAGACTTGCACATGCACACCGCTAGATGAAACGGATCATTCATACATGGAATTCTATCCGCGGTGAGTTTTCCTATTGTGACCTTGCCTAAGTGGCGTCACAACCCCATCGATCATTTATACGCATATGTGTAACCGCTAGTGCAAATACGCCATAATGACTACACAAGCCCACCGGGTGAAATCCTAGTGATTATCTACGTGACATCACTAGAGGTGAGTTTTCCTGACATGATATTGCCTACGTGGCATCATATCCCCACCATACCAAGCACATAAATGTTTACCTGCTAGAGGAAACACCATAAAGACCCTTTGAGCGCATTGCAATGGTAGCTCAGGTGTGTATGACTTACCAAGATGCCGATGTTTTCTTACTGAAGGTAACCCCTGTAGCCACCACAATGGTAATATCTATCATGTGCGTTTTACCACCTAATAGCCTAGGTCTACTTAGATTCAAAAATACATCAATCACATCATCCAACCACACATGCAAACAACTTCCGAATGTTCAACTGGAACAACGGGAAGCACAATATGATCATCACATAACATATTAGTATAATGCATTAAACACTTATTCACATACTTGGAATTAACACATTCATGATCATATACAACATAGCATGTTCAAATACAATTTAAACAAGTCTCACGCGACTAAGAAAGCATTCGGTTCCCTATACGGAACAGAACTACTCTCGGGGGAAATAGTAACATAAAACTTCACCCGACAAGGCTCACTAAGCGGGGTTCCAATATTATTAAATCTAACATTCTGGTTTGGGGACTAATTTTATTAGATAGTTCATCTAACTAGCTTTCCAACGATATAAACTTTGCGCAATTCTAATACCCGAGGCGAAAGTTATGAATTTTCAAAGTCTTGTAATTTGTCCCTTTTGACTCGGTGTAACGGGTTACGCCAAATGCGTAACTGGTTACGGGCACGAAAAATAGTCCAGAAACGCATTTTCAGCAGTGTAACCACAACAACTCATAACCGATTATACTGTAGCATAAAATATTTTTCTACATTTTGAAGGTTCTAACCCTAATATAACTCCAATCCAAACACCTATAACATCTCAATATCATTCTAGACTAAATTATAACACATAGAAATGATCCAATACATACAAACTCATTATAAAGCACAATTCCATCTATTAGATCAAGCATGCAAAGAATCTATCTCATAATAACTCCCAATTTCTAACAATTAGTCACACATGCAAGGATTCAATCACAATCTAATCCCAAGCATAAAATCATTCTCAATTTCCTACCTAAGTCCTATCTAATAGAACTCACCTTGTATCAATGGAGGTATTATGATAGCCATGTTGTACTTGAGCTCCCACATTGATCAATATTTCACCTCTAACATCAACAAATCTGTAGCCCTTCATTTGTCAGCTTTCAACATCAATCATCAAAATTCAAACACGTTTTCTCCATCAAAATAGAACTTATTAACGCAAAATAATATATTTATTTTTAATAAAATGTTAAAAAAAGAAAAATATATATTTAAAACAATAATAGATTTTTTCACATATAAAATATTTAAATAAATAATTTTTTTTCCGTATATCATTTTTGGATCATAAATACTATCTTTCGTATATAAAAATATTTAAATTAATAATAAATTTTTCCCGTATACAAATATTCTTTATGTTTGTATCATTTAGAAAAACATCTAAATCAATAGTAAATTTTCGTATATTAAAATATTTAAATCAATAATAGATTTTTTCCCGTATACTATTTTTGAAACAAAATTTATTAGATCACAAATACCATTTTTTATATATAAAAATGTTTAGATCATTAATAGATTTTTCCCATTTACAAATATTATTTATGTTTAGGTATCGTTTACAAAAATATTTTAATCAATTGTAAATTTTCGTATATAAAATATATAGAATGATTTTTTTCCCGTATACCTTTTTTGAATAATTTTTTTGGATCATAAATACCATTTTTCATTTATTAAAATATTTAGATCATTAATATATTTTTCCCAATATACAAATATTATTTATGTTTAGGTATCATTTAAAAAAATATCTGTATCAATAGTAAATTTTCGCATATAAGAATATTCAATAATATATTTTTTTCCTTTATACAAATATTATTTATGTTTAGGTATCATTTACAAAAATATCTGAATCAATAGATTTTTTTTGGTAGTCTGAATCAATAGAATTTGACTATAAATAATAGTAGTATGTTACATTTGAATAAGTAATACACTTTTTCCTGTAGATATATATGAGTATATGTCTACTATTTATATTGATAACATATATTTGTGAAATGACATCAATAACATACAATTTTTCTAATATTTAATTATGCAAACATTATTTTAATTGTATAAACTTTATTATTGAAATATATTAATATAATTATTTTGAATCTTATAAATTAAAGTTAATGATAAGTGACACACATTTTTTGCATTTTATCCAATAACAAACACTTTTCAAGTATATTTTTAAATTCATTTTAATTGAAATAATTTTTTTAAAACTAAAATTATCATTATTTTCTTAAAAAATATTGTATCTTAAAATAAAGTTATTAATATTCAATTACTAAAGTCAATTACTAAATTTTCTTATATTATATATTCTTCTTTATTAATATTCAATTACTAAAGTTAATTTTTTAAAAATTAAATGCTATTTTAAATGTAAATTAACAATCATTTAAAATGATCATAATAATCTTTTTATTAAAAAATAATTTATTGGAATATTTAGATTAATAATTTATAAGAAATTAAAAATAATAATAATAATAATACTATATAAAGTAAAAAGTGAAAAAGTGAAAAGTGAGTTGGAAAGTGAAAAGTGAGTTGGAAAGTGAAATGTGAGTTAGAAAAAAACTAAAAAAAAACTTTTTTTACCCCCAAATTATTAATGTAGACTAAGATAATCAAAGGGTATTTTTGTGATTTCCAGAACAACAAATTTTCTTATATTATAGATTCTTCTTTATTAATATTCAATTACTAAAGTTAATTTTTAAAAGTTAAATGCTATTTTAAATGTAAATTAACAATCATTTAAAATGATCATAATAATTTTTAAAAAAAAAATAATTTATTGGAATATTTTGATTAATAATTTATTAGAAATAATAATAATACTATATAAAATAAAAAGTGAAAAAGTGAAAAGTGAAAATTGAGTTGGAAAATGAAAAGTGAGTTGGAAAGTTAAAAAATAATTTATTGGAATATTTTGATTAATAATTTATTAGAAATAATAATAATAATAATAATAATACTATATAAAATAAAAAATGAAAAAGTGAAAAAGTGAAAAGTGAGTTGGAAAATGAAAAGTGAGTTGGAAAGTGAAAAATGAGTTAGAAAAAAATTAAAAAAAAAGACTTTTTCTACCCCAAATTATTAATTCAGACTAAGATAATCAAAGGGTATTTTTGTGATTTTCAGACCAATAAATTTTCTTATATTATAGATTCTTCTTTATTAATATTCAATTACCAAAGATAATTTTTAAAAATTAAATGTTATTTTAAATGTAAATTAACAATCCTTTAAAATGATCATAATAATATTTTTATCAAAAAATAATTTATTGGAATATTTAGATTAATAATTTATTAGAAATAATAATAATAATAATAATAATAATAATAATAATAATAATAATAATACTATATAAATTAAAAAGTGAAAAAGTGAAAAGTGAGTTGGAAAGTGAAAAGTGAATTAGAAAAAACTAAAAAAGACTTTTTTTACCCCCAAATTATTAATTTAGACTAAGATAATCAAAGAGTATTTTTGTGATTTCCAGAACAACAAATTTTCTTATATTATAGATTCTTCTTTATTAATATTCAATTACTAAAGTTATTTTTTAAAAATTAAATGCTATTTTGAGTGTAAATTAACAATCATTTAAAATGATCATTATAATCTTTTTATTAAAAATTAATGTATTGGAATATTTTGATTAATAATTTATAAAAAATAATAATAATAATACTATATAAAATAAAAAGTGAAAAAGTGGAAAGTAAAAAGTGAGTTGGAAAGTGAAAAGTGAGTTAGAAAAAACTAAAAAAAACTTTTTTTTACCCCAAATTATTAATTTAGACTAAGATAATCAAAGAATATTATTGTGATTTTCAGAACAACAAATTTTCTTATATTATAAATTCTTCTTTATTAATATTCAATTACTAAAGTTAATTTTTAAAAATTAAATGTATTTTAAATGTAAATTAACAATTATTTCAAATCATCATAATACTCTTTTTATTAAAAATAATTTATTGGAATATTTTGATTAATAATTTACTAAAAATAATAATAATAATAATATTATAAAAAGTAAAAAGTGAAAAATGAAAAGTAAATTGAAAAATGAAAAGTAAGTTGGAAAGTAAAAAATGAGTTAGAAAAAATTAAAAAAAACATTTTTTATCTCCAAATTATTAATTTAGACTAAAATAATAAAAGAGTATTTTTGTGATTTAGAGGGTCCGAGTGATTATATGCCACGTGAATCGTGATGAGCACAGTTGCATATTTGTTTTCTATATATTGAAGCATCTTCACTTCCATTCATGAGCACCGATCAACCATAAACAAAATCTCTTACACTTTCTTACCGTTTCAGAGAGAAAAGGAAGAAGAATCTGCCTTTTCTTTCTTCTTCTCTAAATCAATTTCATCTTTCCTTCTTCATTTCATTTTTGTTCATTACGCCGTTTGAAAAATGTTTATCGAGAATTTCAAGGTTGAGAGTCCAAATGTGAAGTACACAGAAACTGAGATTCAATCTGTGTATAACTATGAAACCACTGAACTCGTTCATGAAAACAGAAATGGCACTTACCAGTGGATTGTGAAACCTAAAACTGTTAAATATGAATTTAAAACCGAAACTCATGTTCCTAAATTGGGGTTAGTTTCTTAATTATCTTTCATTTCATCTAATTTGATTCAATTTTTCATTTTTCTGATTTTTTATGGGTTGATTTGTTAGGGTAATGCTTGTGGGATGGGGTGGAAACAACGGTTCTACCCTTACCGGTGGTGTGATTGCTAATCGAGAGTTAGTTTCTTAAATCTTGATTTGTGTTTCTTTTTGCGATTTATGGAAAATATGATTATGATTATGATTATGACTACGATTATGATTTTTAGGGGTATTTCATGGGCAACGAAAGATAATATTCAGCAAGCCAATTACTTTGGTTCTCTCACTCAAGCTTCAGCTATTCGTGTTGGATCTTTCCAAGGAGAGGAAATTCATGCTCCCTTCAAGAGCTTGCTTCCAATGGTAAAAACACCTTCTTTTTGTTTTTTTTTTTTTTAATTTATTGGCTTAATTGGACGGTTTAATTTTCATATGGGATGATTGAAATGAAATGAAATTAAATAAAGCTGTTGTTTAATTATTTAAATAATAAATGTTATGATGTAATCTAGACACCCTAAAGACGATTGTGACACTGTCACGAGCGATATGTGTCGATGCAGGTGTCCGACATGAACACAACTTTTTGATGTGATACAATTAAAATATAATGAATGCTCTAATCTCACTTATTAATTTCCCATTTGTTATAGATTATTATTAAGAAAGTGAGTTTGAAATTCAATAATTTTGAGAGATTGTAAAGAAAAGCCGAATTGTTGGGCTTGTTTATTATAAGAAAATCACTTTTAAAAAAAAAGTCAGTTTTTTTAAGAGAAATTGCTCAAAACAACTTTTCATTTGAAGTGATTTTTAGCTTATTTTCAGATTCCATTAAAATAAGCTGTAACAAAAAAGCTGTAACTTAAATAACACTCATGGTATTTCTATTTGAAACAGTCTTGTTTTGGTGATGTATCTAAATGATGAATTTAGTGTTATTTTTCATTTATTAGTTTGTTTAGTACTTTATTATCAGTCTACGGATACTATAATTGAAGTTTATGATATGTGACATTCTTATTTAAAATATAAAATTAGAGTCCAAGATGATTTGAATTAAGTATGATAAACTTGGACTTATTTTTGTTAAAAAACTATATATGCAGGTCAACCCTGATGACATTGTTTTTGGTGGATGGGATATCAGCAACATGAACCTTGCTGATGCCATGGCTCGGGCCAGGGTTTTCGACATTGATTTGCAGAAGCAATTGAGGCCTTATATGGAATCCATGGTTCCACTCCCCGGTATCTATGACCCGGATTTCATTGCTGCCAATCAAGGTGAACGTGCAAATAATGTTATTAAGGGTACAAAGAGAGAACAAATTAACCAAATCATCAAAGACATTAGGTATGTCTTACTTCAATCTACATGCTTTTTGGTTTATGTTTATGTACTTTACCTGAACCAGCTTAAAATTTGCTGCTCCTATGTTGACATGAATTCAGGGAATTTAAGGAAGCAAACAAAGTGGACAGGGTTGTTGTTCTCTGGACTGCCAACACAGAGAGGTACAGTAATTTAGTTGTGGGACTCAACGATACCACCGAGAACCTTTTTGCTGCTGTGGACAGAAATGAGTCTGAGATTTCTCCTTCCACCCTGTTTGGCATTGCTTGTGTTTTGGAAAATGTTCCTTTCATCAATGGAAGCCCTCAGAACACTTTTGTGCCAGGTTTGTTGCTTGTTTATATTTTCCCCAAAATCTTTCACTTGATTATTTCTAGTCTTAGTTGTTAACTTTGCTTGTGTTCTCAATAGGGCTTATTGATCTTGCCATTAAGAATAACAGTTTGATTGGTGGTGATGACTTCAAGAGTGGTCAGACCAAAATGAAATCTGTTTTGGTTGATTTCCTTGTAGGAGCTGGTATCAAGGTACCATATATCATGTGTTTATTTCCTTTTGTGCTGATTTAACTATTGCAACATGGAAAGAAATTTGAAGTTTCTTGTTGATAATTGCAGCCAACATCAATAGTGAGTTACAATCATCTTGGAAACAACGATGGTATGAACCTCTCCGCACCCCAAACCTTCCGCTCCAAGGAAATCTCCAAGAGCAATGTTGTTGACGATATGGTCAACAGCAACGCCATCCTCTATGCCCCTGGTGAACATCCTGACCATGTTGTAGTCATTAAGGTAATTTTCATTTCACAATTCTTTCTATGATTCTATATATTGTTACTTTTTCAGGTCTTTTATTGTCTTTACTTTGGTGACTTTGCAGTATGTGCCTTACGTCGGAGACAGCAAGAGAGCCATGGATGAGTATACTTCAGAAATATTCATGGGCGGAAAGAACACTATTGTGTTGCACAACACATGTGAGGATTCCCTCTTGGCTGCCCCTATTATCTTGGACTTGGTTCTTCTTGCTGAGCTCAGTACTAGAATTCAGTTCAAATCTGAAGCTGAGGTCTGTATGCAATACTAAATAATTTCATTCCTTGCTTGTACCATCGTATGTATTATTTCTGAGATTAACAATTTTTTGGTTCTTGCAGAACAAGTTTCACACATTCCACCCTGTTGCTACCATCCTCAGTTATCTGACCAAAGCTCCTCTGGTGAGTTCAATCTATCTGATTCAATTTTTGAGTACATACATATACACTGAAATCCAGTTTCAAGAGACAATTTCATTTGTTATAATGTTCCATTATTGTTCTTGCAGGTTCCACCAGGCACACCAGTGGTGAATGCGTTGTCCAAGCAGCGAGCAATGCTGGAAAACATCATGAGAGCTTGTGTTGGATTGGCTCCAGAAAACAACATGATCCTCGAGTACAAGTGAAGCACATGATCCTCAAGTACAAGTGAAGCAGGGGATATAATGATAGTTGGAATTTTCTAGCTGAATCATAAAACCTGCTCTTTTTCTTTTTGTCTTCTTTTGATGTTTGCTGATGTTTTCTCAAGTGTAGTATTTGATTTGATAGTCTATGCTCTCAAGTGCTTTAGAGCTTGACTTAGTTTGTGTTTTGAGTACATGAAAATATATAAATATTTGTGCTCAGTTGGTGTTTATCTCTCTACTATATATAGTCTTATAGTACTTCTAATTTAACAACCTGTTTACCTAATCAAAAAATGAATACTATTTGTAAAGGAGAACATAGGTACTCCAGCATAAAATACTGAGAAAAATCACATGAAAAGATAGAAACAGTTCATAGAACAAACACACCAATTGAATGTAATGATTCTTATCAAGAAGGGGACCATTTTAGGCTTTTCATTATTTATAAATTATTATAATCTTAAGTAATCACGTGTATTCATTCCTTTAACTCTTGATTAGAACAACTCTCATTAGCTCCATTCAATTGTTACAACTTTTGAATACTGATCGTGTTAGCACATGCATGCCATTGCTAACACTATCAGAGCCCATTGCTAACACTATCAATGTATTCAATACAATTTTATAAAATACTTACCTTTAAGGCTTTGTTTGGGAGTTTGGAGGAGGATTTTGGAGGGTTTTATTTTATTCCTAACACCAAAAACTCCATAAAATGGGGGAACTACAAAATTGTATTGAAGGAAGGTTTTGGAGGGTTTTGAAGGGCTTACATAAATTTTTCAAATATTATTTAGGTTGTTATAATATTTTGAAAATTAACAATTTAGTAATGATAATGACTCTTTTATCATTCTAAACAAAATCATTTTTTCAAAAAATGTCAAATATTTTTCTACACTTTTTTAAAATTTCGTTTTCGGAAGTCTTCCCCTCCTCTCCCCTCAAAACTCGCAAACATAACCTAAGTCTTTAAAAAATAAAAAATGTTTCTAAAGCTCTCATTAGCGTTTTCTATTAAATATACACAGAAGAGTTAAATTATTTGTGAAATTTAGCTCCACAACAAAAATTATTTATGTTATGAGAATATTGAGTTTAGGTTTAAAAAATGTCATATATGATATTAATTAGACCACTATTTAACCTCTTAATTTAAGGCTTTTTATTAAATAAATATTTTTTTCTCTTATTTTTAGGCCCTTATTATTAATTTTTTTATGAGACTAAATAGGAACTTATGGCCTTATTTTTAAAATTTTTGCTCAAAACAAAAGATTTTAGTTTTTTTTAAAAAGTATAATTTAAAAATAGGGTTAAATAAGTTTTTAGTCCTTATAAATATTGCACTTTTCGTTTTTAGTCCCCCTAAATTTTTCCTTCAAACAATAGTCCCTGTAAACATTTCCGTCCACAAATTTAGTCCCTCCCGTTTAAAAAAACTAACGGCTGCATACGTGTCATTTTACATGTGGCATTGTTTATTAAAATTTTACCTACGTGGCGTGTACTCACATTGAATCAAAACCAATGTGTTTAGTCCATCCACACTTAGAGAAATCTTCATCCTTACCACAAAATCTGATATGTTCTTAGGTTTTTCGTTCTTAACCATTTTCACCCTAATCCCCAAATCCCCAAATCAATCTTCTTTCTTCGTGGCCCCATCGTGAATTTACTATTGCTCTGCCTTTTCAAATCGCCGGTCCCAGTGGTGGTCCCTGTGCGCCTTGGATTCTCTGAAAGCAACATTGTTTAATCGGTGGTGGTCCCTCTTCTTCATATACTGCATTCAAAGGTTTGTCTCTTTTGCTCCGTTTTTGGTTTGTTTAACAATATTTGTGGTCCCAATGTTTTTTCTGTGCCCTAACTTTGTCCCAATTTTTGTTTCTGTGCCCTAACTATGTCCCATTCACGTTGTTGCCCTAACTTTGTTTTTCTGCCTTATTGATGACCCCACAGACTTCAATGGGCAATTTTAAAGTGATATTCTTCACAAAGGGTTCATTTTGTAAAAGATCCCAAGATACGATACGAGGGTGGAAATGTGTTTGCCTTTACTGGTCAAGATCCAGATATTTGGTCATATTTCGAAGCTATAGATTTAGTTAAAGGGATTACTTCTGATTTTGATGCTAGCAAAGTGAAGATGTGGTGGAAACATGATGGTGGCAGCTTTGAAGCAGATTTGAAACCATTTAGGGATGATGGAGATGCTGTTGAGCTGGGTGTGTATGCGTATGCAAATGATGTTGATGTTGAGATATATAGTGAGGAAAAACCAGAGACAGGAGAGGCAACATTCATGGAGAAGGTTAGAGAAAAAGGAAAGGGAAGAAAGAGAGATGAGGTTGAGTATGAATCTAGTGATGAATCAGTCAAGGATGTACACTTTGAAGACAGTGAGGAGGAAAGGATAGAGGAATCTGATGATGGGATTGAAGTTGAAGATGATGGTGTAGATGAAGGTATTCATGGAGGTGATAGAGAAGGGCACGCAGAAGGAGCTGATGATGGGCAGGCTAGTGAAAAGCCAGATAACATTTTTATCACAGATGAGATGGGTAAAGAGCATGTAATTGATGAAGAATACATCACTAATGAACTGGATAGTGGGGCAGATGATGACAGTTGTGATGATAAACCAACTACAATTAGGTTCAAAGAAGATGATGGTTTAAGTAAGAACTTCAAATTCAAGGTTGGGATGGAATTCTCTTCACTCAAACAGTTTAAGAAAGTAGTCCTAGAGCACAATGTGTTGAATGGGAGAGAAGTGAAGTTTGAAAAGAATGATGCTGATAGGTGTAGGGTGGTATGTAATGAAAAGAAGATATGTAACTATACTGTCTTGTGTAGTAGGGTTTTGAAGACTACCACTTTTAGGATCAAGACTTTGTTTCACAAACACAAGTGTGGAAGGCATTTCTTTAACAAAAGTGCCAAAGCTGAATGGGTTGCAAAGGTGATAGTTGATGGTTTGAAGAACAATACAAAAATGAAGTTGAATGAGGTTGTGGCAGATGTAAGACTTAAGTATGCAACTGAAATTCCTGGATGTAGAGCTTTCAAAGCAAGACAGTTGGCTAGAAGAATAGTGGAAGGTGACTCTAGCAAGCAGTATAGTTTATTATGGTCATATGGTGCTGAGTTGAGAAGAGCATCATCAGGAAATAATTTCAAGTTAAACACTATGACACCTGCTCCTGGGCTGCAACCTAGATTTGAGAGATGTTACATGTGCTTTGATGGAAGCAAAAAGGCTCTGATAAAAGCTTGCAGAACTTTCATTGGTTTAGATGGCTGTCATTTGAAAAACAAGTATGGTGGTATACTACTAATTGCAGTTGGAAGTGACCCTAATGATCAATACCTGCCTATTGCTTTTGGTGTTGTGGAGACAGAATCAAAGGACACTTGGAGTTGGTTTATGAAGTTGCTCATTGATCCGCTGTCGCGCGCGGGTCAAAAACGAGTTGTTTAGTATAAAAGCAGTACAGCGACAGTTGACTCGAATTGTCGTTCTCAAAGGATTCTTATTTTTATTAACTAAAAGCTAAATCGATTTAGGGGGGGTTGGTTTGGTCGAAAAATGATTATCAAAAGTGATTCTGAAAATAAGCCGAATTGAAAAAGTGATTAATAATTAAGCTAAAACGAATCAACCTACTGTATCGACTTCCGCCTCATCATTGATTCATATAAATTTCCAAACGGGTCTGTTCCTATTCGACTACAACAACTATCAACAAGCGCAACAGCAATTATACGAAGGAAGTTTCTGAAATCCGAATTAAGCAAACGGAATAAAACCTATGCGAATTAAGCAAACGCAAATTGATCGAACGCGATAACGCAAAAGCTACGGTAACGCGAATATGATTCAGAAACAACAACAACAATCAAATTTAAGAATTATATCCTATAGCCACAACCAAATTAAGCAAATAATTGAGATTATAAGAATAATTCAAAGGAAACAGATCAATATGGAATTTATAAAAGAACCTCAAAGTGGAATTCGTTTACAGCAGATTGATTCTTGGAAAATTAGTTCTCCATAGTCATTCTTTGCAAGCTCTCCAATTCGTGAATAGTGTTTTCGTGAATAGTGAAGGTGAGTGAACAGTGTCGCGGCTGCTACCCTAAGGGGAGAGAGAGCGACCCGTTTTACAATCCAACTGGGTCAAAAATACGACCCAGGCCCAAAACTAACTGACCCGAAACTTAACTAAAACTAGTGCTGCAACTTCAACGAATATTCTGGCCCTTCTACAGTCCGATTCTGACTTCGACTCCAACATAAGAATTGTAGCTCTTTCTCTTAGCTTTCCGGCGATTATTACAACGCCTCAATCGGACTCCTGGAACTCCAGATATGAACGTTTCCGTGCAGACTGTTATTGCTGAAAAATTAATACGAAAAACAAATAAGTGCAAAAATAAAATAAAATATAAAAACATATTAAAACATAAAAATAAATAAAACAAACCGAAGAAATGCTTGAGTACAAACATGGAAGAACGTGCATAAAAATGCACTGATCAAATTCCCCCACACTTGAACTTTTGCACTCCGAGCAAAATGAAAAGAAAGCAGAAAAAACATCAACAGTTACTCATCCTAGGCTACAGATCTTCTTCGGGTGAGTTTGCATCGACAGGTACTAATCTTGCACACTAAGGACATCGTAAGAACACTAACCACAAATATGCAGACATAAGGCTCCTAAATACACAAACCAATTCAAATCATATTATTATACCATAGCCTAACTTACTCATCCTTTTTGCTCTTTTTCATTCAGGCGCAATCACATTAAGCCCGTTATCTCCACACACTTATAGCAGGACAACCGGTTAGTGACTCTGATCCTTTTGCACGGGGTTCCGGTACTTGTGTGGCATAACCCTTTGCTTACTCAGATGTAGTTGCGGGGGATCGGACCGTAATCCTCCCTACCAAGTTCAGCACCAGAAACCGCTGAACCAACTAACAAAGAGTTTTGAAAACTTTTTTTTTTAAAGATTACACAACCGTTGGGTTAAGTGACCGGGTGAGGATCACCAAACTTAGAAGGTGTATTACCTTTTTCTTTTCTCTTTTTTTTTTCTTTTCGGAACATTCACTTATATTCATCGGCTTCCTGCGTAAAGTGTGTGAGAGATGGTGCCGACTGCTGAAATAAACTACTCAAGAGTTGTCAAAGAATGAGAAATTAAGGCTAAAACATAATAACAAATTCAAATCAATTTCCGTATGTAGGAGACTTACGGTGTTAGAACGATATCGATCTTGTGAACTTTTCCCATGTCTCCGCAAACCCGACTCAAATCAGTGTGTAGCCTAAAACTTTCAAGAAGATGCATTTTTTATTGAAATTAAACAAAATACTAACACACAAAAAACAAATAAAACACACAATTTCCTCCCCCACACTTAAACTAAGCATTGTCCTCAATGAAAAGACATTACTAAAAAAAAAGTAGAGAGAAGGAAAGAAGGACTCCCTGATCAAGTTGCAGCGTAGTCAGGTGCTTCTAAAGAAAGCTCCTCTATGCTGACATTTTCAGGCACCGAACTTTCATGGAATAACTTCAGCCGCTGCCCGTTGACCTTGAAGACTTTGTCAGTACCTGCACTTTTTATTTCTACTGCACCATGAGGGTGAAGGATAGAAAAACACTTAGAAAGGGGGGGGGTTTGAATAAGTGTAGCTTTAAAAACTTGACAGATAAAAATAAATGCACAGTTATTTTTATCCTGGTTCGTTGTTAACTAAACTACTCCAGTCCACCCCCGCAGAGATGATTTACCCCAACTGAGGATTTAATCCACTAATCGCACGGATTACAATGGTTTTCCACTTAGTCCGCAACTAAGTCTTCCAGAGTCTTCTGATCACACACTGATCACTCCAGGAACAACTGCTTAGATACCCTCTAAGACTTTTCTAGAGTCTACTGATCAACACGATCACTCTAGGCTTAGTTCACTCCTAAGACTTCCCTAGAGTATTCTGATCAACACGATCACTCTAGTTCCTTACAACTTAATGTAATCAATTCTAAGAGTTTACAAATGCTTCTTAAAAGCGATAATCACAACTGTGATATTTCTCTTAATCGTTTAAGCTTAATCTCACTAAAATATTACAACAGCAATGTAGTGAGCTTTGATGAAGATGAAGATTCTGAGTTTTGATTGAACAGCGTTTCAGCAAGTTAATTTGAATTGTATTTGTTCAGGATCGTTAACCTTGCTTCTCATCAGAACTTCATATTTATAGGCGTTGGAGAAGATGACCGTTGAATGCATTTAATGCTTTGCGTGTTCCGTACAGCATCGCATTTAATGTTATACGCTTTTGTCAACTACCTCGAGCCTTGTTCACGCTGTGTCTACTGACGTAGCCTTTAGTAGCTTTTAACGTTCCTTTTGTCAGACAGCGTAGCTTGCCACTTGTACTTTCTTCTGATCTGATGTTTGTGATTACAACGTTTGAATATCATCAGAGTCAAACAGCTTGGTGCATAGCATCTTCTGATCTTCTGACCTTGAAGTGCTTCTGAGCGTGATACCATCAGAACTTCAGTGCTTCTGTTCTCTTGTTCTTCTGATGCTTCCATAGACCCATGTTCTGATTCTGCTTCGACCATCTTCTGATGTCTTGCCAGACCATGTTCTGATGTTGCATGCTGAACCATTTGAGACAAAGCTTCTGAGCGCTGAATTATGCGTACTCTTTATATATTTCCTGAAAAGGAAATTGCATTGGATTAGAGTACCATATTATCTTAAGCAAAATTCATATTATTGTTATCATCAAAACTAAGATAATTGATCAGAACAAATCTTGTTCTAACAATCTCCCCCTTTTTGATGATGACAAAAACATATATAAATGATATGAATTTGCGATCAGAAAGAATAGATGGCAAAAGACAAATTACACAGCTATAACATAAGCATATGAATATGTCTCCCCCTGAGATTAACAATCTCCCCCTGAGATAAATAATCTCCCCCTGAAATAAATACTCGAAGAACTTTAATAAAAGACTTCCCTGATTATTTCGGTAGAGACGATCATATAAGCTTCTTGTCTTTAGAGAATTCATAGCTTCTGACTTCTGCTTCCATAGGACAGCTTCAGAACTAGAATTTCTTTAGATCCTTAGAACACTCACAGCTTCTGATTCCTGCTTCCATCTAGGACAGCTTCAGAACTTGAATTTCTTTGATCTTCTGAACATTCACAGCTTCTGATTTCTGCTTCCATTCAGGACAGCTTCAGAACTTGAATTTCTTTGATCTTCTGAACATTCACAGCTTCTGATTTCTGCTTCCATTCAGGACAGCTTCAGAACTTGAGTTTTCTGGATCTTTAGAACATTCGCAGCTTCTGATTTCTGCTTCCCTCGGATAGCTTCAGAGCTTTGAATTTCTACCAACATCACTTCATGCTAGATTTGTATCAGAACATTGTTGAATGTACCAGAGCATCATCTGAGCATCTCTACATCCTGAAATGTTACAGAACAAAAACTAAACGACAAAAGTCAGCATGAACGAGTTAGAACATAAAATGTATGTTTGAACACATTATATGAATCAGAGCCATATAGGCTGAAATAATGTATCAGAGCAAATAATGTATCAGAGCCATAACATTATATGTATCAGAGCAAATAGAATTTTGTCAGATCAAATAGACAAATATGGATCAAATTCTATTATCAGTGCTTCTGATTTTCTGAAGCTTGATAGCACTCAGCTTGCTTCAGTTTCCATGGTTTTGCTTCTTGTGTTTGCTTTGAAGATTCTCTTTAGTATACCTGCAAAACACTTAAACCATATAGAACTTGCAGTTCTTGTTAGAGAATGTGTGGGAGCTTTACCCAGCAACTGATAGATTAATCAAATCATTTATCATTTATCTTCTCCCCCTTTTTGTCATAACATCAAAAAGAATATTTCAAAAAATTCAGATGCATAAGACAAATAGAATCACTGGAATGTAAAAGCAAAGAAACTTTTCATTGATAATCAAAAGATATTACAAAAGGTTCCTATGTTTAACAAGATGAGAAACATTCCTAGCAAATACATAAAAAGTCATCCAAAGAGGAAATGACTACAAAAATTAAAAACAGCACCCTAGCAGGACACGCTCTGCGTCAACCCATCAAGAATCCCTGAGGACTTCTTGTCTTCCAGACTGGAACCTCCACTGTAGGAGAGATCCAAGTGACCAAAGAGGAAGAGAGGGACAGTTCACAGACAGAGAGCTAATGTTGCAAACGGGGCTTTCCCTCAACATAGAAGTTAAGAATATCATTCTTAACCTCCTCCCATAACTCAAGAAAGTCTTCTGTCTTTGGGTGAAAGTTGATAACAACATCAAAGAAGAGGTCTGACTTGAGAGGTATTAGGAGAGCCATCCCGAGATATGCAGAGATCTGTCGCCTTTGAGTCATAGATCTTCAACAGGCTAAGGGTGAACGCTAGGTTTGAGCAAGGATTTTTTTAAAAAAAAATTTGAGCAAGAGACGAAAACGGAAGAGAGAGAGAGAGAAAAACTTTGATGAGGAATGCAAAGAGATAGAGAGAGTTGAGAGGGAAAGAGAAGAGTTTAAAGAGTATTTAAAAGAAAATGAAATGAAACGGATGATGAAAAGCATTTAATGTTACGTGACGTGAGGAGAGATAATAAAGACAAATGAGGTGACTAGCACAGTTACCTATGGTCGGTGTCCCTTCAACTGCACGCGCGCTTATCCATGAATAGTAACGACAGGTTTACCATCCCGAGATAAAAACGTAACAGCTGTTTTGCTTTAAAAGAGGTTCTGAGTCAACTTAGACAATGAAACGTTAGTAATAACCGAATCATAATTTCTAAAAGAATTCAATCAGAACTTCTGATTAAAAGAAATGTTCCACATTCATTTCAGAAGATACTCATACATGAGAACTTCTCATCTTCTCATTCTGGGCATAAATCCATACTGATGTTCTTCAGAATGAACTTAAACCTATCTTCAGCCAGGGGTTTTGTAAAGATATCAGCCCATTGGTGGTCTGTATCAACAAAGTTTAAAGATATAACACCCTTCTGAACATAGTCCCTTATGAAATGATGTTTAATCTCAATATGTTTAGCTTTTGAATGAAGAATGGGATTCTTAGATAAACATATAGCAGAAGTATTATCACAGAATATAGGAATGTTACTCTCAAATATCTGATAATCTTCTAACTGACTCTTCATCCAGAGCATCTGTGTACTACAACCAGCAGCAGCGACATATTCTGCTTCTGTTGTTGATAGAGCAATAGTTGCTTGCTTCTTGCTGTACCAGGAGATCAAATGACTTCCAAGAAATTGGCAACTTCCTGAAGTACTTTTTCTTTCAATTCTGTCTCCAGCATAGTCAGCATCGCAGAATCCTACTAAGTTGTATTCTTTAGATTTTCTGTAAACTAAGCCAACATTAGTAGTACCTTTCAGATACCTTAGAATTCTCTTAACAGCAGTTAAATGAGATTCTCTAGGATCTGATTGGAATCTAGCACTCAAACAAACACTGAACAGAATGTCAGGTCTAGAAGCAGTCAGATATAGAAGAGATCCAATCATACCTCTGTATAACTTCTGATCTACCTTCTTACTTACCTCATCCTTACCTAGGATGCATGTTGGATGCATAGGAGTTTTGGCTTCCTTGCAGTCTAGAAGATTAAACTTCTTCAGAAGTTCCTTCACATACTTGGTTTGGTGAACATACGTTCCTTCTGATGTTTGATTTATTTGTATTCCGAGGAAATACTTGAGTTCTCCCATCATGCTCATTTCAAACTCAGCCTGCATAGACTCAGCAAACTCCTTTCCAAGTGTAGCATTAGATGTTCCAAAAATAATATCATCTACATATATTTGACAAATTAAAATATCCCTTTTAAAGGTTTTACAAAAGAGAGTAGTGTCCACTTTTCCTCTAGTGAAACCATTATCCAGAAGGAAAGAACTTAAGCGTTCATACCAAGCTCTGGGAGCCTGTTTCAATCCATACAATGATTTCTTAAGTTTAAAAACATGATTAGGAGACATAGAGTCTTCAAAACCAGGAGGTTGATGGACATAAACTTCTTCATCTATATAACCATTTAAGAAGGCACTCTTAACATCCATTTGATATAGAGTGATGTTATGTTGAGTGGCAAATGAAATTAATAGACGAATAGATTCTAACCTGGCCACTGGTGCAAAGGTTTCTGTATAATCAATCCCTTCTTGCTGACTATAACCCTGAGCCACCAGTCTGGCTTTGTTCCTTACCACTTCACCTTTCTCACTGAGCTTGTTTCTGAAGACCCATTTTGTACCAATTATATTGAATCCATCTGGTCTAGGAACAAGATCCCAAACATCATTCCTTGTAAACTGATTCAGTTCTTCTTGCATAGCAATTATCCAGTCTGGATCTTCTAGAGCATGATCAACAGAAGTTGGCTCGATCAAAGATACAAGACCTAATTGACAGTCTGCATTGTTCTTAAGGAATGCTCTTGTTCTGATTGGATCATCCTTCTTTCCAAGAATGACATCTTCTGAATGACCAGAGATGAGTCTGGATGATCTTCTGACAGATGGTTCTTCAGAAATGCTTAGATTCTCCAGAGAAGCTGATACTTGATCTTCTGGTTCTTTGCTTCTGAGGAGCTCTGCTTCTGATGCGTTGCTTCTTGGCTCAACAACTTCTGATATATCAATATCACAATCTGCAAAATTATCAAACTGCTTTGGTTTTTCAGAACCAAGCTTATCATCAAACCTGATATTGATTGATTCTTCTACAACCAATGTTTCAGTATTGTATACTCTGTAGCCTTTTGAGCGTTCAGAATATCCAAGAAGGAAACACTTTTGAGCTTTGGAATCAAACTTACCAAGATGATCTTTAGTGTTCAGAATAAAGCATACACATCCAAAAGGATGGAAATATGAAATGTTGGGCTTTCTATTCTTCCACAATTCATAGGGAGTCTTATTAAGAATAGGTCTGATAGAGATTCTATTCTGAATATAGCATGCAGTGTTTATTGCTTCTGCCCAGAAATGCTTAGCCATATTGGTTTCATTGATCATGGTTCTGGCCATTTCTTGAAGAGTCCTATTCTTTCGTTCTACAACCCCATTTTGCTGTGGAGTTCTAGGACAAGAGAAATCATGGGCAATACCATTTTCTTTGAAGAATTCTTCAAAGGATCTGTTCTCAAATTCACCACCATGATCACTTCTGACCTTTATGATTTTACACTCTTTTTCAGATTGAATCTGAATGCAGAAATCAAAGAACACTGAATGAGTCTCATCCTTGTGTTTTAAGAATTTTACCCATGTCCAGCGGCTATAATCATCTACGATGACTAATCCATATTTCTTCCCTCTGACAGATGCTGTTTTGACTGGGCCAAACAGATCAATGTGCAAGAGTTCTAATGGCCTTGAGGTAGAAACAACATTCTTGGACTTGAATGCAGGTTTGGAGAACTTGCCCTTCTGACATGCTTCACAAAGAGCATCTGATTTGAATTTCAGCTTAGGGAGTCCTCTGACCAGATTCAGTTTGTTAATCTGAGAGATCTTTCTCAAACTAGCATGACCTAATCTTCTGTGCCAGACCCACTGCTCTTCAGAAACAGACATAAGACAAGTCACCTTCTGACTCATAAGATCTTGCAGATCTGTCTTATAAATGTTGTTCTTCCTCTTGCCTGTAAATAGGATTGAGCCATCCTTCTGATTTACAGCCTTGCAAGACTCTTGATTAAAGATTATATCATAACCATTGTCACTCAATTGACTGATAGATAAGAGGTTATGTGTTAATCCTTCTACAAGAAGTACATTAGAAATGGAAGGAGAGTTACCAGACTTTATAGTTCCAGAGCCAATTATCTTGCCCTTCTGATCTCCTCCAAACTTGACTTCTCCTCCAGACTTAAGCACCAGGTCTTGGAACATAGACCTTCTTCCTGTCATGTGTCGCGGGCATCCAGAGTCCAGGTACCATGACATGTTGTGCTTTGTCCTTTTTGCAGTCAAGGATATCTGCAATAGGAATAATCTTATCCTTAGGTACCCACATTTTCTTGGGTCCTTTCTTGTTAGATTTTCTCAAGTTCTGATTGAACTTGGGTTTAACATTGTAAGCAATAGGAGGAACAGCATGATAATTTTTAATGTGAGTTTCATGATATTTCCTAGGTTGTGTCACATGCTTTTTGGTGTGTGTTATGTGAAAACTTTGAGCATGTGAAGTGTGCCTAATATCATGGGAGTGGCCATACTTGAACTGATCATACAATGGCTTGTATGTAATTTTCATTTCATCAACAGGTTCAAGTTTGTATGGGGTTTCACCCTCAAAACCAATGCCAACTCTTTTGTTTCCAGACACAGCATATATCATAGAAGCTAGCTGACTTCTGCCAATACTTCTAGATAAGAACTTCCTGAAACTTGGATCATATTCTTTCAGAATATGGTTTAGACTGGGAGTGGATTTTTCTGAATCAGAAGGGGATCCAACATTATTGGATAATTTTAAAAGTTTTTCTTTTAATTCAGAATTCTCCAGCTCAAGCTTCTTTGTTTCAAATTCAAAATGCTTTTTCAGCTTTTTGTAAGACTAATCTGAGACTTGAGTTCCAGTAGTTCAGTTAGACCGGAAACTAACTCATCTCTAGTAAGTTCAGAAAATACCTCTTTAGAATCTGATTCTGATGTAGATTCTGATCCATCATCTTCTGTCGCCATCAGCGCACAGTTGGCCTGCTCATCTTCTGAATCATCTTCTGACTCATCCTAGGTTGCCATAAGACCTTTCTTCTTATGAAACTTTTTCTTGGGACTTTCCTTCTGAAGATTTGGACATTCATTCTTGTAGTGTCCAGGCTCATTGCATTCATAGCACATGACATTCTTCTTGTCAAATCTTCTTTCCTCAAAAGATTCTCCACGTTCAAATTTCTTTGAACTTCTGAAGCCTCTGAACTTCCTTTGCTTGGTCTTCCAGAGTTGATTTAGCCTTCTGGAGATCAGGGACAGTTCATCTTCTTCTTCAGATTCTGATTCTTCAGGATCTTCTTCTCTAGCCTGAAAAGCGTTAGTGCATTTCTTGATATTTGATTTTAATGCAATAGACTTACCTTTCTTTTGAGGCTCATTTGCGTCCAGCTCTATTTCATGACTTCTCAAGGCACTGATAAGCTCTTCCAGAGAAACTTCATTCAGATTCTTTGCAATCTTGAATGCAGTCACCATAGGACCCCATCTTCTGGGTAAGCTTCTGATGATCTTCTTTACGTGATCAGCCTTGGTGTATCCCTTGTCAAGAACTCTCAATCCAGCAGTAAGAGTTTGAAATCTTGAAAACATCTTTTCAATGTCTTCATCATCCTCCATCTTGAAGGCTTCATACTTCTGGATTAAAGCTAGAGCTTTAGTCTCCTTGACTTGAGCATTTCCTTCATGAGTCATTTTCAAGGACTCATATATGTCATAGGCCGTTTCCCTGTTAGATATCTTCTCATACTCAGCATGAGAGATAGCATTCAGCAAAACAGTTCTACATTTATGATGATTCCTGAAAAGCTTCTTCTGATCATCATTCATTTCTTGCCTTGACAGCTTTACGCCACTGGCATTTACTGGATGTTTGTAACCATCCATCAGAAGATCCCATAGATCACCATCTAGACCCAGAAAGTAACTTTCCAGTTTATCTTTCCAGTATTCAAAGTTTTCACCATCAAATACCGGCGGTCTAGTATAACCATTGTTACCGTTGTATTGCTCAGCAGAGCCAGATGTAGATGCAGGTGTAGGTGTAGACTTTTCACTTTCATCAACCATCTTTTACTGAAGCGTTTTTCTCTTCCTGAATCTTTTCTAAACACGGTTAAGTGCTTGCACCTTAGAACCGGCGCTCTGATGCCAATTGAAGGATAGAAAAACACTTAGAAAGGGGGGGGTTTGAATAAGTGTAGCTTTAAAAACTTGACAGATAAAAATAAATGCACAGTTATTTTTATCCTGGTTCGTTGTTAACTAAACTACTCCAGTCCACCCCCGCAGAGATGATTTACCCCAACTGAGGATTTAATCCACTAATCGCACGGATTACAATGGTTTTCCACTTAGTCCGCAACTAAGTCTTCCAGAGTCTTCTGATCACACACTGATCACTCCAGGAATAACTGCTTAGATACCCTCTAAGACTTTTCTAGAGTCTACTGATCAACACGATCACTCTAGGCTTAGTTCACTCCTAAGACTTCCCTAGAGTATTCTGATCAACACGATCACTCTAGTTCCTTACAACTTAATGTAATCAATTCTAAGAGTTTACAAATGCTTCTTAAAAGCGATAATCACAACTGTGATATTTCTCTTAATCGTTTAAGCTTAATCTCACTAAAATATTACAACAGCAATGTAGTGAGCTTTGATGAAGATGAAGATTCTGAGTTTTGATTGAACAGCGTTTCAGCAAGTTAATTTGAATTGTATTTGTTCAGGATCGTTAACCTTGCTTCTCATCAGAACTTCATATTTATAGGCGTTGGAGAAGATGACCGTTGAATGCATTTAATGCTTTGCGTGTTCCGTACATCATCGCATTTAATGTTATACGCTTTTGTCAACTACCTCGAGCCTTGTTCACGCTGTGTCTACTGACGTAGCCTTTAGTAGCTTTTAACGTTCCTTTTGTCAGACAGCGTAGCTTGCCACTTGTACTTTCTTCTGATCTGATGTTTGTGATTACAACGTTTGAATATCATCAGAGTCAAACAGCTTGGTGCATAGCATCTTCTGATCTTCTGACCTTGAAGTGCTTCTGAGCGTGATACCATCAGAACTTCAGTGCTTCTGTTCTCTTGTTCTTCTGATGCTTCCATAGACCCATGTTCTGATTCTGCTTCGACCATCTTCTGATGTCTTGCCAGACCATGTTCTGATGTTGCATGCTGAACCATTTGAGACAAAGCTTCTGAGCGCTGAATTATGCGTACTCTTTATATATTTCCTGAAAAGGAAATTGCATTGGATTAGAGTACCATATTATCTTAAGCAAAATTCATATTATTGTTATCATCAAAACTAAGATAATTGATCAGAACAAATCTTGTTCTAACAGAGGGAAAACATTAGTAACAACAAAGGGGCCAATCCATTTGGATCGAAGTTTCCCAGCTATAAGCTTAAGGCGGGAGTTAAACAGTAAAACCTGTTGGCCCACAGAAAATTCCTTCCTAGAAATCATTTTATCATGGAAGTGCTTAGTTTTTTCTTTATAAATCCTAGAGCTCTCATAAGCCTCTAATCTAAGCTCTTCCAACTGTTAAAATTGGAGTTTTCTTTCAATACCTGCTTGTTGCATCTCCAAATTACAACTCTTCACCGCCCAAAAAGCACGGTGTTCTATCTCAACAGGAAGATGACACGCCTTACCAAAAACAAGTCGATAAGGAGACATCCCAATGGGTGTCTTGAAAGCTGTCCTTTGAGCCCAAAGTGCGTCTTCTAGACGACGGCTCCAGTCTTTCCTGTTTGGCTGCACCATTTTCTCTAAAACCTGTTTGATCTCCCTGTTGGAGATCTCAGCTTGCCCATTAGTCTGTGGGTGATATGCAGTAGAGACTCTGTGCACAACTCCATACTTTCGGAGTAAGGCTTCCATGGTGCGGTTACAGAAATGAGTGCCTTGGTCACTTATGATAGCTCGCGGTATTCCAAACCTGCAAAAGATATTAGACCTGACAAACTCTGCAACAACTTTAGAATCATTAGTCCTAGTGGGGATAGCTTCCACCCACTTTGAAACATAGTCAACAGCAAGCAAAATGTAAAGGAAACCAAATGATACAGGAAAGGGACCCATGAAATCGATCCCCCATACATCAAATACCTCACAGAAAAGCATAGGCTGTTGAGGCATTTCACTCTTGCGAGTGATGTTGGTACCTGCTATCTGGCACTCTTTACAAGTGCGATAAATCTCAAAAGCGTCCTTAAAAATAGTTGGCCAATAGAAGCCTGAATCAAGGACCTTTCTTGCAGTCCTTTGAGGACCGAAATGTCCGTCGACTTGAGATGCATGAGAAAATTTTAAAATAGATTCAATCTCATTGTCGGGGACACATCTCCTGATTACCTGATCACTACCAAATTTCCATAGATATGGATCATCCCAAACATAATATTTGGCATCACTTTTGAGTTTGTGAACCTGTGATCTAGATGCACCTGTAGGAAAAACACCAGCAACAAGAAAATTAACAATGTCAGCAAACCAAGGTGTAATCCCATGCAAAAGAAACAACTGCTCATCAGGAAAATCATCCTTAATAGGAAAAGGATCTTCATCTCTCTCTATCCTGCTCAAGTGGTCAGCTACTAAGTTCTCAGCTCCACTTTTGTCTTTAATCTCAACATTAAACTCTTGGAGCAGCAACATCCACCGAATCAATCTCGGTTTTGCATCTGGCTTCTTCAGCAAGTACTTTAAAGCTGCATGGTCAATAAAAACAACAACCTTGGAACCTAGCAAATAAGATCTGAATTTGTCAAGAGCAAAAACAATAGCTAGTAGTTCTTTTTCAGTGGTAGTGTAATTAGACTGTGCAGAATCTAAAGTCCTAGAAGCATAGTAAATAACATGGGCAGCCTTGTCAACTCTTTGTGCAAGGACAGCCCCAACAGCATAATTCGAAGCATCACACATAAGCTCAAAAGGAAGTGTCCAGTCAGGGGGCTGAATGATGGGAGCGGAGGTCAATGCTTTCTTCAAGAAGTCAAACGCTTGTTTGCATTTGTCATCAAACTCGAAAGTGACGTCATTCTTCAACAAGTTCGACAGCGGAAGAGCTATCTTGCTGAAATCCTTGATGAAACGCCTGTAAAAACCTGCATGACCAAGAAAAGAACGAATCTCGCGAATGCAAGAAGGGTAAGGCAGTGTAGAAATCACATCAATCTTAGCAGGGTCAACAGAAATTCCTTTTTCAGAAATAATGTGACCAAGAACAATTCCCTGCTCAACCATAAAATGACACTTTTCATAATTCAACACAAGGCTAGTCTCGATGCATCTTTCTAAAATCAAGTTTAAACTGTTCAAGCATGCATCAAAGGAAGAACCATAAACAGTAAAGTCATCCATAAACACTTCCATGCAATTTTCAATAAAATCAGAGAAAATACTCATCATGCATCGTTGGAAAGTGCCAGGAGCATTGCAAAGGCCAAAAGGCATCTTCCTGTAAGCAAATGTACCGAATGGGCACGTGAAAGTGGTCTTTTCTTGATCTTCAGGTGCAATATGAATCTGAAAGTAACCTGAAAAACCATCAAGAAAACAATAATGTGATTTACCAGCTAGCCGTTCAAGCATCTGGTCAATGAACGGCAAAGGAAAGTGATCCTTTCTAGTAGCCTGGTTCAGTCTCCTGTAATCAATACAAACTCTCCAGCTGTTCTGGACTCTAGTGGGAACAAGTTCATTCTTTTCATTTTTTACCACTATGAGTCCAGATTTCTTAGGTACAGCCTGCACTGGACTTACCCACTTACTGTCAGAGATAGGATAAATGATACCTGCTTGCAAGAGTTTGGTTACCTCTTTCTTTACAACATCAAGAATCAAAGGATTAAGCCTCCTTTGGGGCTGCCTTACTGTTTTCGCTCCATCCTCGAGTAAAATCCTGTGCATACACATCGAAGGACTAATACCTGGAAGGTCGGCTAATGTCCACCCGATTGCTTTCTTGTGCCTCTTCAATACTTGCAAAAGTCTGTCTTCTTGATTTAAATCAAGGTTAGAAGAGATAATAACAGGAAGTTTTTCATTATGCTCCAAGTAAGCATATTTCAGGTTCCCAGGGAGCTCTTTTAGCTCTAAGGACGGGGGCTGAATGATGGATGGAAGGCTTGGGGCAGCCGGGATGTCAAGAGCATCGACGGCAAAAACAACCTCACCGGTAACAACTTCACCTGTAGGAAATGTATCAGGCTGCAAGGAAGCATCAATCTCAGCACAAAGGACACAAACGTTAGTGTCAGTGCAGTCAGGACATGAATAATCATCATCAAAATCAGAGAGAGATGGAAAATTAAATGCAAATAATTCAGAATAACTCTCATCAACTAGTTCAGAAATCAACTCAATGTTAAAAACCGAATGCTCCTCCACAGGGTGTTTTATGGCATCGAAGATGTTAAATTTTACGACGATGTCACCAAATTCCATGGACATGGTTCCATCATCAACATCAACTTTTGTCTTCGCCGTTTTCATGAACGGTCTGCCTAAGATGATGGGAGCTCTGCTTGACTTAGTTTCTCCTTCCATGTCCAGAATGTAAAAATCTGCAGGAAAAATTAAATCGTTAACTTGAACGAGGACGTCTTCCACTATGCCGGTGGGACGTGCATTGCTCCTGTTCGCCAGTTGAACGATTAAACCTGTATGCTGCATGGGACCAAGGCAAAGGTTATTATAAATAGAAGTAGGCATAACATTAATGCCCGCTCCTAAATCAAGCAAACAGTTATCAAATTTCTTATCCCCGATGGTACAAGGAATAGTAAAAGTTCCCGGGTCCTTGCACTTTTGTGGCAAGACCTGAGAGATGGCCGAAACACTTTGTTCGAGCTGAATGAAAGCAGAGATGCTTCTTCCCAAGTTGACTCTATCACTTCCTTTTACTTTTCTCTTGTTTGTACACAAATCCTTCAGAAACTTTGCATACCTTGGAACCTGCTTAATCACATCAAGAAGCGGAATATTTACCGCTACTTTTCTGAACATATCCATAATTTCTTTTTCTTTGTCTCCTTCCTCAATTCTTTTATTTTTCAGAACTCTATGCGGGAAAGGAACTGGTGGCACATACTCCCTTTCTTTATTTTTTTCAGTTCCGACCACAACAGAAGAAGGAGAAGAAAGCTCAGCTGGAGGAGGTTCAGAAGAAGAAAGTTCAGAAGTTACCTCAATGATTTTTTTATTTTTTTCAGGGGCTGGTTCTGTAACCTTTCCGGATCTCAAAGAAATAGCGCTCACATTAGCATTACCATTCGGATTGACAACAGTTTGTGCTGGAAGTTGGTTCGAACCTTGAGCTTGCATATTATTTATTTGAGTAGCAAGTTGTCCCATCTGTGTGGTCAAGGTCTGAATGCTAGTGTCGGTTCTTTGTTGAAACTGAAGGTTGTTCACGGCCATTTTCTTAACAAGATCTTCCAAGGATGGTCCGGAAGTAGTAGCTGGAGGGGTGTGATGTGGCTGGGGTAATGGAACGGTAAGCTGTTGTTGGGAAGACTGCTGATTTCCATATCGAAGGTTGGGATGATTCCTCCAATTAGGGTGATATTTGTTGGTAGACAAGTCAGGGGTGTTGTTGTACCTGTTCTGGTTGTAAAGGTTGGCTGCATAAGCTTGAGGCAGCTCGGTAACAGTATCATCTTTCAGAAGAGGACAAGTATCAGTGGGGTGATCATGAGCTGTACAAATACCACATACAGTTGCTGTTTGAGGTTTCGCTACTGCAAGTTATTTAACTAAAGCGGTAAGCTCATCAAGTCTGGTTTCTAAAGCTCTGTTTGAGGAGCCTTGAATTTGATGTACACCCTTGGTTTGGACAGAATTGGTTCGAGTGGTGAACTGCTGGGAATTTAGGGACATATTTTCGATGAGGGCCCTGGCAGCAGCTGGAGTTTTGTCAACAAGTGCTCCACCACTAGCAGCATCAAGAATGTTTCTATCCATAGGTAACAACCCCTCATAAAAGTACTGAATGAGAAGTTGCTCGGTAATTTGATGTTGAGGGCAGCTTGAAACCAACTTCTTGAACCTATCCCAGTATTCAGCCAATGACTCGTTGTCTTGTCTAATGCCACAAATCTCTTTTCGGATTGAAGCAGCTCTAGAGGCAGGAAAGTATCGCTCCAAGAACACTCTCTTCCGAGCATTCCAGCTTGTGATTGAATTCGGTTCAAGATCATATATCCAGTCCTTCGCTGCACCCTGCAAAGAAAAAGGAAAAGCACGAAGTTTGATATGATCTTCAGTGATCCCTTCAGGCTTCAATGGTGTAGAGCACACCACCTGGAATTCCTTCAAATGTTTGTGTGGATCTTCACCTGCAAGACCATTAAACTTTGGCAACAAGTGTATTAAACCCGATTTTAATTCAAAAGGAACAGCAACAGCATCATATTCAATACACAAGCCATTATAATTAACATCAGGGGCTGCAAGTTGCCTTAGAGTTCTATTTTCAGCCATTTCAAAAGCAAGTTCAGAATCAGAATCAAACAAATTATGCAAATAATCAGACTCAGAATCAGACTCAGCTATGGTCGGTGAAGGTGAACTATTGCTAGCCTGGCCTGCTCTACGAAGTGTGTGCAAGGTTCTCTCTACCTCAGGATCAAAAGCAATAAGTTCAGGACAGGAAGACCTAGTAGCCAGGACTAGTGCACAGCAAACACAGCAACAATCGTGAAAATGCCAACTATGTCCCTAAAACAAACACAATGAAGCAAATCGATTAAAAATAATTCAAAAAAATAAACTGACACCGAAAATAATCTAATGACGTAAAAATAGAATTTTGGTATTTTTTTCGGAATTTTTCGACTCTATGAAAACAGAAAATAAATCATTAAAAATAGTAAAAAGGTTTTTTTCGCGATTTGAAAAATTTGTCACGTAACTACTCTGTAGTAGGTGACTTTTGATCAGGGATTTTTTTCACACCTAACTGTCGGGACAGATTTTCGAAACGGTGAAATTTTCCCAAAAACCGATTTTTTCGACTCTAGAGGCGTTATGGCCGAAACCGCGAGGAACCTATGGCCAAAACGCACAAACACTACACCTAAGACTCTAATATCAGTTAATGTTCACAAGAATCCCCGGCAACGGCACCAATTTGATCCGCTGTCGCGCGCGGGTCAAAAACGAGTTGTTTAGTATAAAAGCAGTACAGCGACAGTTGACTCGAATTGTCGTTCTCAAAGGATTCTTATTTTTATTAACTAAAAGCTAAATCGATTTAGGGGGGGTTGGTTTGGTCGAAAAATGATTATCAAAAGTGATTCTGAAAATAAGCCGAATTGAAAAAGTGATTAATAATTAAGCTAAAACGAATCAACCTACTGTATCGACTTCCGCCTCATCATTGATTCATATAAATTTCCAAACGGGTCTGTTCCTATTCGACTACAACAACTATCAACAAGCGCAACAGCAATTATACGAAGGAAGTTTCTGAAATCCGAATTAAGCAAACGGAATAAAACCTATGCGAATTAAGCAAACGCAAATTGATCGAACGCGATAACGCAAAAGCTACGGTAACGCGAATATGATTCAGAAACAACAACAACAATCAAATTTAAGAATTATATCCTATAGCCACAACCAAATTAAGCAAATAATTGAGATTATAAGAATAATTCAAAGGAAACAGATCAATATGGAATTTATAAAAGAACCTCAAAGTGGAATTCGTTTACAGCAGATTGATTCTTGGAAAATTAGTTCTCCATAGTCATTCTTTGCAAGCTCTCCAATTCGTGAATAGTGTTTTCGTGAATAGTGAAGGTGAGTGAACAGTGTCGCGGCTGCTACCCTAAGGGGAGAGAGAGCGACCCGTTTTACAATCCAACTGGGTCAAAAATACGACCCAGGCCCAAAACTAACTGACCCGAAACTTAACTAAAACTAGTGCTGCAACTTCAACGAATATTCTGGCCCTTCTACAGTCCGATTCTGACTTCGACTCCAACATAAGAATTGTAGCTCTTTCTCTTAGCTTTCCGGCGATTATTAGAACGCCTCAATCGGACTCCTGGAACTCCAGATATGAACGTTTCCGTGCAGACTGTTATTGCTGAAAAATTAATACGAAAAACAAATAAGTGCAAAAATAAAATAAAATATAAAAACATATTAAAACATAAAAATAAATAAAACAAACCGAAGAAATGCTTGAGTACAAACATGGAAGAACGTGCATAAAAATGCACTGATCAAATTCCCCCACACTTGAACTTTTGCACTCCGAGCAAAATGAAAAGAAAGCAGAAAAAACATCAACAGTTACTCATCCTAGGCTACAGATCTTCTTCGGGTGAGTTTGCATCGACAGGTACTAATCTTGCACACTAAGGACATCGTAAGAACACTAACCACAAATATGCAGACATAAGGCTCCTAAATACACAAACCAATTCAAATCATATTATTATACCATAGCCTAACTTACTCATCCTTTTTGCTCTTTTTCATTCAGGCGCAATCACATTAAGCCCGTTATCTCCACACACTTATAGCAGGACAACCGGTTAGTGACTCTGATCCTTTTGCACGGGGTTCCGGTACTTGTGTGGCATAACCCTTTGCTTACTCAGATGTAGTTGCGGGGGATCGGACCGTAATCCTCCCTACCAAGTTCAGCACCAGAAACCGCTGAACCAACTAACAAAGAGTTTTGAAAACTTTTTTTTTTAAAGATTACACAACCGTTGGGTTAAGTGACCGGGTGAGGATCACCAAACTTAGAAGGTGTATTACCTTTTTCTTTTCTCTTTTTTTTTTCTTTTCGGAACATTCACTTATATTCATCGGCTTCCTGCGTAAAGTGTGTGAGAGATGGTGCCGACTGCTGAAATAAACTACTCAAGAGTTGTCAAAGAATGAGAAATTAAGGCTAAAACATAATAACAAATTCAAATCAATTTCCGTATGTAGGAGACTTACGGTGTTAGAACGATATCGATCTTGTGAACTTTTCCCATGTCTCCGCAAACCCGACTCAAATCAGTGTGTAGCCTAAAACTTTCAAGAAGATGCATTTTTTATTGAAATTAAACAAAATACTAACACACAAAAAACAAATAAAACACACAATTTCCTCCCCCACACTTAAACTAAGCATTGTCCTCAATGAAAAGACATTACTAAAAAAAAAGTAGAGAGAAGGAAAGAAGGACTCCCTGATCAAGTTGCAGCGTAGTCAGGTGCTTCTAAAGAAAGCTCCTCTATGCTGACATTTTCAGGCACCGAACTTTCATGGAATAACTTCAGCCGCTGCCCGTTGACCTTGAAGACTTTGTCAGTACCTGCACTTTTTATTTCTACTGCACCATGAGGGTGAAGGATAGAAAAACACTTAGAAAGGGGGGGGTTTGAATAAGTGTAGCTTTAAAAACTTGACAGATAAAAATAAATGCACAGTTATTTTTATCCTGGTTCGTTGTTAACTAAACTACTCCAGTCCACCCCCGCAGAGATGATTTACCCCAACTGAGGATTTAATCCATTAATCGCACGGATTACAATGGTTTTCCACTTAGTCCGCAACTAAGTCTTCCAGAGTCTTCTGATCACACACTGATCACTCCAGGAACAACTGCTTAGATACCCTCTAAGACTTTTCTAGAGTCTACTGATCAACACGATCACTCTAGGCTTAGTTCACTCCTAAGACTTCCCTAGAGTATTCTGATCAACACGATCACTCTAGTTCCTTACAACTTAATGTAATCAATTCTAAGAGTTTACAAATGCTTCTTAAAAGCGATAATCACAACTGTGATATTTCTCTTAATCGTTTAAGCTTAATCTCACTAAAATATTACAACAGCAATGTAGTGAGCTTTGATGAAGATGAAGATTCTGAGTTTTGATTGAACAGCGTTTCAGCAAGTTAATTTGAATTGTATTTGTTCAGGATCGTTAACCTTGCTTCTCATCAGAACTTCATATTTATAGGCGTTGGAGAAGATGACCGTTGAATGCATTTAATGCTTTGCGTGTTCCGTACAGCATCGCATTTAATGTTATACGCTTTTGTCAACTACCTCGAGCCTTGTTCACGCTGTGTCTACTGACGTAGCCTTTAGTAGCTTTTAACGTTCCTTTTGTCAGACAGCGTAGCTTGCCACTTGTACTTTCTTCTGATCTGATGTTTGTGATTACAACGTTTGAATATCATCAGAGTCAAACAGCTTGGTGCATAGCATCTTCTGATCTTCTGACCTTGAAGTGCTTCTGAGCGTGATACCATCAGAACTTCAGTGCTTCTGTTCTCTTGTTCTTCTGATGCTTCCATAGACCCATGTTCTGATTCTGCTTCGACCATCTTCTGATGTCTTGCCAGACCATGTTCTGATGTTGCATGCTGAACCATTTGAGACAAAGCTTCTGAGCGCTGAATTATGCGTACTCTTTATATATTTCCTGAAAAGGAAATTGCATTGGATTAGAGTACCATATTATCTTAAGCAAAATTCATATTATTGTTATCATCAAAACTAAGATAATTGATCAGAACAAATCTTGTTCTAACAATCTCCCCCTTTTTGATGATGACAAAAACATATATAAATGATATGAATTTGCGATCAGAAAGAATAGATGGCAAAAGACAAATTACACAGCTATAGCATAAGCATATGAATATGTCTCCCCCTGAGATTAACAATCTCCCCCTGAGATAAATAATCTCCCCCTGAAATAAATACTCGAAGAACTTTAATAAAAGACTTCCCTGATTATTTCGGTAGAGACGATCATATAAGCTTCTTGTCTTTAGAGAATTCATAGCTTCTGACTTCTGCTTCCATAGGACAGCTTCAGAACTAGAATTTCTTTAGATCCTTAGAACACTCACAGCTTCTGATTCCTGCTTCCATCTAGGACAGCTTCAGAACTTGAATTTCTTTGATCTTCTGAACATTCACAGCTTCTGAATAGTGTTTTCGTGAATAGTGAAGGTGAGTGAACAGTGTCGCGGCTGCTACCCTAAGGGGAGAGAGCGACCCGTTTTACAATCCAACTGGGTCAAAAATACGACCCAGGCCCAAAACTAACTGACCCGAAACTTAACTAAAACTAGTGCTGCAACTTCAACGAATATTCTGGCCCTTCTACAGTCCGATTCTGACTTCGACTCCAACATAAGAATTGTAGCTCTTTCTCTTAGCTTTCCGGCGATTATTAGAACGCCTCAATCGGACTCCTGGAACTCCAGATATGAACGTTTTCGTGCAGACTGTTATTGCTGAAAAATTAATACGAAAAACAAGTAAGTGCAAAAATAAAATAAAATATAAAAACATATTAAAACATAAAAATAAATAAAACAAACCGAAGAAATGCTTGAGTACAAACATGGAAGAACGTGCATAAAAATGCACTGATCACTCATTGAAGACATTGGAGAACAAAAATGGTGTTTTATTTCTGATCAGCAAAAGGCAAGTGTGTTTTACTATGTTCAATGATTTATACTTGTGTTTTACTGTGATCACTGCTTTATACATGTGTTTTACTATGTTCACTGCTTTATACATGTGTTTTACTATGTTCAATGATTTATACTTGTTGTTTACTAGGGCCTGGTAAATGTATTTGAAGAAGAGTACCCAGGGCTGGAACACAGGTTTTGCCTACGTCATTTGTATGCAAACTTCAAGAAGAAGTTTGGAGGAGGAACCTTATTTAGAGACTTAATGATGGTTGTTGCTAAGTCCACTTATTATGAAGCACATGAAGCTAAAATGCTTGAAATCAAGAATGCAAGCTTGGAAGCATATGAATGGTTATAAGCTATCCCCAAGTCCAAATGGTGTAAGCATGGCTTTCCTTTTTATTCTAAATGTGATGTCCTTATGAACAATTTAAGTGAGTCTTTCAATGCAACCATTTTGTTACAAAGGGACAAACCAATATTGACTATGTTTGAGTGGATAAGGAATTACTCGATGGCTAGGTTTGCAACTCTTAGGGAAAAGGTAGATAGGTATAAGGGACTGGTAATGGCCAAACCTCCAACATATGCAGGGAGGTTAACTTTCCAAGTCTCACATACCCTTCTAACTGATAGCTTTGTAGTGGACCTGGCCCAAAAAACTTGTACTTGTAATCTGTGGGAGTTGGTGGGGATACCTTGCAGGCATAGTGTGGCAGCAATATATAGAAAGGGGGATGACCCTAGAAACTATGTTAGTGATTACTATCACAAGAGCACTTATGAGAGATGTTATAGTGAGGTCATCACACCTTTGAATGGTCAGAACAAATGGCCTAAGACCTCTGATCCAGTTATATTACCACCCATGTACAAGCGTGGCCCAGGCAGGCCTAAGAAACTTCGTAGGAGGGAACCTGATGAGGCAAACCAACATAAATGGCAAAGGACAAACACTAGTCATAGGTGCAAAAAATGTCAAGAACTTGGTCATAATGCTAGGACTTGTAAGAAAAACAAACAAATTGTGCTTGTTCCATCTGAGAATGTAAGGCAGGACATACCTACACAAGCAAGTCAAACTGCTGAAGGTAATGTTCCAAACCAAGCAACTGAGCCTGCTACAACTAATGGACCAAAAAAATGGTAAACTTCTTTTTCAGAGTATTTAAATTTCAGAATGTTTTTAAATTTTAGTTGAATATTAATGATGGTTGTGTTGGTATTAGGGGAGGCCAAAGGGATCCATGAATGCAGGCACCAGCAATTCCAACAAAATGAACAAGCAAGACAAACCTCAGAAAAAGAAGAACAAAAAAACTGCTGCTAAGACAAGTACTCAAACTGGAGAAGGAGGGAATGCTCAACAAACTGGGGAAGGAGGGAATGCTCAACAAACTGGAGAAGGAGGGAATGCTCAACAAACTGGAGAAGGAGGGAATGCTGAACAAACTGGAGAAGGAGGGAATGCTCAACAAAATGTGGAAGGAAGGAATGCTGAAGAACATAATGTATTTGACAAGTATTGTGACTGGGATGCTGAAACTTTGGAAGCTATTTTGAGTTGTGAAGGTGTGTTGGACATTCCACCAATTAGAGTTGACACCACACTTGTCAAAAAAGCTAAGTCAGTTCCAAGCCCTGTGGAAAAAACTCATACAAATGCAACTTCATCTACAGCAGAACAGTCAAAGAATAGCCCATCAAAAGCAACTCAGTCAAGGCTTAAGGTGTTCTTTGGTAAACAACCACCAGCTTCTAAACAAGTGCCAAGTAAAAGTGATCCTGTGAGCATAACATTTTCTTCATAGTTTTGGTTATTTCACTATTCCAGTTTTGGTATGTTTTTGTTAAGTTATTCTTTTACTTCTTGTTTTAGGTTAAAATTTTGAGTCCCACTAAAAAGGCAAAGAACAAGACTGGATTGGCTTCCACAAAATCAAAGAGACAGAGTGAGAGACTCAAGACACTCAAAGTAAGGGACATTCCTGGCCCAAGTCGACAACCTGATAATCCAGTGGTCATCAATGAAGATGATGGTGATGAAAACAACTCCAAAAACTGGGAAGATATTTGCAAGAGTATGAAACAGTGAATGTGGAACTGTCATGTTTTATGCCTTGTCTGGTCTTTTAGTTAATGTAATGTAAACCTACTCTTTTGGTCAAACTGAGAAGATATGTGTACTACAAATCTTTTGGTCATGTGTTTTGGTTAAACATCATATTTTGGTTAATTTCATATTGTAATATTGACAATATTACGTACTGTGACATCTTATGTAATGATGATACTTTTGTTAATCTACTTTTTTTCATAACATACTACTTGTCTTCAATACAACATAAACTGACATATACAACATGTCTTCAACAAAATGTAACCTAAACCAAACTAAAACCAACATTCAAAACAACTTTAACAACAATATAACCATAGTTTTGTAACAAAGACAATATTACAAGTCTTCAAAACAACTTTTATAACAATACTTAAACCAGAATATTAAACATCATTACATGTCTTCAACATCATTCATGTCAAGTAAACCTAAACCAAAACCAAAACCAAAACCAACATTCAAAACAACATTCATAACAATATTCATAGCAATATTACATAGAACTAAACCTATTACATAGAACTAAACCAAAAACAGCCTCAGCAATTACATTTCCCTAACAAGTAAATATTGATCAACATTGATACTACAAGTAACATTAGCTTCAATTTTCCAGAAAAAGCCTCAGCCTTCATCTTCATGTTCAACTTCTTATTCTTCTTCAGTGAAGATTCATAGAGTTCTTTCAACATTGCTTGCATTTCTTTCAGTTTGTTCACATCGTCATGAATCTCTTCTTCTTTACCCAGGTCTTCATCCCAGATGAACAAATTGCAGGTTTCTTCTTCGCTTTGCCATAGAGGGCATCTCCAGAAAAGCTTCCCTTTGTTAAATCCTTGCTTGCAACGGTACGAAATCAAACGAAGGTTGCAAGCACACTTTCTCCCTTGAACGAAATTCCTTCCTCTTGTGTCCTTGGATGAGGCCGCCTTGCTACGTCTGGTTGAAGAAGCCATGAACTGAAAGAGAAGAAGAAGACTTGGGGAAAGAAGACGAACACGGGGAGAGCAGAATAAATTGGGAACACATATGTTTGGGGAAAAAATTAGGGTTAATATTTTATGTACACAAAAAAAATAATTAAGTACGTGGCAGCAACACTAAGCCTTACATGGAACCATAAATATAAAACGTGTACAACAAAAATAACTTAAGCGCTGCCACGTCTGCAGCCGTTTGCATTTTTTAACGGGAAGGACCAAGTTTATGGACGGAAAAGTTTACAGGGACCATTGTTTGAAGGAAATATTTACAGGGACTAAAAACGAAAACCGAGATATTTATGAGGACGTCAAACATATTTAACCCTTAAAAATACTTTTTAGTTATTTTCAAAAAAATAATTTTTTAAAAGAGAGAATTTTTTCTTAAAATAAAAACTTTTTTTTTTAGAAATTGGAATAAAAAACTCTAATTGAAAAATATTTAGAGCCCTACTTTCATTTTGGGGGTTTTTAATTTAGAAGGTCTTTATTTTGGACCTTATTTATTCTTAGGGATTTTCTACACTCCAACGCATTACTCATCCATCATGACGAAATTTTGTAAATACTACAAAAATTCAGATTTTAAAATTCACATGCTTGCAAAATACCACAGTAAATTAACCTCAAAATCATTGTCAAAGTTAAAAATATGTACGAATTTCAAAATTTGAATTTAACTTATGAATTTTAAAATTTGGATGCATTCATTTAAGTAATATCACCTTGTTTTTCCCTCTTATTTCTCTTCCATTTGAAAAAAAAAATTTAAATATATTAAGCCCCCTGCCATTATAGAGAGTTTTGGTTTACGCCCCCTGAAATTTTTTATTTATTAAATGCCCCTTATAAAATCCTAAACCTGGATTTACCACACCCCATTACCACATATGTTGACTGGGTATTATAGTAGTTGTCACGGTGGCATTTTTTTTATGACTGGGACAAGTTATAAACAAGCTGAAACAGAAAAGTTCACTTCATCTCCAGAATCGTAACAATCTCCACAACTTCACCTCTTCATCTCCAGAATTCATCAATCTCAATCACAACAGGAGAGTTTTGGAGACCTGCAAATGAACCATAAACACAAAATAAACAGATCTAGTAAAATACACAAGTCTCTCTTCAAACCAACCTTCATTCTCTCCCTCATAAAACAAATTAGAACCAAAACTCACAACAGCCCACAACAGCACTTTCTTCATAATAATTTTCGTTAGTTCATCATCTTCCTCAACAAGCATTCAGAAACAAAATCATTCACGTTCATTCAACAAGCATCAAACCATAAATACACAAATTCATCAAACCCTAACTATTCATTCATCATTTTACCTAAACACTAAAACCTTCAGAATATTGAGAAAAGAAGAGAAATCCTCACTCAAATAACGCCACAAAACCTTCAATCGATTTCCTTTCTCCGCCCGATTCACATTCAATCGCTCATCTCCTTCTCTCCCCGATGGCATCTGATGTTGAAACGTGTTGAGTTGATGATGTTGAACGAAGTTATGACGATGAGGATGATGATGTTGCTGGGTTGCGATTTAAAACGGTAATGATTCAGTGTTATTGTGGTTTGGTTTGATGTTGAACAATGATGTTGCTGGGTTTGCGATTTGAAACGGTAATGATGATGTTGCTGGGATTGACGATTTGAAATGGTAATCGCTTCCTGGGTTTGATTGGTGTTCATGTGTTTGATTGGTGTTCCTGGGTTTAATTGTTCGTGGGTTTAATTTGATGTTGAACAATGATGTTGCTGGAATACGTGAGTTTTGTCATACCCCAAATTTGTCCTACCCTTTAACTTTTATCTGGCTTAGGCTTAGGCATTTCATAGTCTCATGTACATACCTCCCATTAGGTCATTAACATAACTCATTGTCGCACGCTCGCGAAAAAGAACAGAGTCGCCACTAATATATTTATCCCATAAAGGAAAGGAATATTAGAAAACCTAATAAAGGGTAAGAACAGGGTCTTGCGACCAGAGAATCAAGGTACGGGAGTCGGTTACGCGAGGGGAAGGTATTAGCACCCCTCGCGCCCATCGTACTCGATGGTATCCACCTATGTTTGTTTCTATCTAAAGGGTGTGTACTATGTCTATGTCTAAATGCGAAATGAATGCAAAATGTAGGGAAAATAAAGAATTGTACTCGCACGGGCCCTAGCCCGCTGCCTACGTATCCTTTTCAGGAATCAGAGTTACCGTAGCTCGGCTCACGATTTTCTGTTTGTTTTGTGTTTTTTAGTTGGGCGGAGTTAACGTTCGCGCTCTTGCATAAGGGATCGCCTACGATGCGTACGAGCGGAAATAACAGTGCCCTTAGGTGCCAACGAGGCAAAAGAAAAAGAAATGATTGGTTTGCGTCTTTTAGGGTAATTCCATGATGACGAAGACCTACTACAAGGCTTCACACCACTTCCTTACTTTGTCTTAAATCTGATCATTTATTAGGTTTTTTGAAGTGTTTTTGGTTGGTGTTTTTTAAGGGGATTTAATTTGTGACTTAGATCATACCAAAAGAATTTTGTTTTGCATATTTAGAGAACGCACATCGAGGCCTACGCCACAATCGTTTCTCTAAATAACGGTTAAGAAATACATCGAGGTTTCACACCTCAATCATTTCTTCTCCGCTAAGTAAAGGAGATACAAAAAAGAGTTCTTTTGTGAATATTTAGAGAATGCACATCGAGGCCTACACCACGATCGTTTCTCTAAACAACGGTTAAGAAATACATCGAGGCTTCACACCTCAATCATTTCTTCCCCGCTAAGTAGGAAAGAACATACATCGGGGCCTACACCCCAATCATTTCTTTCCTACTATGAAATATAGTAACGGTATGATCTTCATCGATATTTATTAAGTATTTTAAAAGTTGAAAAGAGAAAAGGGGATGAGAAGGGAACTATTCCTAAATTCTAGTCTAAGTTGTCTATACAAGTCTAAATCCTAATGTTAACATGGGACTAAGTTCTAAAAGGAGTATTAAGATGGTATTAACAAGGTAGGCCAAAAAATATGGCCAAAATCACACAACAAAATCGTACAAAAATCAACATGTAAATGATACAAAAGCAATTCAAACATTAGTGCAAAGATTAACCTAAAAAATACTACTATTATTTTTATGAGTTTTCTATAGCATTTTTTACAAGATTTTCCAAAAGGATCTAACAATTGTATTCTAACCAAATCACCTAAACTCTACTTATCAAAACAATGATGATTTTTATTATGTTTTTTTTCTAAATTCTGACCAAAATGAAATGATTTAAACTCTAAACCTAACAAAATCTTATTGCTTTTATATGTCCTTCTTATCTAAAAATACTAAAAGGAAAATTAAAGCTAATTACAAAAACATGGAAACAGGGGGGTTCAGACTGAAATCAGTGGTGCAGTAATGATAAGGGCGCCTGGCCCGAAATTGTTTTTTATTACAGTTTTTTTGCACAAAATTGGGCTCATGTGGGGGTGCGCTAGCAGCAATGGCGTTGAGCCCAATGGTGGATTGATCCATGATTCAGATTTTATTATCAAAAAATAAAAATAATAATAATAATAAATAAATTAAGACTAAGAAAATTAAAAACGAGAAGAGGAATTAGGGTTACGCTGATTTGTGACCATTGAAGTCCTCAGAACTCAGGCTTCTTCTCTTTCAACGGCGCCGGAATGATCTCCACCTCTCCGATCGATTTTCTCCGCCATTAAACGAACAACGCTCTTATCTCATCCTTCTTCCTCAATCGTTCTCAGATCAACTCTTCAGTTCTCTTCTTGTTGCAGATGAAATTACGATAGCGATTATGGCGATTGAAGCATGTGTCGCAACGAAGGTCGAATAGAGATTAATTCGATGACGCTGCAAAGTCGAAGTTCTCCGTGGAATCTTGATGCGTGGCTGATTTCTTTGGTCGCGAGGAGATGAAACTGATTGGTGATCGATGGTGATTGTGGAGCATCTCGTATATTGTTAAAGCTTTGGATTGAATGAACGAATTGCGAGTTGAAGGCGTATTTCGAAGTTGCGTATTGCAGATGGAGATTGATGAAGATTATAAAGACTCGTTGTTGCCTTGGCTCTGAAGAAGATGATGAGATGAATTGAAGGTGATGTTGTTCGGTGAAGATTGAAGAGCTTGTTACGATTTTTGCCACAGGTTTGTGATCCTGAAGTTTCTTTCCCCTTTCTGTTATGAGTTTGTTACTCCCTTTTCCTCTTCTCATTTTCCTGTTTAATTTCTGGTGATGAGGATGATGAGATTGAAGAGTGGTGATTATGTTTGAAGGTTGTTGAAGGTTGATGATGTGAAGGAGAGTCGGAGATTGGTGGAGGAGTGTGAATTGGAGATGGTGATGATGAAGATTGTTGTAGAATCTGGAGATTCAAGGTTGATGCAGAGGTGAAGATGTAGTTGCGATGATGATCGAAGCCATGGATAGAAAAGATTCTGGTGATTTGAGGTGTGAAGAAGATCAAGAAGGACTGTTCTGAGAAGTGAAGAATGGGGAGAGTATTGAAGATGGTGAGACAAATGAAGAGAGAATCGAGAGAGAGCTCAGAGATGAAGAGTGACCTGTTATATAGAGGATTCCCGGTTAGTTACCTCTCTGATTTTTCTGTTATTTGTTAGTGATCAACCAGCTAGCTTTTTTGGACAGTTATGAGGTTAGTTTTTCTGTTATAAAGCTGTTGGGAGTTAGTTAAGTTTGACAGTTATGAAGTTTGTTACTTGTTTTTTCTGTTGAGAGTTAGTTGGAATTGGTTAACAGGTGGTTAGAAATCAGTTAGAAGTTTAGTTGAGGGGAGTTTGAAATTCGGTTGGAGATTAGTAGGTTAGTTATGCAACTGCTTGGTTGTTAGTTATGGTTGTTAGTGAAACAGGTTGGTTAGGAGTTAGTTGCTGGTTATATGAAGGTAGTTACAAGTTTTTTGTGAAGTTAGGAAATGGTAAGGTTTGAAAAGAAAACAGTTAGTTATAGGTTTTGTTTAGTTTGGATTTCTGTCATGAAGCCGAGTTATTGTGAATTGTTTTTGAATTCTGGTTTTGCTGCAGGTTGTGTTGGCTTTTATGCAGTAAGTTCGGGTATGGCATAGCTGAACTGATGTGGTGTTAGTGCAGGGCTGGAATTTAAATTGGATGCTGCATATTAATGGAACTGATTTGTGGTTTAGGGTAGGTGATATGCTGGTTTGGAGGTTGACATGGTTATGTGTATTGTCTTGTATTTAAAACGTATGAATTGTTGGGAATATGTATGCTTGTGATGGTATGTGAATTTGTGATTGAATGTGTGTTTTTATGCAGGTTCATGGAGAGAAATGAAGGAGAATTGGCTTGAAGAATTGAAGAAAGAAGTTTAGGGTTAGGAACAAAAGACTCGAACGAAAATCATTAGTTTTGTCGTAACATTCTTCATAAATTATGTAACTTTTGGTATAAGATGAAATGGGTTTTTTGTAATGAATTCGAATTGTAAATGCAACTGACTTTCGGGGCATATGTGCATGTATGAACAATTTTTTTTGTGATGAATGTTGAAGTTACTTGAATGATGAATGAATATGGATTTTGATGAGGTGAACCTTGAATTGCTTGAAAATGATGAATACAATTTGAGAGAATGATGAAGCCTTTGTTAATTTGCACCTTTCTACACTTATGAATGAAAACAAAACTCTTCTTTGGGGCCCTTTTCTTTCAATGTAACTTGTAATTGGCTTGTAATGAGATGGCTCCTTTTTGTAACAATATTTGATATGATGTGATGAAGTAATGAAATTTTCTTCCTTCTTTAAATAGCCTTTGAATATGTTCTTCCATCCATTTTGCTTTCTTTTTGAATTCAAGAATGCATTTCCTTCCTTTCTTCAAATGAATGAATACGCACCCTTTTGGCGAAGCTTCAAACGAATAGCCTGTATTCCAAGTAATCAAATGAACCAAACTTTGGATTGAAGAATAAACCAGATGACACCCTAACAATAAGATGATTATAGGAACAACCCTGAAAATCCACCAGTTGACACAAGCACAACGAAATGAACCTTACTCCACTATTAGTTGAAAACCTTAATAGAAACAAGCCTGCACAACGTATGAACTTCAAGCCATGTGAAACCTCAGCTTTATCTACGACCTCGATACCTTGCCAATTTTATTGATTAATGATGCATGTTATGTCAATCACCTAATGGAAAGATGCAGATGAATGCAAAGCGTAAGCCAGATAGAAATAAATTAGGGGTAGGACAAATTTGGGGTATGACAGCTGCCCCTATTTAATCGTCTTAAACCTGCAGGTGAGATTGGCGTTAGCCTTTCGAACATTCAAGGTAGAAGAAGATTAAATACCAAGACCTGAAATTTGTCCTGAAAGGATGGTGTAAGTGTTATCTTTATTTTTTGTTTTTGTTTTGATATCTGCTGGGGAAAGAGATTTTTTGTTTTTCTGGTGAAAAGTTTATGGTGAGTAATGGTCGAATGGTGATAGCTTGTAACGTAGCCCAGGTGCCAATACAAGGTTCTCAAAGGAATTGTTTATTGCATGGAAGTGGTTGGAACAGAAATATGTTTGGTAGAAGGGTAAGATAGACGAGTGTTTTAAAGGGGATACAGACGAGTATCGAAAGAATGCCACATAAAAGCATCAAAAAGAGATACAGACGAGTATCAAAAGAATGACGCATACGAGCATCGAAAGGAGATACAGACGAGTATCGAAAGAATGACACATACGAGCATCAAAAGGAGATACAGACGAGTATCGAAAGAGTGACACATACGAGCATCAAAAGGAGATACAGACGAGTACCAAAAGAATGACACATACGAGCATCAAAAGGAGATACAGACGAGTATCGAAAGAATGACACATACGAGCATCAAAAGGAGATACAGACGAGTATCAAAAGAATGACACATACGAGCATCAAAAGGAGATACAGACGACTATCGAAAGAATGACACATACGAGCATCAAAAGGAGATACAGACGAGTATCGAAAGAATGACACATACGAGCGTCAAAAGGAGATATAGACGAGTACCAAAAGAATGACACATACGAGCATCAAAAGGAGATACAGACGAGTATCGAAAGAATGACACATACGAGCATCAAAAGGAGATACAGACGAGTATCGAAAGAATGACACATACGAGCATCAAGAGGAGATACAGACGAGTATCGAAAGAATGACACATACGAGCATCAAAAGGAGATACAGACGAGTATCGAAAGAATGACACATACGAGCATCAAAAGGAGATACAGACGAGTATCGAAAGAATGACACATACGAGCATCAAAAGGAGATACAGACGAGTATCGAAAGAATGACACATACGAGCATCAAAAGGAGATACAGACGAGTATCGAAAGAATGACACATACGAGCATCAAAAGGAGATACAGACGAGTACCAAAAGAATGACACATACGAGCATCAAAAGGAGATACAGACGAGTATCGAAAGAATGACACATACGAGCATCAAAAGGAGATACAGACGAGTATCGAAAGAATGACACATACGAGCATCAAAAGGAGATACAGACGAGTATCGAAAGAATGACACATACGAGCATCAAAAGGAGATACAGACGAGTATCGAAAGAATGACACATACGAGCATCAAAAGGAGATACAGACGAGTATCGAAAGAATGACACAGACGAGTGTTTGAGAAGCTTGGTAGATGGACTTACCGGGGATTGGGATTTGGATTCGAAAATGGTGTGCCTGGACGAGGCGAGGGATGCACAACACAGGGGTTGGATCTGAAAAAAAATTCCCGTACAAGGGAAGGGATCACGGAGACTAGGGACGACTAGGCTCGGCAATAAGATGACAGTAACCACTGGGGATTACGGGGATATTGATGCTGACGAAGCATAAGAGTTACATTGATCCCTCAGGCCAAAGGCGGGGTGTAACTCTTCAAGAGTGGCAATCGTTCGAATTGCCACACACCAAGTATGGTTTATTCAAACGATTGAAAAATGAGATGGGTTGAATGCCCACCCTCATTCGCACTCTAATCTTCGCGCGACACACGGGAAATAACCTCGGAGACAACGATTCTGACGAAGAAAGACATTGCATCCGATCCATATTGGAGAGATTTCTTCTGGGGATTGAGGATACCAAGTATCGGCACCGTGGCTTTGGGAGATTTGTAATGGAATAGCAGATATCAACCGGAGTTTGTAAGGAAAAAAATTTATGTGGGGAAGTATCGTTGTCTTGAATGAATGCTGATTTGTATTATCTGGCTTATGCTTTGTATGCATGTTTGAATTTTTCTATGGCGTAATGATCCGACTTGACGGATATGCTACGCTTTTGAGGATGCAATGTTATATGCAATGAATACTATATGCAGAGTGCCAAATAAAGGCATTGATGAGTGATAAACACCAGGGAGAATCCCCTTAGTGTTAAGAATCATGTGGAGGTGCCAATAGACATTGGACTTTGATTTGTAAGATGCACTTTTCTTTGACTTGAAGAATGATTTCTGACTTCTCACCATGTGCCACTGCTTGGAGGATTTTCAGCTTAAGGAGATTCCCTTGATTCACCATACTGGGGATGAGAAATCCAGATAAGGGGACCTTGGTTAGGGAAGTAGAACAGCTCTTAGGAGAAATAAACTCCTATGCTTGAGGAGTGGAACAAACTCTCAGGAGAAATAAACTCCAGTGCTTGGGGAGTGGAACAAACTCTCAGGAGAAATAAGCTCCATGCTTAGGGAGAGACCAAGATTCTAGGAGAAATAAACTCCTATGGTCATGGAGCGACAAAAACTCAGAATTGTGCCCCAAGCTTCGTGACTTATGGAGTAATTTGCCCCAAAGGATCCTTGGAGAGATTTGTCGAATCTCGACGTAACTGCCCCAGATTGGTTGAACTTGAGAGATATTCCTTGACATGATTGCCCTAGATTGATCAAAGCTTGAAGAGATTTATCGACATGATTGCCCCAAATATGCTGAATTTGAGAGCTCAAACCTCGACTTAATTGCCCCTGATTAGGTACATCTGTCTAGAATCCCCAGGCTTTCTTTGTTTTGAAGTCAAACAATCATGGAAACAAACTTTACCACGCTCAACGGAGTCTTCAAACTCTTCCCCTCATGGTAATCAAAGGAAGCATTAACTGTTTATGCCCAACGGAGTTTTTTAGAGAACCTGCCCCTTGATGGTCAACATTTGAGAAGATTAGCTTTTACTCCTCGGAGTTCTCAAGTCTCTTGTATTTTGATATGATCAAGTTGCTCATTGATTCTCATCATGGTAACTCCTTTGATGTTAAGCACATATTCTGTATGCAAAAGAATGTTAATTCTAAGAATGATAATTCCAATGCAAAGCCTATGTTAGTCTTGAAGTTGTAAAACTTTTTATGAAATGAGGTTGCGACCTCTTGTGACTGAATCACTAGTTGACACAACCTCGATTTTTGCATATGGAAGATAAAGCAAACGTACGATACCAACATAAATATGGGTTTCACTTCATTGGGAGTCAGTTAAACGCTATCTCATCGGAGTGCGCTTTTCGAAATAAACCCTACTTCAATTAGGACTTTTAGGGGTTGTAACTTGGCCGGGTTCACGGTTTTCAGAAAACAAAAGGGTTTTTAGGCTCAAAATTATTTGTACCCACCCCCTTCGTGATGTTCTCCAGTCCTATGTTCAGTTAACTCGACACGAGTGTTCATCCCTCACGAGGAATTTTTGAGATGGTTGAAGAATCAATGAGGTTGTTTCGGACATGGCAGTCACTCACTTTCTTATTCTTGGTGTCTGATCACACGACTTTGTTCTTTTGACGAGGGTCTTTATTTTGTAATCCTTGTTTTTCGCTTCTGCTTTCCCTAACTTTTGCCTGGACAAATTTTCTTGAATTTTATTTTCGAGTCCAGCGGGATGCCCTAACTTTTGCCTAAGTCACTTATTTTCATGTTGTTGACTTAGCGGGCTCTTTTTTTTTTTAACTCCTTTTTTTTTGAACAAGTCATGTGATGTTGCATTGCTTTCGATTTGTTTGAAGTATTGTGACTGCCTCATTCTTTGATTGATGAGGGATAACCATTATGGTGTCGTCATCTTTTGACCTCTTGACGGAATAAGGACAACCATTGTAGTTTTGACATTCCTCAACCTTTTGAAGGATAACCATTGTTGTATCCTTGGATGCATGCCCTTTTGGTGAGTTTTGAACACTCGATCAAGATAAATGAACACTACCCTGCCCCAAGGTTAAAATAAGGGTTTTTATGATTAGAAAAGAAACTCCTACTTCAAGGCTCAAAGGGGTTGACGAGGGTCTATCTCCCTTATATCTCCGGTGTTTGGGGATTCGAAATAATGCCTGTACATCCTCAGTAGGGTTTTATTCAAAAGCACACAATTGGAGATTTTTGCATTTTTATTTTTCATCATTCTCCCTCGGCTCTTTGCCTAAGCAAGCGATTAGTAAAGTTGGTATCGTAATGCCAAAATCATTTTGTGAGTGAAAACGAATGGATTACTTCAGGACAAACATACACAATGTAATTTTATTTTCATTCAATGATTAACAAGTTTTTACATGCGATCAGTGCTTAAACAAACAATGAAATGTTACAAATGAGAATGCAATGAAGAAACTAAATGGCCGCCATTGTTGAGGAGACTTGACACCGTCTGGACTTATTGCTCTCAAATACTTTCTGCAGTTCCTTCCAAACTCTTCAGATTACTTCAAAAGAAAACCCCAACAAGTCACCCATGAGTTGTAAACTTTTGCCTTGCTTTAGGGATTCGAGCAGTGCGAGTGATGCAATGCTCAAGATAAGAGTACGTCTTGCTTATCCCTCGTGCGGGAGCCCCAAGCATAGTTGCTAGACTAGTAATCGCCATCCTAAATGGAAAGAATCTTGTATGATCATCAAACTCAAGAGAGCTACTTGTGGTGAAGAAGACCCAATACTAGAATCTTGACCAATTGTGATTCCAACAAACAAGGAAACGAATGGGCACAAGGCAATAGAATCACATCAATTTGTTTCTCATATTCTTCTCGTCTCTGTTAACAAGCGGAGGCTACTGAGAAGGAAATTCTGAGAAGAGACAACTGAGATATGAAGTGGAACCTTGAGAATGAGAAGCATTGTGTAGAACACTTTTGATTACCACATGGAAAGAGATATTGACAAAGTCATCCAGGAATTTGTAACGCTTTTAAGGGATTCGAACAAAGCAAATGGCGCAATGCTCAAGATAGACCAGGTCTTGCTTATCCCTCGATCGGGAGCCCCATGAACCTTTCAATTTATGTGAAGACCATTTGGAGTGAATGATATCGCTTTGGAGTCAATGAGATCTTGAACTTTGTGTTTCAAAATATTACAATCCTCAATTGAATGTCCAAATGTCCCAGAATGGTACTCACACTTGGCATTTAAGTCATATCCCTGAGGAATCGGTGTTGGAGGGGGCTTAGCCTCCCTTAGTTCGACCAAAGATTCATTGAGTAAATGAGAGAGCAGTTGACTATAAGTCATAGGAATCGGGTCAATCTTTCTTGGTGGTCTTCTCGGCCTTCGTGGACCTTGTTGTTGGTAATTTTGGTGATAGTTAAGAACATGAACCTGAGGATAAGCAGGAGTTCTTGTTAGAACAAGATTTGTTCTGATCAATTATCTTAGTTTTGATGATAACAATAATATGAATTTTGCTTAAGATAATATGGTACTCTAATCCAATGCAATTTCCTTTTCAGGAAATATATAAAGAGTATGCATAATTCAGCGCTCAGAAGCTTTGTCTCAAAGGGTTCAGCATGCAACATCAGAACATGGTTTGGCAAGACATCAGAAGATGGTCGAAGCAGAATCAGAACATGGGTCTATGGAAGCATCAGAAGAACAAGAGAACAGAAGCACTGAAGTTCTGATGGTATCACGCTCAGAAGCACTTCAAGGTCAGAAGATCAGAAGATGCTTTGCACCAAGCTGTTTGACTCTGATGATATTCAAACGTTGTATTCACAAACATCAGATCAGAAGGAAGTACAAGTGGCAAGCTACGCTGACTGACAAAAGGAACGTTAAAAGCTATTATAGGCTACGTCAGTAGACACAGCGTGAACAAGGCTCGAGGTAGTTGACAAAAGCGTATAACATTAAATGCGATGCTGTACGGAACACGCAAAGCATTAAATGCACTCAACGGTCATCTTCTCCAACGCCTATCAATATGAAGTTCTGATGAGAAGCAAGGTTAACGATTCTGCACAAAAACAACCTACATTAACTTGCTGAAACTCTGTTCTACTCAAAGCTCAGAATCTTCATCTTCATCAAAGCTCACTACATTGCTGTTGTAATATCTTAGTGAGATTAAGCTCAAACGTTAAGAGAAATATCACAGTTTGTGATTATAGATTTTAAGAAGCAATTGTAATACTCTTAGAATTGATTACATTAAGTTGTAAGGAACTAGAGTGATCGTGTGGATCAGAATACTCTAGGAAGTCTTAGAGGTTATCTAAGCAGGTTGTAACTAGAGTGATCGTGTGGATCAGTATACTCTAGAAAAGTCTTAGAGGGTATCTAAGCAGTTGTTCCTGGAGTGATCAGTGTGTGATCAGAAGACTCTGGAAGACTTAGTTGCTGACTAAGTGGAGAACCATTGTAATCCGTGCGATTAGTGGATTAAATCCTCAGTTGAGGTAAATCATCTCTGCGGGGGTGGACTGGAGTAGTTTAGTTAACAACGAACCAGGATAAAAATAACTGTGCAATTTATTTTTATCTGTCAAGTTTTTAAAGCTACACTTATTCAAACCCCCCCCCCCCTTTCTAAGTGTTTTTCTATCCTTCAATTGGCATCAGAGCGCCGGTTCTAAGGTGCAAGCACTTAACCGTGTTTAGAAAAGATTCAGGAAGAGAAAAACGCTTCAGTAAAAGATGGTTGATGAAAGTGAAAAGTCTACACCTGCATCTACATCTGGCTCTGCTGAGCAACACAACGGTAACAATGGTTATACTAGACCGCCGGTATTTGATGGTGAAAACTTTGAATACTGGAAAGATAAACTGGAAAGTTACTTTCTTGGTCTAGATGGTGATTTATGGGATCTTCTGATGGATGGTTACAAACATCCAGTAAATGCCAGTGGCGTAAAGCTGTCAAGGCAAGAAATGAATGATGATCAGAAGAAGCTTTTCAGGAATCATCATAAATGTAGAACTGTTTTGCTGAATGCTATCTCTCATGCTGAGTATGAGAAGATATCTAACAGGGAAACGGCCTATGACATATATGAGTCCTTGAAAATGACTCATGAAGGAAATGCTCAAGTCAAGGAGACTAAAGCTCTAGCTTTAATCCAGAAGTATGAAGCCTTCAAGATGGAGGATGATGAAGACATTGAAAAGATGTTTTCAAGATTTCAAACTCTTACTGCTGGATTGAGAGTTCTTGACAAGGGATACACCAAGGCTGATCACGTAAAGAAGATCATCAGAAGCTTACCCAGAAGATGGGGTCCTATGGTGACTGCATTCAAGATTGCAAAGAATCTGAATGAAGTTTCTCTGGAAGAGCTTATCAGTGCCTTGAGAAGTCATGAAATAGAGCTGGACGCAAATGAGCCTCAAAAGAAAGGTAAGTCTATTGCATTAAAATCTAATATCAAGAAATGCACTAACGCTTTTCAGGCTAGAGAAGAAGATCCTGAAGAATCAGAATCTGAAGAAGAAGATGAACTGTCCTTGATATCCAGAAGGCTGAATCAACTCTGGAAGAACAAGCAATGGAAGTTCAGAGGCGTCAGAAGTTCAAAGAAATTTGAACGTGGAGAATCTTCTGATGACAGAAGATTTGACAAGAAGAAGGTCATGTGCTATGAATGCAATGAGCCTGGACACTTCAAGAATGAATGTCCAAAACTTCAGAAGGAAAATCCCAAGAAGAAGTTTCATAAGAAGAAAGGTCTTATGGCAACCTGGGATGAGTCAGAAGATGATTCAGACTCTGAAGATGAGCAGGCTAACTGTGCGCTGATGGCGACAGAAGATGAAGGATCAGAATCTACATCAGAATCAGATTCTGAAGAGGTATTTTCTGAACTTACTAGAGATGAGTTAGTTTCCGGTCTAACTGAACTTCTGGAATTCAAGTCTCAGATTAGTCTCAAATACAAAAAGCTGAAAAAGCTATTTGAATTTGAAACAAAGAAGCTTGAGTTGGAGAATTCTGAATTAAAAGAAAAACTTTTAAAATTATCCAATAATGTTGGATCTCCTTCTGATTCAGAAAAATCCACTCCTAGTCTAAACCATATTCTGAAAGAATATGATTTAAGTTTCAGGAAGTTCTTATCTAGAAGTATTGGCAGAAGTCAGCTAGCTTCTATGATATATGCTGTGTCTGGAAACAAAAGAGTCGGCATTGGTTTTGAGGGTGAAACCCCATACAAACTTGAACCTGTTGATGAAATGAAATTCACATACAAGCCATTGTATGATCAGTTCAAGTATGGCCACTCCCATGATATTAGGCACACTTCACATGCTCAAAGTTTTCACATCACACACACCAAAAAGCATGTGACACAACCTAGGAAATATCATGAAACTCACATTAAAAATTATCATGCTGTTGCTCCTATTGCTTATAATGTCAAACCCAAGTTCAATCAGAACTTGAGAAAATCTAACAAGAAAGGACCCAAAAAGATGTGGGTACCTAAGGATAAGATTATTCCTATTGCAGATATCCTTGACTGCAAAAAGGACAAAGCACAACATGTCATGGTACCTAGACTCTGGATGCTCACGACACATGACAGGAAAAAGGTCTATGTTCCAAGACCTGGTGCTTAAGTCTGGAGGAGAAGTCAAGTTTGGAGGAGATCAGAAGGGCAAGATAATTGGCTCTGGAACCATAAAGTCTGGTAACTCTCCTTCCATTTCTAATGTACTTCTTGTAGAAGGATTAACACATAACCTCTTATCTATCAGTCAATTGAGTGACAATGGTTATGATATAATCTTTAATCAAGAGTCTTGCAAGGCTGTAAATCAGAAGGATGGCTCAATCCTATTTACAGGCAAGAGGAAGAACAACATTTATAAGACAGATCTGCAAGATCTTATGAGTCAGAAGGTGACTTGTCTTATGTCTGTTTCTGAAGAGCAGTGGGTCTGGCACAGAAGATTAGGTCATGCTAGTTTGAGAAAGATTTCTCAGATTTAACAAACTGGATCTTGTCAGAGGACTCCCTAATCTGAAATTCAAATCAGATGCTCTCTGTGAAGCATGTCAGAAGGGCAAGTTCTCCAAACCTGCATTCAAGTCCAAGAATGTTGTTTCTACCTCAAGGCCATTAGAACTCTTGCACATTGATCTGTTTGGCCCAGTCAAAACAGCATCTGTCAGAGGGAAGAAATATGGATTAGTCATCGTAGATGATTATAGCCGCTGGACATGGGTAAAATTCTTGAAACACAAGGATGAGTCTCATTCAGTGTTCTTTGATTTCTGCATTCAGATTCAATCTGAAAAAGAGTGTAAAATCATAAAGGTCAGAAGTGATCATGGTGGTGAATTTGAGAACAGATCCTTTGAAGAATTCTTCAAAGAAAATGGTATTGCCCATGATTTCTCTTGTCCTAGAACTCCACAGCAAAATGGGGTTGTAGAACGAAAGAATAGGACTCTGCAAGAAATGGCCAGAACCATGATCAATGAAACCAATATGGCTAAGCATTTCTGGGCAGAAGCAATAAACACTGCATGCTATATTCAGAATAGAATCTCTATCAGAACTATTCTAAATAAGACTCCTTATGAATTGTGGAAGAATAGAAAGCCTAACATTTCATATTTCCATCCTTTTGGATGTGTATGCTTTATTCTGATCACTAAAGATCATCTTGGTAAGTTTGATTCCAAAGCTCAAAAATGTTTCCTTCTTGGATATTCTGAACGCTCAAAAGGCTACAGAGTATACAATACTGAGACATTGGTTGTGGAAGAATCAATCAATATCAGGTTTGATGATAAGCTTGGTTCTGAAAAACCAAAGCAGTTTGATAATTTTGCAGATTGGGATATTGACATATCAGAAGTTGTTGAGCCAAGAAGCAACGCATCAGAAGCAGAGCTTCTCAGAAGCAAAGAATCTGAAGATCAAGTATCAGCTTCTCTGGAGAATCTAAACATTTCTGAAGAACCACCTGTCAGAAAATCATCCAGACTCATCTCTGATCATTCAGAAGATGTTATTCTTGGAAAGAAGGATGATCCAATCAGAACAAGAGCATTCCTTAAGAACAATGCAGACTGTCAATTAGGTCTTGTATCTTTGATCGAGCCAACTTCTGTTGATCATGCTCTAGAAGATCCAGACTGGATAATTGCTATGCAAGAAGAACTGAATCAGTTTACAAGGAATGATGTTTGGGATCTTGTTCCTAGACCAGATGGATTCAATATAATCGGTACAAAATGGGTCTTCAGAAACAAGCCCAGAATGAGAAGATGAGAAGTTCTTATATATAGGTATCTTCTAAAATGAAATTGTTTTTTAAGAAGTTCTGATTGAAATCAATTAGAAATTGTGACTCAGTTATTACTAACGTTTCATTGTCTAATTTGATTCAGAATCTCTTTAAAAGCAAAACAGCTGTAACTGGCTATCCAGATGGTAAACACGTGTTCACTATTCCTGGACAAGCGTGCGTGCAGTTGAGGGGACGTCTACTTAGGTAACTGTGCAAATCACGTCTTTGAAGGATAGAAAAACACTTAGAAAGGGGGGATTGAATAAGTGTGACTTTAAATCTTGGACGATAAAAATAAATTGCACAATTATTTTTATCCTGGTTCGCTGTTAACGAAGCTACTCCAGTCCACCCCCGCAGAGATGATTTACCTCAACTGAGGATTTAATCCACTAATCGCACGGATTACAATGGTTCTCCACTTAGCCGCAACTAAGTCTTCCAGAGTCTTCTGATCACAACCTGATCACTCCAGGAACAACTGCTTAGTTCACTCCTAAGACTTTTCTAGAGTCTACTGATCAACACGATCACTCTAGGCTTAGTTCACTCCTAAGACTTTCTGCTCAGCCAACTGCCAAGACTTCCTGCTCAGCCAACTGCCAAGACTTCCTGCTCAGCCAACTGCCAAGACTTCCTAGAGTATACTGATCAACTGATCACTCTAGTTCCTTACAACTTAATGTAATCTATTCAAGAGTTTACAAATGCTTCTTAAAAGCGATAATCACAACTGTGATATTTCTCTTACAATTTAAGCTTAATCTCACTAAGATATTACAACAGCAATGTAGTGAGCTTTGATGAAGATGAAGATTCTGAGTTTAGATTTGAACAGCGTTTCAGCAAGTTTGATATGAGTTGTTTTGGTGCAGAATCGTTAACCTTGCTTCTCATCAGAACTTCATATTTATAGGCGTTGAGAAGATGACCGTTGAATGCATTTAATGCTTTGCGTGTTCCGTACAGCTTTGCATTTAATGTTATACGCTTTTGTCAACTACCTCGAGCCTTGTTCACGCTGTGTCTACTGACGTAGCCTTTAGTAGCTTTAACGTTCCTTTTGTCAGTCAGCGTAGTCTGCCACGTGTACTTCCTTCTGATCTGATGTTTGTGAATATGACGTTTGAATATCATCAGAGTCAAACAGCTTGGTGCATAGCATCTTCTGATCTTCTGACCTTGAAGTGCTTCTGAGCGTGATACCATCTTCTGATCTTCAGTGCTTCTGATCTCATGTTCTTCTGATGCTTCCATAGACCCATGTTCTGATTCTGCTTCGACCATCTTCTGATGTCTTGCCAGACCATGTTCTGATGTTGCATGCTGAACCATTTGAGACACATCTTCTGAGCGCTGAATTATGCGTACTCTTTATATATTTCCTGAAAGGGAAATTGCATTGGATTAGAGTACCATATTATCTTAAGCAAAATTCATATTATTGTTATCATCAAAACTAAGATAATTGATAAGAACAAATCTTGTTCTAACAATCTCCCCCTTTTTGATGATGACAAAAACATATATAAATGATATGAATTTGCAATGAGAAAGAGTAGACGGCAAAAGACAATTTACACAGCTATAGCATAAGCATATGAATGTGTCTCCCCCTGAGATTAACAATCTCCCCCTGAGATAAATAATCTCCCCCTGAAATAAATACTCGAAGAACTTTGATAAAAGACTTCCCTGATTATTTCGGTAGAGACGATCATATAAGCTTCTGCCTTCAGAGAATTCATAGCTTCTGACTTCTGCTTCCATTGGACAGCTTCAGAACTTGAATTTCTTTAGATCCTCAGAACATTCACAGCTTCTAACTTCTGCTTCCATTCAGGACAGCTTCAGAACTTGAATTTCTGGATCTTTTGGAGCATTCACATCTTCTGATTTCTGCTTCCCTCGGATAGCTTCAGAACTTTGAATGTCTACCAATCATCACTTCATGCTAGATTTGTATCAGAACATTTGTTGAATGTACCAGAGCATCATCTGAGCATCTCTACATCCTGAAATGTTACAGAACAAAAACTAAACGACAAAAGTCAGCATGAACGAGTTAGAACATAAAATGTATATTCAAATACATGATATGTATCAGAGCCAAATATATCAGAGCATTTAGGCTAAAAACATGTATCAGAGCAAATAATGTATCAGAGCCATAACATTATATGTATCAGGGCAAATAGAATTTTGTCATAACAGGATAGACAATGATATTCAAATTCTATTATCAGTGCTTCTGATTCATTCTTCTTTCTTGCTTCTGATCTCTGAAGCTTGACAGCACTCAGCTTGCTTCAGTTTCCAAGAGCTTATTCCTTTTACAGAATAACACTTCTTATGGTTTTGCTTCTGGTGTTTGCTTTGAAGATTCACTTCACTTCTTTGTACCTGCAAAACACTTAAACCATGTAGAACTTGCAGTTCTTGTTAGTGAATGTGTGGGAGCCTTTACCCAGCAACTGATAGATTTAATCAAATCATTTATCATTTATCTTTCTCCCCCTTTTTTGTCATAACATCAAAAAGAATACTTAAAAAGATTCAGATGTATAAAACAGAAACACATGGAGGAAGAAGATGATTTCATTAAGGTTCAACCAAAGGGTACAAAAGTACAGGATGAAAAAATTTGATGCACAGAAACAAAACAGATGAAAAAAGAAAAGAAAGAGACAACATAGACTCAAACTAAGATGGCCCTAGTCTTGACAAGATCTTAGCCAGCATTTGTTTAACATCGTTGTTGTGTCCTTCTTGCCTCTCAATGAAAGCATCATACTTCTCATTGAGTGAGCTTTGCTCATCCTGTCTCCTCTGAATTTCTTCTAGAGTCCTTGCAAGACGAGAAGGTTCATCAAGAGAAGTTTCACCTCTTTCAACCACAGGAATGACATGTTGATCTGCAGCTTCCATAGAAGTATCATTTGCTGGGATATCCTCAACAGGGTCTGATTTAGCAACATGATCTTCAGCATCTGCTTCTTGCATAGAAGCATCTCCATACTCTGCAGCAGGAATTTCAGAGTCTCCATTCTCTAGAGCCTGAAGAATGGCAGCTAAATTCCTGGGAGCAGAAGGACCTTCAACTACTGGTGGATCAACAACTTCTGGAATGACCAAGCTAGGGTCTTTCTTAGAAGGGTTTGCCCTCAGAAAGTCAAAGAGAGTCTTGAAGTCTCCAAGCAGAACAGGATACTCAGGAATCCAGATAACCATGTCCCTGCATGGGTTTGCTTCCATTGCAGCAGCCAGTCTCAATACTTCCAATTCATCCACAAAGGGCTTCTCCTCAGCAGCAACACAATTTCTGAGAGGATGGTAGTATATGCCATTATCTTCCTCCAGAAGGTAACCAGGGTAACCAGGGGCAGCAGCCACTAGTCTTTTCTGAACACCCATTGCTTCTACTTGAAAATCCTTGCGAAATCTTCTCCAGAGATTTCTTGTAGAAACATCATCCAGACCATTTAGGAAAGCATCCTTCAGAAGGTCTAGACTACTAATCACCTCATGTCTGAAGAGTTCCAGGTATGTAGAAGGTTCAGGTTCAGGCGGATTGAAGGTAAATTTGTAGTCTGGATAGAGAAGACAGTAGGGTTGGGATTTTCTGGTAGGTAATGGATGAGATATAGAAGGTGGAGGTGCGGTGGTTGAGGAGGAGGGAATATCTGAGAGAATGATTGATGAGGTTGGAGTGTCAGATGGAATGAATTGAGGAGAGGGTGGAGTATTTGTAAAGGGAATTGGTGAGGGGAAATTATCAGAAGGAGTTGGTGGAAGAATGCTCAACGGTGTGGGGTTTAGAATGGGAGAGGAGGAGGATGATGGAGAGGGATTTGGTAGAGTGAAGTTTACTTTTGGTTCAGATGGAGGTGGTTGGAAAGATGGTTTAGGGACAGAAGGAGGTGGAGTAAGGACATATCTGGAGATTTGTACAGAAGAAGAGGGAGAAGATCTGGTTCTGCGAAAGGAATCTCTGATCCTTTTATCTCTTCGTTCTTTAGAGTCCACCTTGTCAGGATCATAGGTGACCCTCAACTTCTTGGCTCTTTCAGCCTCATCTTCTTCAGCCTTTCTTTTTAACCTTGCCTGTCGTTCCTTCTTATCCTTCTTCAGAATATCCTCTTTAGACGGAAGTACTCTGCCACGGATCCAAGCAGGATCAACATCTGATTGCTTCCTCACGCAATCTTCCAAGTAAAACTTGACAACTTGATCAAGTTCTTTATGAAACAGAGAGATGAACCCTTTAACAGCAATTCTTCTGGACAGAATGTCAGGAAAGCTTGTGCACATAACAGGTACATTCTTAATGACTTCCAGTCCGAACAGGTCAACACCATTGAAGATGGGACCTTGAGTTACTCCAAGAAAATGCGAGGCATTACGATTTCTGATGGAGTCCACCACTTTGCTTTCAATCAGAATGTCTGAAATCATCCTTCCGAAAGGAATTGTTGTTCTTGGAATATGAGGGTACTTCGCCCTTTCATCTTCTCTTGACTCAAAGATAGAGGTTTTCAGATTCTCAAATAGAATATGAGAGATGTTGATCTCTATCTTTTTGCCAATGCAGAAAAGAGTATACTTGTGAGTCGGGCTGATGTAGGAGGAGCAGCGCATCTTTTTTCTATGGTGAAGAGAACCCAGGATAATCTCAGCCCATACTTTATAAAAAGGCTTTAAGTTGCCCGTAAAAGCAGAGTCAGTTCCAACAACCGTAGAGATTTGTTTTGCAACTAAAGTCCAGTCAACTGTATGGGGTTGAAACTCAGACCAACCTTCTTCATCATTAAGATTGTACAGCTTTCTGATGAGTTTCTCAGTGATAGTCACTTCATGCCCTAGCACGAAAGAAATGATTGCAGTTGGGGTAACTGTTGCATGTACCCAAAATTCCTTTACAAGTTCTGGATAAATTGGACCAACCAATCTATCAAGATATTTAGACCATCCTTGCTCAAAGATTCTTGCATCACACTGAAAGCCATTTGCTTTAAGGTTGTTGATGTCCACAGCCGATTCACATAAAACTTCCAGTTCTTTCGTGGGTATTAAGCAAGTTTTCAGCGGAGCATCATTTTTGCTTGAACGGTTCTGTGTGGAAGTGATGCTATCTTTAGAGATTGAAGAACGAGAAGATGAGTTCATTATGATAATGCTTTGAGATCAAATCAAGAACTAGGGTTTGAAGAGAGATGTAACGAGATGAATGCACAAAAGAGAGAAAAAAATAGGAATGAAGATGAAGCGGGTTAAATAAAAGATTTAAAAAAAAGAAATCATTATGCATTTAATGAGAAATGACATTAGGAGAGAGAACACAGTAAATGAAATGATTTAATACAGTTACCTAGGTCGGCGTCTTTTCAACTGCACGCTTTGTACTAACCGTACAGATACGTGTTCATCATTAGATAATAGATGACAGCTGTAAATATCAGAGAGATTTTACGCCTTCAAATTCTGATCACTGCTTCTGAGTTGATCAAGTTTCTCTTTTGGAAATACTCCTTCTGAAGTGTGCTGATATAAGTCTGAATGATCTTCTGATCCATTACTTCAGATGTACACAGCTACTGGAGGTTTACTTCTTTGTTCTGCAGCTTCTGATAAGATAAAACTGTATCTGCAGAAATTCTTAAGCTCTTTGATTCATCAGAAACAAGTTTATCATCAAAACAGATGTTTATTGATTTGTCCACAATCAATGTTTCAATGTTTGTATATTCTGTAGCATCAAGAATGAAACATCAATGCTTTAGAGACAGACAAAAACAGATGGTTCCAAGACTAATAAACTTTCTTTTCTGAATTCCTACAAACAAAGTTTCTTCAACAGATTTAAGAACCAGAACTTGAAAGACAATCTTTCTTCCTTTCAAGTGTTGAGACCAACTTGAATCCAGGTGTCAAGTCATGTTGAATGTTGTCTTCTTTGTTATCAAGAGAATCTGCAAAAAAAATAATCTTTTTCTTTGGTACCCACATCTTCTTGGGTCCTTTCTTGTTAGATTTTCTCAAGTTCTGATTGAACTTGGGTTTAACATTATAAGCAATAGGAGGAACAGCATGATAATTCTTAATGTGAGTTTCATGATATTTCCTAGGTTGTGTCCCATGCTTCTTAGTGTGTGTAATGTGAAAACTTTGTGCATGTGAAGTGTGCCTAATATCATGTGAGTGGCCATACTTGAACTGATCATACAATGGCTTGTATGTAATTTTCATTTCATCAACAGGTTCAAGTTTGTATGGGGTTTCACCCTCATAACCAAAGCCAACTCTTTTGTTTCCAGATACGGCATATATCATAGAAGCTAGCTGACTTCTGCCAATACTTCTAGATAGGAACTTCCTGAAACTTAAATCATATTCCTTCAGAATATGGTTTAGACTGGGAGTGGATTTTTCTGAATCAGAAGGAGATCCAACATCATTGGATAATTTTAAAAGTTTTTCTTTTAATTCAGAATTCTCCAACTCAAGCTTCTTGGTTTCAAATTCAAATTGCTTTTTCAGCTTTTTGTATTTGAGACTAATCTGAGACTTGAGTTCCAGAAGTTCAGTTAGACCGGAAACTAACTCATCTCTGGTAAGTTCAGAAAATACCTCTTCAGAATCTGATTCTGATGTAGATTCTGATCCGTCATCTTCTGTCGCCATCAGCGCACAGTTGGCCTGCTCATCTTCTGAATCATCTTCTGACTCATCCCAGGTTGCCATAAGACCTTTCTTCTTATGAGCCTTTTTCTTGGGACTTTCCTTCAGAAGATTTGGACATTCATTCTTGTAGTGTCCAGGCTCATTGCATTCATAGCACATGACCTTCTTCTTGTCAAATCTTTTTTCATCAGAAGATTCTCCACGTTCAAATTTCCTTGAGCTTCTGAAGCCTCTGAACTTCCTTTGCTTGGTCTTCCAGAGTTGATTTAGCCTTCTGGAAATCATGGACAGTTCATCTTCTTCTTCAGATTCTGATTCTTCAGGATCTTCTTCTCTGGCCTGAAAAGCGTTAGTGCATTTCTTGATATTTGATTTTAATGCAATAGACTTACCTTTCTTTTGAGGCTCATTTGCGTCCAGCTCTATTTCATGACTTCTCAAGGCGCTGATAAGCTCTTCCAGAGAAACTTCATTCAGATTCTTTGCAATCTTGAATGCAGTCACCATAGGACCCCATCTTCTGGGTAAGCTTCTGATGATCTTCTTTACATGATCAGCCTTGGTGTATCCTTTGTCAAGAATTCTCAATCCAGCAGTAAGAGTTTGAAATCTCGAAAACATCTTTTCAATGTCTTCATCATCCTCCATCTTGAAGGCTTCATACTTCTGGATTAAGGCTAGAGCTTTGGTCTCCTTGACTTGAGCATTTCCTTCATGAGTCATTTTCAAGGACTCATATATGTCATAGGCCGTTTCCCTGTTAGATATCTTCTCATACTCAGCATGAGAGATAGCATTCAGCAAAACAGTTCTACATTTATGATGATTCCTGAAAAGCTTCTTTTGATCATCATTCATTTCTTGCCTTGACAGCTTTACGCCTCTGGCATTTACAGGATGTTTGTAACCATCCATCAGAAGATCCCATAGATCACCATCTAGACCCAGAAAGTAACTTTCCAGTTTATCTTTCCAGTATTCAAAGTTTTCACCATCAAATACCGGCGGTCTAGTATAACCATTGTTACCGTTGTATTGCTCAGCAGAGCCAGATGTAGATGCAGGTGTAGGTATAGTCCTTTCACTTTCATCAACCATCTTTTAAATGAAGCGTTTTTCTCTTCCTGAATCTTTTCTAAACACGGTTAAGTGCTTGCACCTTAGAACCGGCGCTCTGATGCCAATTGAAGGATAGAAAAACACTTAGAAAGGGGGGGATTGAATAAGTGTGACTTTAAATCTTGGACGATAAAAATAAATTGCACAATTATTTTTATCCTGGTTCGCTGTTAACGAAGCTACTCCAGTCCACCCCCGCAGAGATGATTTACCTCAACTGAGGATTTAATCCACTAATCGCACGGATTACAATGGTTCTCCACTTAGCCGCAACTAAGTCTTCCAGAGTCTTCTGATCACAACCTGATCACTCCAGGAACAACTGCTTAGTTCACTCCTAAGACTTTTCTAGAGTCTACTGATCAACACGATCACTCTAGGCTTAGTTCACTCCTAAGACTTTCTGCTCAGCCAACTGCCAAGACTTCCTGCTCAGCCAACTGCCAAGACTTCCTGCTCAGCCAACTGCCAAGACTTCCTAGAGTATACTGATCAACTGATCACTCTAGTTCCTTACAACTTAATGTAATCTATTCAAGAGTTTACAAATGCTTCTTAAAAGCGATAATCACAACTGTGATATTTCTCTTACAATTTAAGCTTAATCTCACTAAGATATTACAACAGCAATGTAGTGAGCTTTGATGAAGATGAAGATTCTGAGTTTAGATTTGAACAGCGTTTCAGCAAGTTTGATATGAGTTGTTTTGGTGCAGAATCGTTAACCTTGCTTCTCATCAGAACTTCATATTTATAGGCGTTGAGAAGATGACCGTTGAATGCATTTAATGCTTTGCGTGTTCCGTACAGCTTTGCATTTAATGTTATACGCTTTTGTCAACTACCTCGAGCCTTGTTCACGCTGTGTCTACTGACGTAGCCTTTAGTAGCTTTAACGTTCCTTTTGTCAGTCAGCGTAGTCTGCCACGTGTACTTCCTTCTGATCTGATGTTTGTGAATATGACGTTTGAATATCATCAGAGTCAAACAGCTTGGTGCATAGCATCTTCTGATCTTCTGACCTTGAAGTGCTTCTGAGCGTGATACCATCTTCTGATCTTCAGTGCTTCTGATCTCATGTTCTTCTGATGCTTCCATAGACCCATGTTCTGATTCTGCTTCGACCATCTTCTGATGTCTTGCCAGACCATGTTCTGATGTTGCATGCTGAACCATTTGAGACACATCTTCTGAGCGCTGAATTATGCGTACTCTTTATATATTTCCTGAAAGGGAAATTGCATTGGATTAGAGTACCATATTATCTTAAGCAAAATTCATATTATTGTTATCATCAAAACTAAGATAATTGATAAGAACAAATCTTGTTCTAACAGTCTTTTGTCATTATTATCTCTCCTCACGTCACGTAACATTAAATGCTTTTCATCATTTACTCTCTTTCAGTTTTTCTTTTTATATTCTTCAAACGTTTCTTTTCCCTCTTATATTTCTCTCTCTTTGCATTCAGTTTCTTTTTCGTTCTCTCTCTTTACATTCATATCATAAACCCTAGTAGTTTCCAATATCTGCAACTTCATCATGAATCCATCGTCAAGCTCTGGGAATCAAGATAATGATCGGAAACAAAAGAGAAAGGCAACTGCTGATCCAGAAACCAAACCAAAAAGAGTAAGGATCACCTCCCTTGACGGTACCCCTCAATCACCTCCCTCTTCAAAGACCTCCACCACCTCTTCCTCCTCATTCATCCTCTCGGAACTACCCTCTTCACCATCTGATATCTTCTCTCCTTCAACCCATCCATCAGATATTTCTTCATCTCTCTCACACCCTTTTCCCACCAGAACACCTAATCCCTATAGTGTTGTTCTTCCCGACTCCAGGTTCACTGTCAACCCTCCAACCCCTACCACTCAATCATATCTGGAGCTTTTACATTTTGATGTAAATGGCTGGTTGGAGATTCTGGGTGCTGCTCACCTTAACCATTTGGATGAGTATGCTACAAGCAACCTTTGGGATACCTTTCGTCAGGATTTTCTGGTTAGGGCTACAGACACTCAGAGAAGGATCATGTCTGAAGCTCCTGGTATTCGTGGTCTTCGGTTGGAAGTTGGTGAAAGCAGCTGTCACCATCTCATCAGGAACAGAAGTGTTCTTGAGAAGAAGATACCTGCAGATGAGTTGGAAGAAGAAAATCTCTGCAGAGACATCGTGGTGTGGAAACCATGGTTTCCTGTGCTGACTGGAGATTTTCAATGGCTGTTCAACTGGTTCAGAATGAACCCTTCTGTCAAAGCACCTCACATGGTCTTTCCAGTAGTGGTTTATCCTACTGAAGTTGCTGGTCCTACTCCTCCAACAAACCTAGCGGCTATTCTTCAAGCGTTGGAAGATGGAACTTCTGAGCTGCCTGAACCAGAATATGCTAAGGCTACTTCTGAGTCAGACTCAGATGAGGAAATGGAAGATGCACAAGCTGTAGATCTTCCAGAAGATCACCCTGCTGAGATTGCTGTCCCTTTTGGCAGAAATTCAGGTGCCTCTTCTTCTGGTGAAACCTCAGCTCTGATGGAGACCTTGGAAGCTCTTCATCAGAATCAAGCTAGGCTGGCTTCTCGTTTGGACGCGCAAGAAGTAGCCAATGCTGAGTTTCGCTCTTTCATGGCAACGCAAGCTACAAGTACTGACGGGATTCATGATGTTCTGGCGCGGATTTTGCGTAGGCTAGGATCTTAATCCTTTGATCTGTGTAGTTGTCTTTCCTTGTTGCATCTGTTTTCCTGCATCCCTCTTTTGTAATCTTTCTTTTTGATTATCAATGAAAAGTTTCTTTGTTTTACATTCCAGTGATTTTATTTGTCGTTTTATTCATCTGAATCTTTTGAAATATTCTTTTTGATGTTATGACAAAAAGGGGGAGAAGATAAATGATAAATGATTTGATTAATCTATCAGTTGCTGGGTAAAGCTCCCACACATTTACTAACAAGAACTGCAAGTTCTATATGGTTTAAGTGTTTTGCAGGTATAAAGAAGTGAAGAGGATCTTCAAAGCAAACACAAGAAGCAAAACCATAAGAAGTGTTATTCTGTAAAAAGAATAAGCTCATGGAAACTGAAGCAAGCTGAGTGCTGTCAAGCTTCAGAAATCAGAAGCACTGATAATAGAATTTGATCCATATTTGTCTATCTGCTCTGACAAAATTCTATTTGCTCTGATACATTATTTCAGCCTATATGGCTCTGATACATATCATGTGTTTTAATATACATTTTATGTTCTGACTCGTTCATGCTGACTTTTGTCGTTTAGTTTTTGTTCTGTAACATTTCAGGATGTAGAGATGCTCTGATGATGCTCTGGTACATTCAACAATGTTCTGATACAAATCTAGCATGAAGTGATGTTGGTAGAAATTCAAAGCTCTGAAGCTATCCGAGGGAAGCAGAAATCAGAAGCTGTGAATGATCTAAAGATCCAGAAAACTCAAGTTCTGAAGCTGTCCTAAATGGAAGCAGAAATCAGAAGCTGTGAATGTTCAGAAGATCAAAGAAATTCAAGTTCTGAAGCTGTCCTAGATGGAAGCAGAAGTCAGAAGCTGTGAATGTTCAGAAGATCAAAGAAATTCAAGTTCTGAAGTTGTCCTAGATGGAAGCAGGAATCAGAAGCTGTGAGTGTTCTAGGGATCTAAAGAAATTCTAGTTCTGAAGCTGTCCAATGGAAGCAGAAGTCAGAAGCTATGAATTCTCTGAAGACAGAAGCTTATGTGATCGTCTCTACCGAAATAATCAGGGAAGTCTTTTATTAAAGTTCTTCGAGTATTTATTTCAGGGGGAGATTATTTATCTCAGGGGGAGATTGTTAATCTCAGGGGGAGACATATTCATATGCTTATGCTATAGCTGTGTAATTTGTCTTTTGCCGTCTGCTCTTTCTGATCGCAAATTCATATCATTTATATATGTTTTTGTCATCATCAAAAAGGGGGAGATTGTTAGAACAAGATTTGTTCTGATCAATTATCTTAGTTTTGATGATAACAATAATATGAATTTTGCTTAAGATAATATGGTACTCTAATCCAATGCAATTTCCTTTTCAGGAAATATATAAAGAGTATGCATAATTCAGCGCTCAGAAGCTTTGTCTCAAAGGGTTCAGCATGCAACATCAGAACATGGTCTGGCAAGACATCAGAAGATGGTCGAAGCAGAATCAGAACATGGGTCTATGGAAGCATCAGAAGAACAAGAGAACAGAAGCACTGAAGTTCTGATGGTATCACGCTCAGAAGCACTTCAAGGTCAGAAGATCAGAAGATGCTTTGCACCAAGCTGTTTGACTCTGATGATATTCAAACGTTGTATTCACAAACATCAGATCAGAAGGAAGTACAAGTGGCAAGCTACGCTGACTGACAAAAGGAACGTTAAAAGCTATTATAGGCTACGTCAGTAGACACAGCGTGAACAAGGCTCGAGGTAGTTGACAAAAGCGTATAACATTAAATGCGATGCTGTACGGAACACGCAAAGCATTAAATGCACTCAACGGTCATCTTCTCCAACGCCTATAAATATGAAGTTCTGATGAGAAGCAAGGTTAACGATTCTGCACAAAAACAACCTACATTAACTTGCTGAAACTCTGTTCTACTCAAAGCTCAGAATCTTCATCTTCATCAAAGCTCACTACATTGCTGTTGTAATATCTTAGTGAGATTAAGCTCAAACGTTAAGAGAAATATCACAGTTTGTGATTATAGCTTTTAAGAAGCAATTGTAATACTCTTAGAATTGATTACATTAAGTTGTAAGGAACTAGAGTGATCGTGTGGATCAGAATACTCTAGGAAGTCTTAGAGGTTATCTAAGCAGGTTGTAACTAGAGTGATCGTGTGGATCAGTATACTCTAGAAAAGTCTTAGAGGGTATCTAAGCAGTTGTTCCTGGAGTGATCAGTGTGTGATCAGAAGACTCTGGAAGACTTAGTTGCTGACTAAGTGGAGAACCATTGTAATCCGTGCGATTAGTGGATTAAATCCTCAGTTGAGGTAAATCATCTCTGCGGGGGTGGACTGGAGTAGTTTAGTTAACAACGAACCAGGATAAAAATAACTGTGCAATTTATTTTTATCTGTCAAGTTTTTAAAGCTACACTTATTCAAACCCCCCCCCCTTTCTAAGTGTTTTTCTATCCTTCAGTTCTCCTTCTCTATTCTCTGAAATTGCATCTGTTTCACTTTTCTCTTCTTCTGTGAATTCGGAAGTATTGGCCATATCTTGGATTTTACCCATCTTTAAGGCGTTTTCAATTCGTTCTCCTACGACAACCAAACTTGAGAATTCGGAGGAAGCACACCCAATCATCATGTTCAGATAAGGATCTTTCAGAGTATTCATGAACATGTCTACAAGCTCTCGTTCCAAAAGAGGAGGTTGGACTCTGGAAGCTAATTCTCTCCACCTTTGTGCATACTCTTTAAAAGACTCATCAACCTTCTGAGTTAAACTTTGGAGTTGTAGTCTAGTAGGAGCTATGTCACTGTTGTACTTGTAATGTTTGAGAAAAGCCTTTGCTAGTTCATCCCATGTGCGGATATGAGTTCGTTCGAGTCGTGTATACCACTCAAGGGATGCCCCACTTAGGCTATCCTGAAAGAAGTGCATTAAAAGCTTATCATTTTTTGCATACGGAGCCATCTTGTTGCAAAACGCCTTGATGTGGCTCATCGGACAAGTGGTACCCTTGTATTTCTCAAAACTGGGGACTTTGAATTTTGCGGGAATCTTGATATCAGGTACTAGGCACAAATCAATAGCACTTAAACCGGAGGAGCCTCGACCTTCTAAAGCATTCAATCTTTCTTCCAGGAGATGGAATTTCCTCTCATTTTCCTCGATCGGGAACTTGAAAGCTTCAAGTTCAGAATCATTCTCATGGTGTGAATCCCCCTTGTTAGGAACTTCCACAGGCACAGGTTTTGATCCCCCATTAGCAACAGTGGTCGGAGTACCATTAGTCAACTTAACAACACTTTGTATAAGCTCTTCTTGCCCCTGAATAACAACGTGGAGAGTCTCCAAGAGTTGGGTCATCCTCTCACTCATAGCATCCATGTCTTTACGAAGTTCAACCTGATTTTGTTCAAGACGGTCCATGATTCTCCTCTGATTAATCCTTGTATGATACAGATGTAGGGAAGTTAGTTTTTATGATGAAGCAGAAATGTGGATTAAAAGGGACCCCAATAAGCTTCTGATAGGGAACCATGACATGCAATATGATATGAATGCAATGTTTCATTTTTGAGGAATCCTAAAGTCTTTTCACACACTTTTTGTTTTTTTTTCTCTTTTTTTTTTTAAATTTTTTGTCTCCCTTTTTTTTTGAAATAGACTTTAGGATCCCCCGCAAATGAAGTGGATTAAAGCAATGATGTTATGCAATGCAAAAGCATGGGATCAAGGTCCATAAAATCTTAGTAACCACTGTGCAATCCTCTGAATAATTTATATAGATCAGATGTCATGAGATCAAAGGTCCGACACCTTTTTTAAATACCAGGAGAACCAATAGTCACCAACAGAACGGAATAGTCACCAGCGGTACCTGTCATGTATATCCCTCCCCACTCACGGGTGAATCTAGGTCAGGGTAGGTCAAAGAAAGCCAACAGAGGATTGAAAGTAGGCGTAATCATACGATATTGCCTCTTTCAACCAAGCTCTGCCCGTGGATACATGATCGGATCAATCAGACATACGTATTCTGTCCGTCATGGCCACTCTATTCCTAGTTCCTAAGGTATCACTCATGGCCTGGGTATTGGGCCTTTTACCTCATAGAATCATCCCACCCAACCTGCAAACAGAGAGAAAATATGTGGCCCCCACGGGGACCCATAATATAGTCCAGATGCATGCGGAAAGTAAACATGATATGCAAACAGGAAATAGACATGGTATACAAACATATATACAGAATGTAAACACATACACAGATAAACACCCAATAAAAGAAACAAACAAAGGCTAGGATCGACTCGCTAAGAATGGACCAGCACAGGTCTAACAACATCCCCAGCAGAGTCGCCAGCTGTCGCACGCTCGCGAAAAAGAACAGAGTCGCCACTAATATATTTATCCCATAAAGGAAAGGAATATCAGAAAACCTAATAAAGGGTAAGAACAGGGTCTTGCGACCAGAGAATCAAGGTACGGGAGTCGATTACGCGAGGGGAAGGTATTAGCACCCCTCGCGCCCATCGTACTCGATGGTATCCACCTATGTTTGTTTCTATCTAAAGGGTGTGTACTATGTCTATGTCTAAATGCGAAATGAATGCAAAATGTAGGGAAAATAAAGAATTGTACTCGCACGGGCCCTACCCCGCTGCCTACGTATCCTTTTCAGGAATCAGAGTTACCGTAGCTCGGCTCACGATTTTCTGTTTGTTTTGTGTTTTTTAGTTGGGCGGAGTTAACGTTCGCGCTCTTGCATAAGGGATCGCCTAGGATGCAATAGAGCGGAGATAACATGCCCTTAGAAAGAAGAAAAAGAGAGATTGGTTTGTGTCTTTTAGGGTAATTCCATGATGACAAAACCCACTACAAGGCTTCGCATCACTTCCTTACTTTGTTTTAAATCTGATCATTTATTAGTGTTTTAAGTGTTTTTGGTTGGTGTTTTTTTTAAGGGAATTTTGTTTGTGACTTAGATCATACCAAAAAGAATTTTTGTTTTTTGAGTATTTAGAGAATGCACATCGAGGCCTACGCCACAATCGTTTCTCTAAATAGCGGTTAAGAAATACATCGAGGCCTCACACCTCAATCATTTCTTTTTCGCTAAGTAAAAGAGATACAAAAAAAGAAGTTTTTTATGAATATTTAGAGAATGCACATCGAGGCCTACGCCACAATCGTTTCTCTAAATAACGGTTAAGAAATACATCGAGGCCTCACACCTCAATCATTTCTTCTCCACTAAGTAGAAAAGAACATACATCGGGGCCTACGCCTCAATCATTTCTTTCCTACTATGAAATATAGTAACGGTCTGATTCCTGAAAAGGATACGTAGGCAGCGGGGTAGGGCCCGTGCGAGTACAATTCTTTCTTTTCCCTACGTTTTGCATTCATTTCGCATTTAGACATAGACATAGTTATACACCCTTTAGATAGAAACAAACATAGGTGGATACCATCGAGTACGATGGGCGCGAGGGGTGCTAATACCTTCCCCTTGCGTAACCGACTCCCGTACCTTGATTCTCTGGTCGCAAGACCCTGTTCCTTCCTTTGCTAGGTTTTCTGATATTCCTTTTGTCATACCCCAAATTTGTCCTACCCCTAATTTATCTCTATCTGGCTCACGCTTTGCATTCATCTGCATCTTTCCATTAGGTCATTGACATAACATGCATCATTAACCAATAATTTGAGACAGGGGATCAGAGGTCTTCTAGTGGATTAGGGTTCTATTGGTTTGAGGCTCCTACTTGAAATAAACTTGATTCACCTGGTTGTTCTTTGAGCACTGGGATCATGGAATTAGGGTTTGATTCATGGAGTTTTTATTCATCAAATTACAAGGTTCGCCAGCAAAGGGTAATCGGATCATATGTTAAGGTGTCCTTCTGCGCTCCAATCCTTGCCTTCATCAAAAAGGTTCCTAAAGCATTATGGTTATATGAAGGGCATCAACTGAGGAAAGACGTTGTCATGGTGCAAAATATGGAGTTGTGAGTTCATTATTATTGAGGTGTTTGGTTGTTGTTTCAACACAAGTGCATATTGAAAATCGAATTGAAATTGGATTCATTACTGTGAAATATTCATCGAGTTCTTGATGTACAAGTCTGATTGGATTAAGACGATAATTTCTTAGAACTCGGGTTACAAAAAGGAGACAAAAGTCTATCATGATTCAAAATTATAAGACATGAACGCAAGTCAATACCAAACTTCAAATTTCGTTTGATCCGTACAAGAGATTACAACAAAAGGTGAAGCTTCATTCAAAGTTCAAAGTATAAGTAAAAGAATTCCAACTCAAATTCCTTGCGTTTCAAGTCAAAGTTACAATCCATTACAATGAGTCAAAGGGTATAAAAGAAATTCAGCATGTTGAAAATTACACAAGTCTCCTAAGCCTATTTCTAAAAAACCCTCCATAAGCCACTTCCATCTACTCCATGTTATTTCCAAAGGTATGCCAAGCTGCTCAGTTCACTTCACATCCTGCATAAACCAGTAGACAAATTGGTTAAACTTCAAGCATTTTGTACATAAACCAAAACCAACCCACACAGTTCAAATAACCCTCTGCATCAAATAGAAATTCAAACCATTTCAAAACCATATTCGAGTCAACCATCCTCACAAACAGAAAACCACTCCACATTTTAACTTTCATTAACAAATCCCTTAATAACCTTCACAATCTCTAACCACCAAATAAACCGATCCCAATACCTAACAGTTAACTAACCACCTAAAACAGAATTGTAACTAATTCCCTGACAGTTTTCTAACCTTCCTAACTGTCACTAACTAACATCTAACAGAATCCTAACTACCTAACCAATTCAAAACAGAATCATAACAGAAATTTGAGCTGGAACTAACCTCTATATAACAGAGCCTTCATCACTAATTCAGTCCTCTCTTCCACAATTCATAATCTTCACCCTTCATTCCCCACCATTCTTTATCAGTTTCAGACTCTTCTTCATTCACCATTTTCAGTCTCAACCACAATTCACCACCTTCATCCTCTTCACTTCATCACTCCCTTCACTTTCACTCTCCCTTCGATTCTCTCTGCAACTCTCCCCACATTCTTCATTCACCACTTCTTCATTTCATTCATTCTCCATTCATCTCTCTCCCTTACCTCCACTAAAAGCTCACGGATCCACCATTGATAGAGCTTCAACATCTGAAGCTCTTATCAACTGAGCTCAGCCACAACCTCGCCACATCCTCCACCGCTGCAACCTCTCATCAAGCCTTCAATTCACGCATTCTCCCTGAATTATCATCATCATCTTTACACTACTCAACAACAACTACGCACCCGAAAGTTAACATTTGCAAAACCAGAAGGAAGAAGGAGAATTTCAGCAAAGAACAAAAAAACTGAAAGAGGAAAGAAAGAAGCGCAAGAACGGTAAAGCTACCTGGATCGCGTTTATTTCGCGCCATACAAATCGACTCGAAGATTCGTCGGAACTCCTCAAGTTTTCTCCTTTGACGAGTCAAGGTAAGTTCCCTCCGTTCCTTGCTTATTCTCCTTCACTCTTCGTACATCTCTTTTCCAATTGAGCGAACGCGTTTCAATTTGTTCCTGATTACACCAATCTCGCAACTTAGGGTTTCAAATCCCCTTTTGATTCTGAGCTGTTGATGAAGCCGGATTTGAGAGGCGGAGGGAGTAAGTTCGAGGGAGGAGAATGATAATTACTCACGGCGGCGTTCAAAACGCTCGCCGGAGAGGCCGCCGTAGTGCGCCGTTTAAGAGTGAACGAGAGAGTAAAAGAAGAGAGTCCGGGAACGAGGAAGATGAATGGTCATAACACGTTGAACCCTAATATCCTTTTTAGTCTTAAGTAATTACTGAGTAGAATTTTGTCTAGCATTAGTACTAATTAGATGTGATTAGGATTAATTGAGTTTAATTAGAATTAACACTAGATTTAATCAAGATTAACCAGTTTTAATTAGTCTTAGGCGGTTAAAAAAAATCTGAATAAATCATACACTATGAGCCACGAATTGCTAAAGTCATACACCCCTCAGGCCCGTTAACCACTACTTTTTGGTGGCTGAAGATAAAAACTGTAACAAAAAACGTCTTGGGCCGGATTGCTACACAAACCCCCCACGCTAGGCCTGTAACTCCCCTTTTTGGTCATTTACAATAAACTCTGCTGGGCCAATACCCTGGGCCCAGCGCCTGTACTCTTCACACCATTATTTTCAGAGTTGCACCCCCCCTGACTCTTTGTTTAATTGGTAGATTTTAGATTTTCTTTTACTCTTTTTTTAGTAATAAAAATACTGATTTTCTCATATTTCTTTTAGATCTTAAGATTTGAGTTTTGACATATAAAAATAATAATCATTAAAAATATTAGTTTAGGCTTTTATTTTAATTCTTTTTGTTTGATTAGAATTCTTGTTTTTGTCATATAAAAAAATCAATAAAAAATAGTATCTTTTAATTCATTTTGTGCAATATTTTGAATCATGTTTTGTACCATACTTTCAAGTGTTTCTCTTAGACATTTTACACTAATTTGGTATCATTTGTTTACTTGTATTTTTACTTGTATTCTCGATCTCCGCTTATGCTTGTAATTTCGTTCATTTACTCCTAACTTTAGGTAGAGACCATGATAACATTAGGATCTACAAATCCCCTTTTAAACATTAGGCTAGTTATTCATTTTAGGCTAGTTTTTTTTTCTTTTTCTTTTCAACTTTTAAAATACTTAATAAATATCGATGAAGATCATACCGTTACTATATTTCATAGTAGGAAGGAAATGATTGGGGTGTAGGCCCCGATGTATGTTCTTTCCTACTTAGCGGAGAAGAAATGATTGAAGTGTGAAGCTTCGATGTATTTCTTAACCGTTGTTTAGAGAAACGATCGTGGTGTAGGCCTCGATGTGCATTCTCTAAACATTCACAAAAAACTCTTTTTGTATCTCCTTTACTTAGCGGAGAAGAAATGATGGAGGTGTGAAACCTCGATGTATTTCTTAACCGTTATTTAGAGAAACGATTGTGGCGTAGGCCTCGATGTGCGTTCTCTAAATATGCAAAACAAAACTCTTTTTGGTATGATCTGAGTCACAAACAAATCCCCTTAAAAAACACCAACCAAAAACACTTAAAACACTAATAAATGGTCAGATTTAACACAAAGTAAGGAAGTGATGCGAGACCTTGTAGTGGGTTCTCGTCATCATGGAATTACCCTAAAAGACACAAACCAATCTCTCTTTTTCTTCTCTCTAAGGGCACCGTTATCTCCGCTCCTTTGCATCCTAGGCGATCCCTTATGCAAGAGCGCGAGCGTTAACTCCGCCCAACTAAAAAACACAAAACAAACAGAAAATCGTGAGCCGAGCTACGGTAACTCTGATTCCTGAAAAGGATACGTAGGCAGCGGGGTAGGGCCCGTGCGAGTACAATTCTTTATTTTCCCTACATTCTGCATTCACTTCGCATTTAGACATAGACATAGTACACACCCTTTAGATAGAAACAAACATAGGTGGATACCATCGAGTACGATGGGCGTGAGGGGTGCTAGCACCTTCCCCTTGCGTAACCGACTCCCGTACCTAGATTCTCTGGTCGCAAGACCCTGTTCCTTCCTTTGTTAGGTTTCCTGATATTCCTTTCCCTTATGGGATAAATATATTGGTGGCGACTCTGTTCATTTTTCGCGAGCGTGCGACACCTTTCCCTTATGGGATAAATATATTGGTGGCGACTCTGTTCATTTTTCGCGAGCGTGCGACAGCTGGCGACTCTGCTGGGGATGTTGATAGACCTGTGCTGGTCCATTCTTAGCGAGTCGATCCTAGACTTTGTTTGTTTCTTTTATTGGGTGTTTATTTATTTGTTTATGCGTTTTGCGTTTTGTATATATGCTTGCATACCATGTTTACTTCTTGCTTGCATATCATGTTTACTCTTCGCATGCATCTGGACTATATTATGGGTCCCCGTGGGGGCCACATATTTTCTCTATTTGCAGGTTGGGTGGGATGATTCTATGAGGTAAAAGGCCCAATACACAGGCTATGAGTGCACTTTAGGTACCCTAGGATAGAGTGGGAGCATGGTTTGTCTCGAGGTGTACGTCTCGGGATGGATCATGTGACTACGAGCAGAGTAGTGGTTTCAAACGGAGGTATTATCGTCACCCGCATCCGCGCTGTGATGATGCTTACCTTCGGGCGGACCGTATACTGCGTTTCATGACCTTACCCTGACCTAGATTCACCTGTGAGTGGGGAGGGATATACATGACAGGTACCGTTGGTGACTATTCTGCTCTGTTGGTGACTATTGTTCTTATGGCTGTGTGGCACCTATGCCGAACCTTTGACCTTATGACGTGTGATTCTGCTCAGAGACGACACAACAACTCTCTCATATTGGGAGAATCTCCATTGCATCATTTTCATCATAGCATATTTATTTTCCAAAAAAAAAAAAAAGAGAAAAGAAGAAAAAATAGTATTATCTCTCATATGCATGCCATTTTTCAGGGTATCCGAGGTTATTACTTTTCATCCAGGATGGCTAACAACGTGACCGCTACCAGAGAAGCTACAAGGCGTACTCACACTTACAGTTTCCATCGCGAAGGCTTGATTCAGTTGGGGCAATTGGGTGGATTGATCACTGGTCATAATAAAACTGTGTTCACTGAGAATTATGGAAACATCTTGACTCTTTTGGACTCACACGTCGACGAATGGGGTTTATCTACTCTTCTCCAGTTCTATGATCCTGACTTGCGTTGTTTCACCTTCTCAGGCTATCAGTTGGCTCCCACTCTCGAGGAGTACTCTCACTTTCTCAATATCAAGATTCAACACAAGGTTCCTTTCGTTTGTGTCCCAGAGAAGCCTGATTTGGACTACATTGCCAACGCTCTTTATTTGAGCATAGGAGACGTTCATGGAAATTGGAAGAAGAATGGTAACACACATGGTTTCTACATGAGTTTCTTGATTGAAAAGGCTCAAGAATTGGCTAACAAAAAGTTGTGGGAAGCTTTCAACGCCCTTCTGGCCGTTTTGATTTATGGGATCGTGATGTTCCCTAACATTCACAAGTTCGTTGATCTGGCCGCTATATGTCTTTTCGTGGATAAGAATCTGATCCCTACTTTGCTAGCCGATACGTACTATTCCATTCACTCTCGATATGGGAAAGGGGGAGCCATAAGAAATTGTTTGCCGTTGTTATACACCTGGTTTAAGTCCCACCTACCTACAAGTGGTCCTTTCATTACTTCTACTCAGAAATGGCCTCAAAGGATCATGGGGCTTACCGGAAATGACATTGTCTGGTGTCCCACTGGAATGGACGTGGAGAAAGTTATAACTAGCTGTGGTACTTTTGACAACGTTCCTCTCATAGGAACAAAAGGTGTTATCAATTATAATCCTAAGCTAGCGCTGCGTCAGTTGGGTTTTGCACTTGAAGACAAGCCTTTGGACAAAGAGATATTCGAATCCGTTTGCTTTGAAAAGGGAACCGAACCAAAGGGTCTAGAAAAAGTGAGGAGTGCCTGGAATAGCATCCATACAAATGATCAGATTTCTCTAGGTGAAAAGAATGTCGTTGCCAAACAAGCCTACACAGATTGGGTTGAAGATAGAGTTAAAGATCGCCTGTTGCCTTTCCCGAAGGTTAACCCATTGTACGAGCAACCACCTAAGATTCCAATTGCCACTGTGCCTGCTGAGAATTGTGTCCAGGTAGATATGGAAAGCACCCAATTGCACGAAAAGAAGTCAGATGCGCAACCGAAACATTGTCTTGTGGACCAGAAAAAGGTTGAGTTGACACACGAAGCCAAAATGCTGAAGGGAGGATCTTCCAGAGTTCAAAAGAGGGCTAGAACGGAAAAAGGTGAAAGAGATACTACTGTTATTGTTGAGGATCACCAGAAGATCCTAAAAAGGGCCATGAAAGAGGCAGAAGAGAAACTCAAGCGAGAGTACCGAGAAGACTTGAAAGCTTATAAGCTCAAGATAGAAAGGGATGCTAGAGTTGAAGTGAAGAATCTGAAAAAGAAACTGGAAGAAGAGACCACTCAAAGAATGGCAGTTGAGACTCAACTGAAAGGAAGTCACCTCCGTAATACTCGACTAACAGAAGAAAATGCCAAGCTTAGAGATCGAATGATGGGTATGGAGGACGTATCTGAGAAAGATTATCTCCCAGAATGCAAAGGATGTGACGAACTCAGGGAGTGCTGCAAGAAGCTGGATGGGCATTTGTTTCGCAAAGATGAGGTGATCCAAAGCCTTCTTAAAGGAAGAGATCGAGAAGCAACCAAGAAACTGTTTGATGAAACTAAGAAGTGGAGCGACGAGCACTTCAGACAAGGAGGACCTCTGTTTTATATTCAGATGGATTGATGTTTGAGTCTGTATGTTTCGACCACCACCAGACTTGTTGGATGGGGTCTTTTATTTCCCTTGTTGAACTATCTTGTTGATGTATGGCTTGCCCAAGTTTAAATTCCTGTTATGAATAAAAAAGAACTAGTTTCTCTTGATACATATCTTTTGTCACATTGTTAGCTATTCTGAATCAATATTAAATCTTGGATACTCTGAAAATGGCACATCACGTCATACGCACACATGCACTCATACATTCACATTATCACATTGCATTTTTCAAGTTATTGTACAAGAAACTAATTGGGGTCCCTTTCAGCAACAGATTTCTGCTTCAACAACAAAGCTGACTTCCTTACATCCTTACCGCACCAGAAACAACGAGAAGAGAATCATGGAACAATTTGAACAGAATCAAGCTTCCCTCCGTAGGGATATGGATGTTATGGGGGAAAGAATGGCTCAACTTATGGAGACTCTCCATGCCGTTGTTCAAGGACAGGATGAACTCAGAAAGAGCGTCGCTAGTTTGGTCAAGGATGTTCCTACCACTTCTATCGACGGAGGGACGAAAACTAAAGAGACTCCTATTAATGAGACACTTAAAGTAGTGGACGACCACCATGAGGTTATTGATCTTGAACATGATCTCACTGCTGAGTTGACCGAGACTGCTAAGATGTACCAAGCTCTTGAAGAACGTCTCAAGGCTGTTGAGGTGGCTAAAAATTCAAGTTTCGACACCGCTGCTATGTGCTTGGTACCTGGGATTGTTATTCCCCCGAAGTTCAAGGTGCCAGATTTTGATAAGTACAAGGGAGTTACCTGCCCAGAGACTCACATTCGTTCCTACTGCCGTAAGATGGCTGCTCACACTGAGAACGAACCTCTGCTTATGCATTTCTTCCAGGATAGTCTCACTGGAGCCCCGTTGGACTGGTATATGAAACTCGAGAGGTCTAATGTCAGTACTTGGGGAGAACTTGTTGATGCCTTCTTGAAACAATACCACTACAATACTGCTATGGCTCCTAGCCGCGCCCAGCTGCAGAATATGTCACAGAAATCTGAAGAGTCCTTTAAGGAATATGCCCAGAGATGGCGTGAACTTGCTGCTCGAGTTCAACCTCCCTTATTGGACCGAGAATTAATTGATCTGTTTATGGGAACTCTGAAAGGGCCATATCTTCAGCACATGGTTAGTAATACTTCTCCTTCCTTTTCGGATGTGGTCATCATTGGTGAGAGGGTTGAGAACTGTGTCAAAGCCGGCACCATTCAAGGTGTTACTAATCCTAGCACCTCAAGTGGTAATGGTAAGAAGCCGTATTCTGGGTTTGTGAAGAAGAAGGAAGGTGAAACTAGCACCGCTTCTGTTGACCAAGGCTGAGCTCCTGCATATTCTGCTGTTCCACCTCCTTATTATCCGATGCCTTATGCTGTTCCTGGTCCATATGTCCCTCAAGCATATGCTGCTGCTCTTCCACAACCATGGATGGCACCCCAACAGCCTTTCGTACCGCAACAACAAGCTGCTGCTCCTCAGAATCGTCAACAGAATCCTAGGCCTCAAGGTCAAAGGGGCCCGCAAAGAACAAGATTCTAAGATAGGCGTATTGATCCGGTTCCGATGTCATATGCCCAACTTCTCCCTCAGTTGATTGCTGGTCAATTGGTACAACTCCGTGAACTTGGGCCTCCACCTAGCCCTCTCCCTCCTGGTTATGATGTTAATGCTCGTTGTGAATTTCATTCAGGGGCCCCGGGCCATACTATTGAAAAGTGTAGAGCATTCAAGTTAAAGGTTCAGGATCTTCTTGATGACAAGCTTATCTCATTCACTCCTACTGGTCCCAACGTGCAGAATAACCCTATGCCTAAATGCTGGTGCGACCAATGCTATTGAGTTATGTGATGATCAGACCCTGGTGAATGATGTTAGTGAGGTTAAGATGCCGCTAGCAACTATCAGAGAACATCTTTTGCAACAAAAGGTTTTGTGTGAGCTACATTACTACTGTTTGCAATGTTCTTTTAATCCTCAAGAGTGCGCTAGGTTGAAAGAAGAAATTCAGAAACTAATGGACGAAGGTGTTCTTAGAGTGGAAAGGGTCGTTCCTATTGAAGATGTGGCCATCCTAGAAATCCCTTACCATCCTGCTGAGGCGTCAAAGACTCAGAGCACGCCTTTAGCCATTCAAGCACCAAAAACCCCGCTGGTTATTCATGCACCGAGTGCTCCATTGACCATTCAAGCTCCGAGAACTCCGATGGTTATTTAGGTTCCAAATGCTCTTTCAACTCCTTCGACCTCATCTCTCGCTCCCTCTCATGTGAATGATTCTAAGGTTGTTCCTTGGAGTTATAATGCTGTGTATATTCGAGGGAAGAAGTATGACTGTCCTCCAGTGGGTAATTCGAGCATCACAAATATTGCTGGCACTGGTGGTATTACCCGTAGTGGTCGGATCTTTGCTGCCCCTCCTCCGCTTCCTAAAGAGACCAATAAGGACGCTAATGCACAAGCAAAGGGGAAGCAAGTTGTTGTCGACCCTCCTGTAACACGTAATGCACAAGATGCTGAGCAACTTCTGAGAATCATTAAGAAAAGTGACTACAAGGTGATTGATCAACTTGACCAAACTCAAGCTAAGATTTCTATCTTGTCCCTTTTGGTGCACTCGGAAGCTCATCGTGATGCTCTGATGAAAGTTCTGGCTTCCGCTCACGTGACTCAAGACATTACCGTGCCTCAGTTTGAAGGGGTTGTGACCAATTTTGCTGCTGGTAATTGTTTGGGTTTTTCTGATGATGAACTCCCACCTGAGGGTAGAGCACACAACAAAGCATTGCATATCTCCGTCAAGTGTCTGGATGCTGTGTTGTCTCGAGTTCTGATTGATACAGGTTCTTCTCTTAATGTGATGCCCAAGGCCACTTTGTTTAAGCTGAGTATGGATGGGATTATGATGAGACCATGCACTATGAGTGTTAGAGCATTTGATGGTTCTAGAAGGTCCGTAGAAGGAGAAATTGATCTGCCTGTCTTGATTGGTCCTCACATGTTCTACATTGCCTTCTACGTTATGGATATAAACCCTTCATACACTTGCCTCTTGGGTCGTCCTTGGATTCATGCTGCTGGAGCTGTGACATCTACTCTCCACCAGTGTTTGAAATTTGTTGTGAATGACAAGATCGTTGTGATCACTGGTGAAGAGGATCTGGTAGTCAATAATCTGGCAACATACCGATATGTGGAAGTAGAAGGGGAAGTACAAGAGACACCCTTTCAAGCCTTAGAGATTGTGTCAGTTGACAAACTCCCTGTGGTCGAGAATAAGAAGGAACTCGGAGCGCCCCTCTCGTCTTTAAATGATGCTAAGGCTTTCTTAGAAGTTGGTACTCCCCATAGTGCCTGGGGCAAGCTGATTGACGTTCAAGAGAAGCGAGACAAGTATGGCCTTGGGTATCAACCATCTTCTTCTACTCAGCTCAGCATAATTCCTGGAAAGAAGGTGATCCCCCCCATTTCTCAAGTGTTCGTCAGTGCAAGCACCAGTTCTGGAAGTCAAGTTCTCGTTGTGGATGATGATGATGAAGAAGATCTCTCCAGATTCATTTGCCATGCTGCGCCTGGACAGGAACTCAATAATTGGACTATCTTGGACATCCCTAGAGTCACTTTTATGGAGATGTAATTTTCTTGTTTCGATAAGTCATATGCTTCGCCCTAAGCATTTTGACCACTTGTATAAAGAAGGGCCCCCATGTTGTTTCAATTTGTCTAATACTGAATGAAAATCATATCTTCGCATGCAATTACTGTTCCATTTCTTTCATTTTTGTTTTTACTTAAAAAAAAAACTTTTTCAAAAAATGGCAAAGCTTTTCTTTTTTCCCTTTTATGTGTTGCACTCTAAGGCATAAATCATCCATCGTGCAGATCCGGCTCGAACTCCATCAAAAATGATAATGTTACAGTTCCACGTCTTGATATCTTTGAGAATCCAATTGACCAAGCTGATGAGGATAGTGGGGAAGATTGTGAAGTCCCCGAGGAATTGGCTAGACTTTTGAGACAAGAAGAGAAATCTATTCAGCCACATCAAGAAGCCATAGAAATCATCAACCTCGGTACAGAAGAAGCAAAGAGAGAAGTCAAGATAGGGGCCGCTTTGCAAAGTGATGTAAAGAGAAGGTTGATTGAGCTGCTTCGAGGGTATGTTGACATCTTCGCCTGGTCATATGAAGACATGCCTGGTTTAGACACGGATATAGTTATGCACAGGTTACCGCTCAAACCAGAATGTCCGCCTGTAAAGCAGAAACCACGAAGAACTCGACCTGATATGGCTTTGAAAATCAAGGAAGAAGTTGAAAAACAGTTGAAGGCTGGTTTCTTATCTGTGTGTGAGTATCCTCCTTGGATTGCAAACATAGTACCTGTTCCTAAGAAGGACAGAAAGGTACGCATGTGTGTTGACTACCGAGATTTGAATAGGGCAAGTCCGAAGGATGATTTCCCTCTGCCTCATATTGATGTGCTAGTCGACAACACTGCTCAGTATTCGGTGTTCTCCTTCATGGATGGTTTTTCTGGCTATAATCAAATAAAGATGGCTCCCGAAGATATGACCAAGACTACCTTTACTACTCCGTGGGGTACGTACTGTTATAAGGTGATGCCTTTTGGTCTTAAGAATGCTGGTGCAACGTATCAACGTGCGATGGTGACCCTTTTCCATGATATGATCCATAAGGAGATTGAAGTATACGTCGATGATATGATTGCAAAATCCCAAACTGAGGAGGAACATTTGGTATATCTTGAGAAATTGTTTGCTCGTTTGCGAAAATTCAAGTTGAGGCTTAATCCAAACAAGTGCACTTTTGGAGTGCGATCGGGAAAGCTACTTGGATTCATTGTGAGTCAACGAGGGATTGAGGTTGACCCTGATAAAGTAAGAGCAATACAGAACATGCCAGCACCAAAGAATGAAAAAGAGGTTCAAGGCTTCCTTGGGAGATTGAATTACATAGCCAGGTTCATTTCTCATCTCACTGATACTTGTGAACCCATCTTTAAATTGCTGCGTAAGAATCAAGATATCCGTTGGGATGATCATTGTCAAGAAGCCTTCGAAAGGATCAAACAGTATCTCCAAGAGCCACCAATCCTCATGCCTCCGGTTCCTGGAAGGCCGCTTCTTATGTACTTAACTGTGCTTGAAGGATCTATGGGGTGTGTGCTGGGCCAACATGACGAGTCTGGTCGAAAAGAGTGCGCCATTTATTACCTGAGCAAAAAGTTTACCGATTGTGAATCCCGCTACTCACTACTCGAGAAAACTTGCTGTGCTTTGGTATGGGTTGCTCGCCGACTGAGGCAGTACATGCTGACTCACACCACTCTATTGATCTCCAAAATGGACCCGATAAAGTACATCTTTGAAAAACCGGCCCTTACAGGAAGACTAGCCCGGTGTCAAATGCTTTTATCAGAATATGATATCCAGTATGTCACACAGAAGGCCATCAAAGGAAGTGTCCTTGCAGATCATCTTGCTCATCAGCCATTAGAAGAGTATCAGTCAATGAAGTTTGACTTTCCTGATGAAGATATCATGAAACTGGATGATAATGAAGGACCCGAACCAGGAGAGCGATGGACTCTCACGTTCGATGGTGCATCAAATGCTATGGGCCATGGTATTGGGGCAGTTTTGACTTCTCCTCGTCAAACCCACATCCCTTTCACAGCTAGAATATGCTTTGATTGCACAAACAATGTCGCAGAGTACGAAGCTTGCATAATGGGCATCGAAGCAGCCATTGATATGAGGATCAAGATCCTCGAGGTTTATGGGGATTCTGCCTTGGTCATACATCAAGTAAGAGGTGATTGGGAGACACGACACCCCAACTTAGTTCCTTACAAGGACTATATTTTGGAGTTGTTGCCCGCTTTCGAGGAAATCACTTTCGATCATATCCCACGAGAGGAAAATCAATTGGCAGACGCTTTGGCTACTTTGGCAGCTATGTTCAGAGTTAGCTCCCCTAAAGAAGTGCCAGACATAAGGATCCTCCGTTACAAAGAGCCTGCCCATGTGTTCCCTGCTCATTGTCTCACTACTGAAGATGTGTATGACGAAAAGCCATGGTATTACGACATCAAGAGGTATGTTGAGAAGCAAGAGTATCCCGAAGATGCTACGATTGGTGATAAGCGAACGCTTCGAAGGTTAGCATCCAAATTCTTCTTGTCAGGAGACGTCCTGTACAAAAGAAACTATGATTCGGTTTTGCTCAGATGCGTGGATAGACACGAAGCAGAATTAATCATGCGGGAAATTCATGAAGGATCTTTTGGAACCCATTCCAATGGGCACTCCATGGCCAAAAAGATCTTGCGAGCAGGATATTATTGGATGACCATTGAAAGTGATTGTTATGTATACGTGAAGAAATGTCACAAATGCCAAGTGTATGCTGACAGAATTCATGTTCCTCCAACTCCTCTGAATGTCCTGACGTCACCTTGGCCCTTTGCCATGTGGGGCATTGACATGATTGGACGAATTGAGCCACAAGCTTCAAATGGGCATAGATTTATTCTTGTTGCTATCGACTACCTCACCAAATGGGTGGAAGCTGCTTCTTACAAGAACGTAACCAGGCAAGTCGTCACTCGCTTTATCAAGAAAGAAATCATATGCCGATATGGGGTTCCAAACAAGATCATCACTGATAACGGGTCCAATCTTAATAACAAGATGATGGCAGAGTTGTGCAAAGAGTTCAAGATCGAACATCACAATTCATCACCCTATCGGCCAAAGATGAATGGCGCAGTCGAAGCTGCTAACAAGAATATAAAGAAGATCGTCCAGAAGATGGTTAGAACGTATAAAGACTGGCATGAAATGTTACCGTTTGCTTTGCATGGCTATAGAACTTCGGTTCGTACTTCAACTGGGGCAACTCCCTTCTCTCTTGTCTACGGTATGGAGGCCGTACTACCTGTCGAAGTGGAAATTCCTTCGTTGAGAGTCTTGATGGACGCCAAACTCGATGAAACAGATTGGGTTCAAACGAGGCTTGATCATCTCAATCTAATTGAGGAGAAACGCTTATCTGCTATCTGCCATGGCCAGTTGTACCAAAAGAGGATCAAGAAAGCGTATGACAAGAAGATTCGGCCTCGAGAATTCCACACAGGTGACCTAGTCGTAAGGAAGATCTTGCCAATTCATACCGATCCAAGGGGCAAATGGACTCCCAACTATGAGGGACCATACATTGTGAAGAAAGCATTTTCAGGTGGTGCTTTAATCCTGACAAAGATGGATGGGGAAGACGTTCCACTTCCAGTCAATTCAGACTCAATCAAAAAATACTACGCATAAAAGACCCGCTAGGTCGACGTACCTAGGCAAAAATAAGGGCATCCCGGCAAACCAAAAGGGTTTGGGCAAAAATTAGGGATAAAACAAAAAAAAGAAGAATAACCCGCTAAGTTGAAAACCCGAAAGGGCGACTTAGGCAAAAAGGGGCATCCCGCTGGATTGAAAACCCGAAAGGGCGATCCAGGCAAAAGTTAGGGATCAAAAGCGAGAGGCTGCAGTCTGAATATCTTTCACAAAGACCCCTATACGCCCTTGGCAGAACGGACAGATCAATCCAACCATTACCCTTCTGAAGCAAAGCATTGAGAGGATCGAGGATATGGGAATTGTAGCAATATCAGTTTTAATGGAAATTCGAGCATTTCTCTTTGCCATTTTGCTTTTTTGGCATTTCATTTTCCTTTCGTAACTACCTCATTTAGGAGTTGCTTCCTTGTACAGAAGCCTATTCATAGGCATTCCATCAATAAAATGATCTTTTGATAAGAAGTGTTCTTTCCTGCTTTTCATTTTTTTCGCATGCGAGGTGTGATTTAATTCATTATTAAACATTGCATTGAAAGCATGGGGAATAATAATCACAAAATCAAAACGAAACATGATGTTACATAAACATAAAAGTGCTCTAAGGGGCACCATTTGCATCCAAACGTTGTTTTCTGTGCAGGTTGCAGGTTCTAGTCGTCATCTTGGCTTATGACATGCCACAAAGGTCGTCATCATCCCGCGTGAAAGTTCAAGCGCATAATTCATCAGTACTGGTAAGCACGAGACACCTGAAGAAATCCATGTCTCTCCCCTATACGGCAGACAAGGAAGTGTCCATCAGAACTCACGTTTCCCCAAGCAGTATAGGATGTAAGGAAAGCCGAGCAAAGTCACTTCCTCCCCAACAGAGTTATGTTCTAATCCTCCACACAGTTGCCAATAATCTTTGGCACTACGAGGTTTCCGACGCCCACCCACAATGGTGTCTCAAGATCACAAGCAACGGACCCCAATGATCCTACTCTTCTGTCCCACCAAGGGCCTTTATTTGGCACTCTCTGCATATAGAATCCATTGCATATAGCATTGCATCCTCGAAAGCGTAGCATATCCATTACAATGGATCATTACGCCATAAAAACTCAAACATGCATACGGAACATAAGCCAGATAATAGGAGCCAATGTTGAATCAGAACAATGACCCATCCTCTCAAAGTCGTTACCTGTACAAACTTTGCCTGATATCTGCTATCATACTACAAACACTTTTAAGCTATGGTGCCGATACGAGGTGTCCTCAATTCCTGACAAATCTCTGACACGAAGTCTTTCTGTTTTCCTCCTTCTGATGTCGAGGCGATGTTGAGTCGTAGGTCGCACGAGATCTATCCCCTTTTCGTCCTGAAGGTCGTACGAGATCTTCTCTTGATGTTGAGTCATGGGTCGCACGAGATCTATCCCCTTTTCTTCCTGAAGGTCGTACGAGATCTTCTCTTGATGTTGAGTCGTAGGTCGCACGAGATCTATCCCCTTTTCGTCCTGAAGGTCGTACGAGATCTTCTCGTGATGTTGAGTCGTAGGTCGCACGAGATCTATCTCCTTTGGTCCTATAGGTCGCACGAGATCTATTCTTCCCCCTGTTTTGAAGGTCGCACGAGGTCTTCTCCCAATGATAGGTCATAAGGTCGCACGAGATCTTTTCCTTACCTCTCCTGTTGTCGAGCCGATGTTGAGTCGTAGGTCGCACAAGATCTTTTCCTTTCAGTTTTGAAGATCGTACGAGGTCTTCTCCCGATGTCGAGTCTTAGGTCGCACGAGATCCTTTTCTGTTTTTGTCCTGAAGGTCGCACGAGATCTTTTCTTTCCTCTTTTGTTGTCGAGTCGATGTTGAGTCGTGGATCGCACGAGATCTATTTCCTTTCAGTCATTGTTTCATGAAACATTTCCTTTGGGAACCTTGTATTGGCACCTTGGGCTACGTTACAAGCTATCACCCTTCTTCCAATTACTCACTGTAAATATTTCCAAAAAAAAAAAAAAAAAAAAAAACAAGTTTCTCTTTCCCCAGCAGATATCAAAACAAAAATAAAGAATAAGGATCATACCATTTTTTCAGGACAAATTTTTGGTACTTTGGTATTTAATCTTCTTCTACCTCGAATGTTCGAAAGGCTATCGCCAATCTCACCTTCAGGTTTAAGATGATTAAATAGGGGCAGCTGTCATACCCCAAATTTGTCCTACCCCTTTACTTCTAACTGGCTTAGGCTTTGCATTCATGTACATACATCACTTAGGTCATAATCCATACCCATGCATGCATATCATTGGTATCAATCAAAGACTAGCAAGAGAGAGCTTTTATGACAAGGAATTTCCTACCAAATGTGAGGATCTGAGGTGATTATGTGGCTTTGTTTTCATCGAAGTCTTCCTGGATTAGGGTTCTTCTCAACTCAAGGCATTGGTGGGAGTGTACAAGCTTGTAATTCATCTGGTTATCCTGAATTAGGATTTCTTGACCAAAGTCAACGCAGTTGACTTTTTGGTTGAATACATTGATCAAGAGCTGATTTTATGAGAAGAAATAGCATGATGCTTGTGTGGAAGTGTTCAGTTGATTTCCATTGGTCAGAAGTGGATTAATCGGGAATTTCATAAAGATCGGAGAAAAATCGGAACAGTTGACTTTTGGGTCAAAATCGGGTCAATCACTCAAGTATTGACTTTTGGTGGGAAATCGGTCAAGAAAAGTCAAAGAAGGGATAAAATCGGGAGTTTGACAAAAGTTGCCAAAAATAGAAAAATATCAAAAAAAGAAAGTTTTATACTTAGAAAAATTTTTGATTCTTAAAAACCTTGATGAACAGTCCACTTCAGCCCTGGTTTACACGTGTCAAAAGGCTTTATTCCTGAAATATTTCAACATCAAAGTTGTTCAAATCATGGCCCTCTACAAGTTTGTAGTTGGGAGTTTCTTCATTTGAAGCTTGTATGAAGAGATAAAGTGGTTTGAAGTTGTGTAAAAGTCATTTGAGCCAAGTCACAATCCAAGTCATGGGCCAAGTTATGACCAGACATTTCATCAAGCATGTGGCATGCCAAGTTTCAAGGTGATTTTAGAGGTATACAAGTGCGCTATGAATGAAAACTTGGTATGCATCTCTTCTCCTTCATGCCCTCTATGCAATGAAAGAAGAATCGAGTAAATTGGATGGGTATTGAATCAACTGTGGATGTTCAAAATCATGCCCTCACGCTGGCCAGAATGCGGCATCAGGCAGGCCAAGATCCAGGTCACGCGCAAGGCATTTCACCAAACACCTGGTGTGCCAACTTTGAAGCTAATTTTGAGGCCCCACAAACTTCATTAAAGCCTAAGCTAGCTATCAAACTCTTCTTTGCCATGCCCTCTATCCGACAAGCTAATGTTCATTAATTTTGGTAGCGTGATCAGTGAGATACAAGGCCTTGAAGTGGTGCCCTAGCAAAATTCTGTTTGAGCAAGGTTGCAAGCCAAATTCCAGCCATACGCACGCAAGCCCTAGGCCTCAATGATACACCATGTTCCATGTCCTTTTTCTCCCACTTCCAGCCATTATTTTAAGGGCCTCCAAACACAAAAGTTATTATATGCCACCTCCTCTTTACTTTGACCATAGATTTGATTCAAATAGTGAGCCATAGATAGAGATGTATGGGCACAAAGTGAGTGTCTTGGAAGGAATGATAGCAGCATGAAGCGTGTGCACAATGTTGTACCATACCACCATCATTTCTATTAAGCCATGCAAAAACAAACACTGCAAAATAAAAGGAGAAAGAACTTGCATGTTAAAAGAAAAAAGAATGATTCGCTGCTACAATCTCCACGCAAACATTCTATGCACCACCACACTCCACACTATATAAGTCGAAAATCCTCACAAACTCAGGGGACGCACTCATTTTTCTTCATTTTCACACTCTCCTCTCATCTCTCTCCTCTCTTCTCTCTCTTCCCTCTCACCCCACCACCCACTGCCACCGTAACAAACTGCAACGAACTAACTCCGGCAGCCATAACCGCTTTTCCTCTCCACCGCCAACCACCCTAACAAACTCGTGACAACCTCTAACCACTGCCATGGATCCGTAGCAGCTTCACCATCATCAAACTTTGCCACCTTCATCATCATCTTCAACTCACCTTCACCACTGCACCTTCATCAATCTCCAAGCTTCAGGCAGTTGAATCATCATCATCAGCGTGTCCTCTCCTTCGATCGGATCATCATCATCACCATTGCTTCGTCAGTCTCGTCTCATATTTCTTGAAATGACGAATCCTCCATCAGGTTCTGAACGCCTTTGAGTTTATTTCTCGAAGGTTGACATCCTTCTCATAGCTAGCAGCGACGTCATCACGAAAGCGTAAAAGCGTGGAGGTTTCTCACGTCTCCGAGTCAAGAACTGTCTGAGGTAAGCCTTGAACTCCTCAGCATGTTAATTATTACGTTTTAAGATCAATGTAGTGATGGTTGATTATCGTTGAATGCTTGTGGTGGCTCTGTGTTGTTTAATCTCACATGACTTTGATTCTTGAATGTTCGTTTTCGTTATCCATGAGATGAAGTTGTTTAGTTGTTTGAATCGTGTGTTAGCGTCATGTGAGTGATTATGAAATTATTGATGTACTCATAATATGTTTTGGTGAATGTTAGCTATACTAGAGTTTAGCAAGGGGTCTCGGTTAGGATGTTAGAGGTAAGATCAATAAAATCTAAGACCAGATCCGTAATCTACATGAAAATTCGAGTGGAAAGGTGTAGGCTTCTCACGTTTCTGGAAAAATTTGATTCATCTCCGCCGCTAAACCCACCGGAGAAGACGACCGGAGTGGAATCTCCGGCGTCTGTCATTCTCCATTTCTCCAACGGTCAAGAGGACCTGTCACGCGTTCATTGGCCACCCTTCCCATTATTTTTGTTGATTGATATCTTGTTGCAATGATTGGATGGCGTGTTGGAGACTCCTGATTGGTTCAGCTTTGTTTTGTCTTTATTCACTTTAAATAAGTCTGACCAATTGATATGAGGTTGGTGTGTGTTAATGTCACGCTGATTTTAATAAAAAGCCATAGTCTGAATAATAACATGCTGATTGAAAATAAAATCAAATAACAAATAAAAGTGAAATAAAATAAAAATGGAAGTGAATGGTTAGTGAAGTGTAATTTGGGCCACGCACTTGGGCCCTGTAATGTTTCTGGAACTGCACCCATGCTCTAATCATACACCACACGTTCCTGATTATGGGCCTGGGCGCCTCTGCCATCCGCACCCCCCTATTTTAGGCCCTGTTTTGCTCATAACTAATTTTAATCCATTAGAAAGTTACTGATGCACCCCCTGCTGTCTAGATTGTAGATTTTATTTTAATTTTGTTTTCTTTCAGCTTTTTAACTCATAATTCCTTTTTTAATCACATAAAAAAAACACATAAATTTGTTTTTAGGTATTTTAGGCTATGTGAGTAATTGTCATAATTGTTGTTGATTTTTTTTAATTTTTTTTAATACCTTTAATAAATCATTTCTTTCATAGTATACTTGTATTTTTTTTCCTTGATTTCTTTTTGTAAATAATTTTGGATAGAATTTTGATTGAACCTTCCATGTGTGCTTTATATATCCCTTAATAAATTGTATAGTTTTTTCATTTTAAATCCCTTGTATAGACAACTTAGACTAGAATTTAGATATAGTTCCCTATTGCATTCTTTTCCTTTTCAACTTTTAAAATACTTAATAAATATCGATGAAGATCATACCGTTACTATATTTCATAGTAGGAAGGAAATGATTGGGGTGTAGGCCCCGATGTATGTTCTTTCCTACTTAGCGGAGAAGAAATGACTGAGGTGTGAAGCCTCGATGTATTTCTTAACCGTTGCTTAGAGAAACGATTGTGGTGTAGGCCTCGGTGTGCATTCTCTAAGTACTCACAAAATAACTCCTTTTTGTATTTCCTTTACTTAGCGGAGAAGAAATGATTGAGGTGTGAAGCCTCGATGTATTTCTTAACCGCTATTTGGAGAAACGATTGTGGCGTAGGCCTCGATGTGCATTCTCTAAATATGTAAAACAAAACTCTTTTGGTATGATCTAAGTTACAAAGTTAAAATCCCCATAAAAAACACCAACCAAAAACACTTAAAACACTAATAAATGGTCAGATTTAACACAAAGTAAGGAAGTGATGCGAGACCTTGTAGTGGGTTCTCGTCATCATGGAATTACCCTAAAAGACACAAACCAATCTCTCTTTTTCTTCTTTTCTTAAGGGCATTGTTATCTCCGCTCCATTGCATCCTAGGCTGTCCCCTTATGCAAGAGTGCGAGCGTTAACTCCGCCCAACTAAAAAACACAAAAACAAACAGAAAATCGTAAGCCGAGCTACGGTAACTCTGATTCCTGAAAAGGATACGTAGGCAGCGGGGTAGGGCCCGTGCGAGTACAATTCTTTCTTTTCCCTACGTTTTGCATTCATTTCGCATTTAGACATAGACATAGTTATACACCCTTTAGATAGAAACAAACATAGGTGGATACCATCGAGTACGATGGGCGCGAGGGGTGCTAATACCTTCCCCTTGCGTAACCGACTCCCGTACCTTGATTCTCTGGTCGCAAGACCCTGTTCCTTCCTTTGCTAGGTTTTCTGATATTCCTTTCCCTTATGGGATAAATATATTGGTGGCGACTCTGTTCATTTTTCGCGAGCGTGCGACAAGTTTGCAGAAAAAATTATTAATAAACATCATTGCCATTTTCATCATTATCATTGTCCCAATCAGCAAACAAATGCCACCGTGGCCACTTCAGTCAAAGCCTAGTCAGCAAATATGGTAAAAGGGTTTGGTAAATCCAGGTTTTGGGTTTTATAAGGGGCATTTAATAAAAAAAACTTTAGGGGGCGTAAACCAAAACTCGTTATAATGGCAGGGGGCTTAATATATTTAACCAAAAAAAACTAATGTTGAACAAAGCTCTCATTAGTGTATACTCTTGTTTCAAGATTGTTCTAGTCTTTGTCTCAAGCTTTACTCATGCGTCTAATCTCTAAGGATTTAGCATATGTGTGTTCGATGAACCCACTTAGGGTATTCTAGCAAGTGAGCAGGACAAAATTGCTCTTGAATGCATCTTACTAGATGATATCTATTTCACACTTTCTTGTGAGCATTGTCAAATGACGTGCCACCACCTCCACCTAGTATGACTAACCAACATCGATTGCAGAAGATATCACTTCTTTTAGATAATTTTATGGGTTTGACAAACCCATATGGTGAGATGTATGTCAAGTTTTCTAAGATGGAACACATTGTCTGTGGTGGACGTGAGTAGATCTTATTAGTTTGTTTATTTTTTAATGTTGCTGAAATTATTTGTATATTATTGATATTTTATCTAAACATTTCATTATTTGAAAATTAGCATTACATTACTTAACACGAACATTTCTTAACATAACTCAACAAGAAAATAACATGAACCCAACTTAAAAAGTACTAGATGATTCAGGACACTTCAACATTTGTATAGTGTCGTCCACAGATATGGAAACTGTTGCATCCACCTCAATCAGACCCTTTGTTTCGTATTGGTGATATGTGTATGTGTTCCACATGACTTTTAAATCGTCACACATCATCAACTCAAAGTGACTGAACCTAATCTTCTCTTCGTTACTGGCTGATGGTGAATGATACTCCCTTAACCACATTTCTATTGCCGATATGGTGAACAATATTATCCACTTTAGATTTCAAAACATCAAGAGGGTTGCACACGGGTAAAAAACAAGTAATTAAAACTGTAGTAAAACGAAAGTGACACTCGAGTCCTATCGTAAGGAGTCTTGGAGTATTTTTTACTTACTGAAAACGATGGGGGTTTAAGGTTTAGGTATCTATTAATATTTTAGTAAAAATAGTTTGATTACGAATAAGCTAAAATAACTAATTCTACTGATTAGGTTTCAGCTCTATTGTAACTCCAATCCCCTAAGCGGCTCCAATTCTATTCGATTATGAAATCAATTAGACAAGCGCTATCAATATCATGTGACTTATGTTCCTGTTTACCGCATTAAGCATGACAATTTAAATATTAGGCGAAGCTAACGAAGAAGCCAGTTTAAAACGCGATTAAAATTAGGAGCATGCATACAATCAAATTTAATCAATTTCATCCTATGAGCAGCAATCGAATTAAGCAAATAAAAGAAATCGAATTAAGAAAACAAATTCATAGAAAGAATAGAACATAAATCGAAATTAAATTGGAATTAAAATAACCTCAAAGCGATGGAACTCTTATGCAGCAGAATTCGCCTTCGGGATTAGTTCTCCATGAATTCATACAAAACCATGTTTCTATCATCAAAATCCAGAATATATTCCCTATTGCGAAAATTGTTTCAACAAAATAAAGGAAACCGGGCCCTAATAGCAACCAACCCAAAAAAACATAAAAAACCGGCCCAATACTAGTTATTTCTCAAGTTTGGAACTAAACTGAATAATTCGACCCTCTTTCACTATGAACTGGAATTTGGCTTCAGCATGAAACCTGTAGCTTCTCTTCTCCGCTTTCCAACGCATATTAGAATGCGTCAATCCGATTCCCGTAGCTCAAGTTATGCTCTGCATAGTGAGAATGTATCAATTAATTGTTTAAGCTGAAAATAAAGTACAAAATTAAAATAAAGACATAAATAAACTTAAATATAAAAACACACTAAAATAGTAAAAATAATAAAATAAACTATAGAATTACCTAAGTACAATAGTAGAAGAGTGTGCATTAAAATGCACTGATCACTGTCCTCTGTAATCCTAAAATCAACTGGAGTTTCATTGAAATACCCAAACGCAAGATATCAATATTGAGATATTCTGATATGTTTTTTTTCAATAATATATGATGCATATTTATACAAGTTAGGAATCATTATGAACCACACAACATCTTCAGTGTAATCACAACCCAAAAATGTGTTGGCAAAGTCCCAATCATTGAAAATTAACACTACAAGACTTTTCAGGCTTAGGGAAAAAATCAGATCATCGAAGATTTTGAAAAAAATCAATAATCTCTGGAGATTTTTATAAAAACGGTAAGTTAAAAATATCAAAATTTTCAAGGTTATGGCCTATGGACAAAATTCGATAATATCTAGTTCTTTTAAAAAAGATCGGTAATTTTTTACGCATACTAATTTTTTTAAAAAATGATAAAAATACATATCAAAATTTTTTATTAGGCTGCCAGATATTTTGAATGCATATCAAATTTGTTATTTGCCTACCAAATTTTTTATAAGAGATTTTTTAAAGGGGGCATTTTTAATATTAGAAAAAATTGTGGGGTGTCAGGTAAGAATTTTAGGGTGCCAAAAAAAAATCTTCTGTTTGGACGCTAAATTTTTTTTCTATTGTTTAAAAGTCCACACTTAACGGGGCCTCCTAGACAAAAAATGTTTAAAATTAGGGAAATGTTAATCTCACTCTATGAGGTGGAAAAGCATCCATTATAAAAATAAAAAATGTCCTTCAAACTCCAGAAATTCTCCGAATGTATTCATGCACACAAAATTTAATTATTTTTTTAGTTATGCCCCAATTTTATGTTTAAATTTATTTCAGAAATATATTTATGATGTGTCTTCGAAAATACATTTTGGAAACCTACACAAAATAATACTTTGGTTCTTATGAGCAACCAACACAAAAGCACAAATGGGATAAACAAAATTTCAAACATACTTATATAATATATGTCATGCTTTGGCTCTCTTGAGCAACCAACAGAGAAGCACAAACAAAATTTCAAACGAATTTTTTTATGTCCAGTCTAATGATGACACTTCAGAGTCAAAGACACTAATAAGACTTACTACCCTTAATGACAATAAATATCAAAACTGGGTTATAGAACTAAGGCAGGGCATTAGTATACATCTCCAATAGTCCTATAAGACTAATCATGAGATATACAATTAACTAGTAGAAGTCCGCACCGATAAACTAATTCGTAAGTTTAAACATTCTATTTGATACGTAATGGAGAAGAGAGAAAAAAAGATTGACAATTAATCTCCACCATTTATTTTAAAATCTAATGTTTCAGATTCATTCTCATATTCTCACATAAAAATGTCATTCTCATATGATATGTCCTCTCTCGTGTGTGTGTGTGTGTGTATATATATATATAATAAAAGAGGGCATAAATGTCCAAACAAGTGAAAAAACATAGCGACACACTCTAACACGTCTAAGGAATGATGTATCATAATTATCATCAGTTAAAATTTGATTCAACTTATTTACCACGAGATTCAGAAGAATGAGAAGCTCATTGTTATTAAAAGTAAGACTATAATTGCTTATCCTATGTGCACATTGATTTCCTTTCTTCCAAATATGATTGAATTTGATGTGCCAATTCTTCTGAGTGATCCTTCTGATTCTACGAACTAAGGCTGAGAAGTTGCGATCGTCCCCTATCTCTTGGTTAACCATATCTATCAGAACTTTAGATTCATTTTCAGCCACCAGACTTGTAATTCTGTCATGCCAAACTAGTTAAATCCCATGCAACATTGCCCATATCTATTCCGTGAGAGCATCACCCAAATCAATCTTTCGCACATAGTCTTTCACCCAATTTTTCAGAGGAGTCTCTAAGCAAGCACATCCTACAGTGGGATTTGATTTTTTGTATACATCATCACAATTTAGTTTGATCTAATTTTCTCCATGGTGATACCATTGGACATGCTTGATTTATGACACTGTGAATATAACATTGTTCTAAACCTGAATTCTAGTCTCGACCCCCTTAACTAGATGCATGATCGTTTCAGTTGGCTTGAGTGGTCTCTGAATGCCTTCTTCAAACAGATCTTTGTTCCTCCATTTTCATACACAAGATCATAAAAATTGACCTCCAATGGTCTATGTGCAATTCCATAGCATTTCCTTTAATATACTAAAATATCCATTCCCTGAGATAGTCGGCTTCCACCTGCGGCGCCGAACGTTAGTCAAATGTCTCTCGTGATACATAGACTAAGTGAAAGTTTGGATCTGGTGGGGTCCTTTCCACTTCAATATGCTACTCCATACCTTATTTTCGTTGAATTCAGATGAGGAGAAAGATAATTATAAGACATTATCCTCCATAAACTGTCATTATTTTTTTATAGAGTGGTCTCCTTCCTTCCGTACCGACTAATCCACCCGAGAGCATACCTTTTGAGCATGCCCCATGTAGCCTTCGAAAATTAGTCCTAGGCTTCTTCGAACTCAGGACCTCAAGGGGAGCATACCCTTGAGACCCAAACACCCTCCCACTAGGTCAATCCTCTCGGGTTAACTCTTTGTCATTATAATCCCATCCTAATTTATCAATACCATCATTTGGGAGAGCCGGAGGGATAGCCATAATACAATTAGCTAGCTCGCCAATGAATCACTTCTTAAGCAACTCTAAGTTCCACCTCCCTTCCATATTAACCATATCTTTAACTTTGAGGGATATGTACAAATCATATCCGCTCGAGCCAAATTGAAGAAAAATGTTTGTTCTGTTAAAATTCATCTATCTGTTCAAACATTAACTCTTATGTCATTCGCATTCTTTCACAAAATATTCTTGTGAAACTTATCTCACACTTTAGTCAATAAAAGGGAATCATTCGGCTTCCTTGTCATATTATCCAATAAATTTTGCTTCCTGCGATAATAAGTATACGGTTATCCGAATAATATTTTCATTGTATAATTATCACCACAAAACAAGAATCGGCTTGCTTATATACATTGATGCCACCATAATACTTTGATGTAAATAGTTACATTTCATAAAATAAAAGAACATTCTCGCTATTCTCACTCTGACAAAGCATATTAATTGTTAATGTCAATAAGTGACACGACCTAGGTAACACTTTATTTAGTTCCATTTGAATCACATACAAATCTTAATTGAATTATCATAAAATCCTCTTTTACCTTACAATAGCAAGATAATTAGATTCTTGTAAACTAAAAGGCAAGATAATTAGATTAGATCAGAGACAAAAAATCAATAAAATGGTCCCAAAAGAATCTGAACAAAACAACATAAGTTGAACAAGTTGGTATCAGATTCAGACGGTGTTTTTGAACTATAAAGTCAATTCAAAATAGATCAACTAAATTTAGTATGAGCTAGTGCATTTCAATGTCACTCTTTTTTTCTCGCTTTCTCTTTAGCTTGCTCTTTCTTTTTTTACCTTCAAGTGCACTAATTATTTATCATTGAATCTTCACGGTTATTGAACAAAAGTGCTAATTGTGATGGAGGGACCTCTTGAAATGGTCCCAACGTGACAAAAAGATGTGCTACTTTTTGTGTGTTACAACTTGCTAGACCCTTAAGTTTCTACATCAATGTCTTTCAAAATAAAACTATTCAGTTTATATCAATTTAAGGTTGAAGACAACTCCATCCGTCGTATAGTACTTTAGACGTGTCGGTTTTAGAATAGTGTTGTGTTATTAGGGATGAGTTAGTTTGTTAATTTCTTTTAGTCTTTTTGTTTAGAGTGTTAGAATGACTTTGACTAGTCAAACATGTTCCTCTTTTAGACAAATATTTAGTATGGATTTGACCGTGAAAAAATAAAATAAAAATTTTATTTTTTGGATCGGTTCAGAATAGTTGTCTCCTAACCTTTTGTATATGTTTAGTACGTATGTGTTTGTTACTTCATCGTTGGTTGCCACCTACTCTAGTCTTTAAGTTTGGAAGAGCCAAAGAAAATGTTCCAGTCCCTTGAGGATTCGTGCATTTAATGCTCTATACTTCAAACGTCTTTTCAGAAGTGTCATCATTACAACTCTTGGGAACCGTAACACTCGAGTGTTGTGTGCGCGTGATTTGACACGTTTGATAGAGTACATTTCCTTTCGCATGCATGAATATAGTCCATAGAGAGTTGGCGTTGTTTTTCTTTGAGTCGCTTTCTTAGTTTAGCGGTTATCTTCTTTTTGGACACTTTGATTTCTTGTACTTGAAAAGTTAGTGCATAATGGGTAAAAAATCCCAGAAGAGTGCTAACCAATCCCAAAAGAATACTATAACTTCTTGGGTGGACTCTGTTTACTCTTTTATTATTTCTGTTTTTGCTAGGAATGATAGTCTTGACGGAGCCTTCCTTGAAGTTGGATCATCACCTCACTAGGTTGTCTTAACTCCCACCAAAGACGAAAGAATGTGCAGTAAGTATGAAGATTGCACCATTCCCTTTTACGAGTGCACTTTTCAGTTATGGATTTTTTCCTACCCTTCACTGCCTTTTAGATGGAAGTCTTGAAGCACCTAGTAATTCCTTAGTCGCAACTTCGTCCCGCAAGTTGGGTGTACGTGAAGGTCTACCAGTACTGTTACAAATAACTGAAAGGAAAGCCTTCTGTGATTCTTTTCTTTCACATCTTTAAATTCCACCAGGTTCTAGCGACTCGGACGCAGGGCATAAGGCTAATCTATTTGGAGTCGACTGTGCGTGGCTTTGGGCCTCTTCTTGAGTTACTACCTTCTGAAGATCAGTTCTTTCTGGTCACCCCTATTTGCCCAGAAGCTCATGTTATGGTTTATGTCGTTGGGGACGGAGTTGAGGGAAGATGTGCCGAACTATTTTCCAGGTACTGGACTAAAAATCACTTTCTTATGGGGAACATGGTATATGTATACAAGGAAGAGGATCTCATTTTAAAATATTTGTAGCACCTCATAGACGTTAAATTGCCGATGAAGGCCCGTTCCAGGAAAAATCCTCTTTGGCAAGCTCTAGAAACTCATGGCTTTTCCGTCTTGAATCCCCCAGTTCATGAGGTATTTGCTTTGATTATGATGAAGTACAACCCTGACTCATAAAGCGAGGAATATGGCTGAAAGAGAGTGAAGCTGCTTTGATACACACTTCTGATGCTTCAAAATATGTTAGATCTTCCTACTTGTCTGTTGCTGATGGGGTCGAGCTGACGTTTTTCTAGAGACCAGTGGACCCCTTCTTTAGAATAGGAATGGACATATTTGGCCAATGTGTGAATCTTCCTTGGAGGAGGAACTAGTTACTATGGCTCAGTATACCTGATGTGCCTCTACCGCTTTGGACCTTATGGAACTGGCTGCTGGAATGCTCTTTGGTCAGACCAACACCGTGCTGAGAAGCAATGGGTGGAAGAGAGTGTTGGCAATGTGAAGCTTCAGCAGGATAGGTATCTGTATGAAATATAGATAGCTTCTACCTCTCTAACCAGGGTAATGGATGATTTGCTTCCACTTAATCTCCTAGGTTCTCTTACTGACCAGGTGACTCATCTGGAGAGAATGGTGGCGAGGAAGAACCAGGATCTAGTTTCTGTTTGGGGTAATCTATCATCTTCTCAAGCGTCTTTTTTGACGGCCCAGAAGGACTTAAAGTATTTTTGCCTTGAAAATTCTTATTTGACCCAGCAGCTAGCCCAATATACGCGCACCACCCTTGAGGTAGTTTCGTAGTTGTTTGAGAATGCTTTGCATCAAGAGAAGTATTTTCATCATCCTTTGATTTTTTCATCATCCTTTGATTATCTCGAGGATACAAATTCTACTAGATTAAATGATCAAAGATGGAGTGATTTTTTTTCTGGGAAAGTAACCTTCTCAACCAACTTTTTTTAGGTACTTCACGTGTAACATTATTGTAATGGAAGAATATATGTGCATATAATATCATTTTTGGAATGAAATGTTTTTTTTTACTTATTTAAGGTGTATTTGTAGGATCCTGAGTGCAGAGCTTTGGATCATTGTACAAATTTATAAGGTTTTCTATCGAAGTTTAGTGGACATCAATGGGGTTGTTCCTAGCCAAGGGTCAGTTTCCCTTCTCGCACCATATGAAAACTCGATTCGGGTTAAACATATGGTCAACCCTCTGCATCCTATGGAGTAGCTAGCTGCTAGAGGTGGTGGACCATTATTGCCTGTAGGGGATTGATTGTTATAAATTGAACGTGAATGTAGGTTTCGACAACTCCCCAACTTTAGGTGTGGAAGTGGTTGTTGTATTCGAACGTCCAAAGTGTGTCTGACATCACCCCTGACTTTAGGAGGGGAAGTGATTGTTATAGTCGAATGTGCAATGCATCTCCGACAACACTCTTGATTTTCTTTGTGTGTGCTTTGTGTTATGGGGGTTGATTATTGTAGTCCGACGTGCAAAGAGTCTTCGATAACACCCTAGTTTTCTTTCTACCAAGCCTCGATCTCGTTGGACGTACACGGGCTCATTGTTAATATGCACAATCACAAAGAAAACCATGTTCAGAAAAAAGTCGTATTTTATTTATAATGGCAAGTTGCCTATATACATAATTAGAATGATTATACAATCATAACATTTAATATAAATTGAATGTAAACATAACCAGGAGGGCTGCTGCTTCTTCGTCATGTTCGCCCTTCGTCAACCTAGCCACTTTGTGGGGGTTGATGCCCATCGTGTGAGCTGGCTGGTGAGGGAAGATACATTAATCTCCATGGCCACACCTTTTCTATGGTCTCTTTAGAGCACTTGATATATTATTTTTGCTCCCTTGAGGTAGGCATTAATGGTGACCAACTCCCCCTAGAGATTGTAATACATAAGTTTGAGATGCACATGTGAGACTACGATGTTCAACATAGTGGCAAAAGACCTTCATAGGAGACAATTGTATAAACTAATATAAGGGATGGCGAGGAATTTCAAATTGACTACTCAAATGTCTTTTCCATCACCTACTATTATCACCATCTTGACGTATCCCCATGGATGGGTGGTCGTTCCATTGAAATCCTGCAAGTCAGAGCCTTCATATGGAAATAAGCTTCCTCTCTCAAGGTTCATCTTTTCTAACAATTCTGAATACATTATATCGTTGGAGTTTCCCCCGTTAATCACAATCTGGGATACGTCAAACTTCTTGGTGATGGTTATGATCACTAGGGGGAAGATTTCAGTAGGGATGCATCTTATCTTCTCTGATTCTTGGAATCCCAACATAGCTCAGGAATCTTCGCTGACGTACTTGCATCCTTTTTGTGGAATGCAATCATCCCGTAAATTTTCCTCTTCGTGTTTGTTGAGCATGTGTAACACCTGTTTTGGAGAAATAACTATGTATCTTTTATAAAAAAAATCAGGGTTTTAGGGTATTACAACATGCACCCTTAATAATTTGCCGTGAAGGCATCAACATTAATCACTTCATTGTTAACCATACTATGAATGAAAAATAGATCTCGTTGGATAACAACGCTTGTACTATCGTCCCGACCAAATGGGGTATATGCCAAGGCTTTTTAAGCATACCTAAAATAAGGATTTTGGATTATAGAGGCTTTTGCTCTGACAGTGGTATAAACCCGCTCGCTTGAGATTGCTGCCCAGAACTCTGCGGCAGGAAAACCATTGGGGACATCTTTGGGCCCATCAGTAGGAAATCTGAGAATATGTCCCAATTCCTCAATAACCAATTCACAGTTCTCGTTAAACATACAAAATCAAAGAGTACCATAGAAGTACCTCGCACCTTCTTCCCACTTTTTCATTAACTTAAACTTTAGAGTGCTTAGAAACTCTAGAGTTATATGCTCATAAGTATGGAAGTCTCTCTGCAAAAATTCAAGCAGCCCAATTATATTAAACAACCCATTCACCTTAGTTTTTAAACCAAGCCTAGCTAGAGTATCAACACATACGTACCTTGTTGGAGTTAACCTCCGCTAAGGCAGCATCGTGTACCTCACTATTGGTCCTCATTTTCGAAAATAGTGTCGTAAGTGTTAGGTGTTCTTTAGCTACCTCTCTTTCTTGGTCTAGATGATTCAACTGGCTTTCCCTTGTCACTTCTCTTTGAAGCCATTGTTGAGAACTTGGAAATATTGTAAATTTTCCATATTGGTTTTTTTGTTTGGGGTTTTGTGTTTAGGATGGATTTTAATGAACCTTTTATGATGGAAGTTTTTGTTTTGGAGTTTGAATGAGGGTAAAGGTTGAATTTAAGTTATGTAACAATGGAGATTTTTGTGGTTTGGTTGAGAGAAGAAACATGGAAGATGATGGTAGAGAGAATGTTTGGTAGAAAATGAAAAATATATAATTATTAGAGGTGTTGAAAGGGTAGTAAAATGGCTTGATTAGACATTAAAAAGTTGGGTGGGCCCACTAAAAGTGAGGATTTAAAAAAAAAATTAAAAAATGGAGGTAGTGGAGCCTACTACGACCACCCATAGCAAGTGTCTGGTTTTTGTATGGGTGTTTAAGATTTAGGTAATGGGGGGAATTACGACCTGTAGCAGCTGCTACAGGCACTTGTAGTAGCCCCCTTGAATTTGTATGGAGATTTTGCATTTTGCGGGGCTTTTACACGACTTTCGATATTCGGTCTTTTCCAACATTTCCAATCTATTTTCAGTTAATTTCAGTCCTTGTGAGTCCTTTATTCACCTAAAGCAAAAACCAACAACATAAAAACAACTATATTAGTAAAACAAATCGTGGGTTTCCTCCTACGTAGTACTTTGTTTAAAGTCCTTTAACTCAACTATTTTGACCCTCATAATCAAGAGGGTGCTTCCTTCAAGCTCGAATCATTAACCTTGTTCTTAACGGACTTAGGGATCCATTTCAACACATATAACCGTTTATCATACTTTTTACCATTATATTTATTTTTTTGCTAGGGGGTTCATATTTGAGGTATGATGTTAGGGGTTTTTTCCACTTTTGGGACCCCCCCCCCCCCTCGGCGTGGGTTAGCACTTCAGATGGGAGGGTAGGATTTTCAACTAGCAATTTGCCAAGGGTCTTATCCTCTTTGACATATTTATAAGTTGTGTCAAGACTAAAACAAGAGTATTTAATAGAGGTATTTTTCATTGAATTGGCCAAAATAAACTCGATCTTATCATCCCATATTTCAAAGGTGAGCTTTCCTTGTTTTACATTTATAATATCATTAGATGTGGCTAGGAAAGGTCTACCTAAGATGATATAGATATAAGAATCCTCCTTTATCTCTATGATCACAAAATTAGTGGGTATAAACAACTGCCCAGTCCTTATGGGCACATCTTCCAATATCCATACTGGGTATCTAACTGACATATCTTATAGTTGCACAAAAATATTGGTAGACTTGATCTCACCAAGGTCAAGCTTTTTTATACAAAGATAAGGTAATCAGGATAACTCTGACCTATAGATCATACAATGCCTTCTCGAAACTCACTGTTATGATAATACAAGGTATTGGAAAAAGTCGATGGGTCCTTAAGCTTGGGTGGCAAGTTGTTTTGAATTATGACGCTACATGTAGTAATTATCAGAATGGTGTCATGGCCGAGTTTCCTTTTATTACAGGGGATTTTTTTCAGAAATTTTGCATAAGGAGACATTTGAGATAAAGCCTTTGTGAAAGGGACATTGATGTGGAGCTTTTTGAGCATCTCCACAAAATTTTTAAATTGGGCCTGGACTTTTGCCTTTACCAAAATCTACGAAAATGGGATAGGTGACTAATAGGAAGGAGGATCAACATAATGTTCCTCCTTATCTTTCTCTTCAACAACCACTTTCTTAGGTAGTGTTGGTTCATTTTCCTTCACTTCCTTACTTTTCTCACTAGGCCCCTCCACTTGCTTACCACTCCTAGTTGTTACAACATTTATATGTTCCTCAGGATTTTATTCAGGTTGTCCTTTAAATAATCTAGGAGGGATAAACAATAAAGCTTGTTGTCCTACAACTTGTGAGATTCGAGTCTCTATTATTTTGTTATGAGCATCAATGAACTCTATCTTAGTGGGTAACTACCTAAGGACTTTATTAGTATGGAGATTTTGGTTCCTAAGTTCTTCATTTTGGAGAGTTTGAGTCGCTAAAAAATTCTCCATCATCAGTTCTAGATTGGATTTCTTAGGCGAAGCAACTATACCATTTTGGAAACCTGTTGGTCCTATGGCATGTTAGGTGTTATTATTCTTGTAATTTGTGAGGTTTTACTTGACGGAAAATATCGTGTGAGAAACGCAACTTTTAGCTTACCCTATGTTGTGATGGAGTTTGCATGAAGGAATTGTTGTCAAGCATAAGCTCTATCTTGTAAGGAGAAGAGAAATAATCTAAGTCGGATAGCAGCGAGATTGACATTGTAAAATTTTAGCGTGCCTCAAATTTCGACAAAGATAGGTAGGTATAGGGATTTTCAAGGGGTAATCCCAAGAACTACTTATGCATAACCATGCCCAAAAGAGATGGCTTAATCTCAAAATTGTTTGGCCCAATGGGCAGATGGACTATATTGCATTGCGGTTCCTCATTAGTGGGAATCACGTAGTCTTTAAAGGGATTATTATATACTTCTTCAGCCATTTGTTGTTGTTATCTTAAAAGTCAACGTCTCTCATGAAAGAACGCTCGATCTCATTTATAGACTTAACAAGGTTTTTTGCATTACGAGATCTCCGCATAAACTCGCGGCGAGAAAAGTGCTTCATTCTATACGGTGAACCCATAATTTCAATATCGTATCAATTTGGTCCCCGATAACGGCGCAAAAAATTTGACACGCCGCAAGCGTACAACAATATCGAGTAGTATAAATAGCATCGTACCTCAGAGACCAAGTGAATGACTACTGAATTATATTTTATCTTTGTGTAGCTATAACAATCGAAAATAGAGTTTGGGAATGATTTTTACATTTATAAATTAAATAAATAAAATAGGCAGAGTTTAGGACATTGATTCATGCCTCTAATCCTCTTGTAGACCCAGGTTCGTTATGAGAATAAAGCTAGTTTCATAGAAAAATGGATAAGGTAAACAACATCCACTTTTGTCGGTGTAGTGTCTTACTCTAATCAAACACGCTACCTACTTTCGTCAGGGTAGTATATTTGTTTAGAGTCAATTTCAAAGCATCCATTAGCAAAAATATATTCTCTATCGCAAACTTAAGACACTTTCATTGTCTCAATTCTCCTGTTTGGCGTTTCTAATTCCGATATCGTGTTACACCCTTTTAGTGTATATGTGATATATAAGCCAGTCTTAATTTCATAGCGAATATAAATTTTCCCTATGTTCTCGTAACAAATTGTTTGGGAATCTACATGAGGATTATTACGATACAATTCTCATTTCCCTAAACCCCTAATAGACTACTCAGACATGGTAATCGCAATAATAATCAAAGCATACATTGCATACATGATAAAGAGTAATAATAATAGCGAGAAAAGCAATAAAATTAAGAACCTGGAATAAAAGAAATGAGTCGAATGAACAACAATTAAATGAAATGTAAATTAGAAAGCTAGGGGATAAGGTCCCTTTTGCTCTTCATATCTCTAAGATTATATAGGCTAAGATATTTTTACAAACATCAAATTTGTGTCCCTTTAGTGAGAGGAACAATCAATACATTCAGAAACAGTTGGGATTCCAAAAGACAAGAGAAAGGAGCAAGAAAAATCTGCTCTCCTGCTACGGACACCCGTATATGACCTCTTCCTTTTATATGGGGAGTGGATGATTGGCTACTACGACCCGTAGCAGCTGCTATAACTACCTGTAGTAGCTCCTTGGATTTTGTATAGAGAAAATTTCCGTTTTTCGCATTTTTATGCATTTGATTCCTTTTGATTTTTTTTCCGGAGACACTCTTTTGATCCTAAAAACATGGAAAAACACACAATCCCACATAAAAAGGGATTTAAATGAAGAATAAATAGACACAAACGAAGAAAAACAACTAATAAAAAGTGGTGCAAAAACCACTTATCAAATGATATTATTCACATGTAGTAATTATTATTTATGCCACTTGATCTCAGACTCAACGCTAGCCGATAATACGATGCATGTGACATTTGATTACATTTAAAAAAAATAAGTAACTTGTTAGTCAAAACTGACAAAAAAAATCAAATTTAGGATCGATCAAGTCTGCCCTCATCCAAAGAAAGCTACGTAAGTATAAAAATGCTCAAATGCCAATTTGTCAAATTTTTCTCACTACTAGGTCCACGAAGGCCAGAAGGTGTTAGACTTAGTTAAGGCTTTGTGAAATTGGATACATTTTATTTGTGTTTGTTGCTACTAGTGACATTAACCAAAATATTTAGAAAATTTCTTTAGCCACCTCCCTATGGGGGTCACCTCCAGCGAAAATCCCAAAATACCCCTGCTTCGAAAATGAACTTCCGAAGCGCTTTTTTTAAAAAAAAATTTCCACAATTCGGAAGTGCATCTCCGAAAACACCTCATGGGGGGTGTCTTCGGAGATGAACTTCCGAAAACACCTCATGGCGGGTGTCTTCGGAAATGAACTTCCGAATTATGCAGAAACTGTGTTTTTTTTATGTTTTTTCTTAACAGTCTCGCATTTTAATTAAACGCAAACGCCAAATAAAATAAGCAACAGATAAACTTAAAATACTAATATGATAATCCAATCCAAATAATATATACAAACCGAAAATAATAATAATACTGTGCGAAAGATACAATCCGAAATCAAAAAATAAATAAACCCGACCACTATTGGGTGTGCCTAACCCTCTCACCCTGGGCCCTCCTCTGCCGCCTGTACCTCGCCGCACGGCCCGCATCAGTGACGATCATCTCCATCACGGCGACTGCCTCTGGACCGCCCTGATCAACGATACCTCGATCCAACGCGTCCCGCCCAAGCATCTCTATCCGCTGGCAGATCGGCATGAGATCAATGGCGTGGTCATCCTCGGCCTGCTGGTTCTCCAGGATCTCCTCATGTGCTGGCCTAGGAGCGCCGGGAACGTCGGGTCTCAGCAGAGGATGGGACACCCGGTAGAACCATGTGACGTACCCCTCCTCACTGTGCCAGTCCTGTGTGACCCGAGTGAGACGGTACTCCTGCGGTACCACATGATGCTGCCAGTCCTCCCATATGGCAGTGAGCTGCACTCGGGTCGCTGTGTCGGGAGCAGCCTCAAAAGGTGACCCGGGTATCCGCTGCACGAATCCGAACTGACGCATGCACCGCTCAGGGAGATACCGGACCATGATGCCGGTCCCGCATGCCAACCAGCCTGAATATAGAGCAATGTCGTCAAAGGGGACAATCTGAGCGTAGTTGACGAACGGCCTCCAGGTGACGTCGTCGTGCATCGTGCGGTCCAAGTACAAACGGTATGGTCCCACCGCATCGTTCCCCCTCTAGAGAGCGTATTTGGCGGCCCTGGGCATGGCGTCCACGTATGCAGGATCGATGTGAAAGCCGTGGATGCGGGAGAAGTAGGAGATGATCCAGTTCTGAAACAGAAACACGATAATGTATTAAAAATAAATACGAAACATAAATAAATAAATAAATACGATAATGTATTAAAATAAAATGTACCGTAAGTAGTGTGCAGGATCCGACCAACTGCCTCGTCCTCCAGTTGGAGGCCTCATTCAGCTTCTGGTAGAGGTATGCCAGAGTAGCTGCCCCCCAGTTCCACTGGTGAACGGTATCCAGGTCCATGAAGTAGCGGAGGTATGTCACGTTGACGTACCTGGCACTCTTGTCCACAAAGCATGCAACGCCTACCACATGCATGTACCAGCACCGGAGAGCGCAGCCGCGGTGATACTGTGTGAATAGCTCGTCGCCCTCACCCTCAGCCTCGGCAGCCGCGTCCAGGTGGTGCTCAAAATAAGTGCTCAGTGTGGTGAACCGGACATGAGGCCCAGATGTCGTGGCACACTCAAAGTGAGAAACCTCGTGCTCCATGCCCAAATAGAGCGTCATCCACTCAATGGCCTCGACCCTTTGGATCTTGGAGTGGGTGAGTAGCGGCCCCTTAATCGGCAGGTGGAGAAGACACTGCACGTCATGCAAGGTGATCGTCATCTCCCCAACCGGCAAGTGGAAAGAGGACGTCTCCTTGTGCCAGTGCTGCACAAATGCCCCCTGCATGCCGGTGCTGATGGTGGTGTACCCCGTCATGCAGAGCCCGCTAAGCCCTGAACCTCGCACATGGTCGTTAAACCACTCAGCTGTTGGTTTAAACAGACTGAAAATCTTCCGGGCGTGGTTAACCATTTTCAACGGCTCTCGCTCCTGTTACAAAAAAAAACAAATAAGCAACATATATTAAATAAGCGACAAATAAACGGTTAAATTATAAAAAATGGTGACAATTAAACGGTTAAATTATAAAAAATACCTCTCCCTCCCAGATACGCCGAGCGACGTGATCGTGGTAGCTAATCAGCACGGAGGTGTCAAAGGGCCCTCCCGGATAGCCGTCCTCCTGCTCATCATCCTCCCCGGCTGGAGGGTCAACCTCCGGTACCCCCTCCGGCTCGTGGTAAGTCACTGCCGCCACCTCCTCCTCCTCCTCCTCCTCCTCTCGCTGGCGGGAAGAAGATGCCCGAGCCAGCCGACTCCTAGATCCTGAAGCAGATGTACCCTCTCCCTCGCCCACGGGAACTCGCACACGGCGTCCCCGACCATGCCCCCGTCCCTGGGTCGACGCCAGCTGCGCCGCCGCCCGCTCGCGTCTAGCCGACGCAGTCTGGGTCTCCCTACCCTGTCTGATGCGTGCTGGTTGGTTGCCTGACATGTTCCTGTAAACAATTGAAGTCGATTAATATGCGAGACAAAATAAAAAACTAAAACATTTGAACTTCTGATACAATTCGGAAGTTCATTTCCGAAAACTGGGATGGAGGTGTTTTCGGAAATGAACTTCCGAAACACCCCTGCGATGGAGTTTTCTGCAACTTCCATGGCAGACCCCAAAATCAAACATAAAACCAATTCAAAAAGCTTCTAAACAACCTAAATACTACTAACAACCAGTCCACATATCATTTATGCAATTGAAACCCTAAATAACATGCATTTGAATAATGAATCTAACAAATTCAAAACTTACAAATTGAGTGATTTGAGGGCTTTTGAATGTTGTTTAGCAATGTGATTGGAGCCTTGATGCAGCCTTGGAATTCTGTTTGCACAAATTTTCGCCTTTGCTTGTTTTTGATTTGAGTTAGGGTAAATGAATGGGGGAGGGGGAGTGTTTTGATAAATCTGCAGAAATCGCAGTATTTCGGAAGTGCACTTCTGAAATGTTGTTTTCGGAAATGAACTTCCGAAATAAGACAATTTTTTCAAAAAAAAGACGCTTTCGGAGATGCATCTCCGAAAACACCTTTTTCTTGTATTTCGGAGATGCATTTCCAAAGTTAGGGGTAGTATGGGATTTTCACCAGAGGTGGACTAGAAGGTAGGGAGGTTGGCAAAGAAATTTTCAATATTTATTAGATCAAAGATATCTTCTTAGAAGATGGCACATGCACGTATTAGAGAAACAAGAAATTTCGCAAAAGAGAAAAGAGCAAGGGGGGCTTTGGTGCTACATACTCCTACACACTTCACACATAACTAGTTGAGCAAGGTTGAATTGTGTAGGTTACGTTAATTTGACCAGCAAAATTTGTGTTACTTATCAATAATATATTTATAAAAATATTCATGACATAATCAATCAAACAATAATTTTATTTATTTTATCAATTCATCGTTTGGTTTCATTTTTATGTATTTTTTTTTAGTTTATTTACTCGAAACATATTTTAGGAAATAAGAATTCAACTAAAAACGTAATTTCTTCTTAGATATAATTGTTTGAAGAAAAAAAATCAGAATTAAAAACTATTATCAGTTATATAAGAAAAGTATATTTAAAAAAGTTGAGTATTTAGTGGAAAAACATGAAATTTTTTATAAAGAATTTATTTGTTAAAAAAATTAGTGATTGATATTAAATTTAATATAAAGCAATCTTCTAAAAACCGAACCGAATAAAGAACCGTTAAAATGCGGGTCATAGTTCAATCGGTCAACCATGATTGAACCATATATTAAATTTAAAATAAAAAATAAATAAATATATTATTAAATATCGTAATAAAATTAATTTATATCATAATTTGTAAAATAAAATTCTCAAATAAATATGATACTAATAAACAAACTTACAAAATAAAAAGAATGACCTAATAACAAATCATAAAATTAGTTAAAGACTAATATGTATATAGTTGTCCTAATTGTTTAACTCAAAGCCATAAATTATTCATCAGTATAATTTTTCACATCTCTTTATAGACCAACATCAGCTATCCTGTGTCCACATACATTACATTATTTCTTCTCTTTTTGTTACATTTACATTGTCTTGTCTTGTGTCCTTTAATTTTATTCTTTATTTTTCATCTATACAATTTTAAATGTTTGTTATAATTAATTTTTTAGATTTAAGCAAAGAAATAAAATGAAGTAAAATATAAAAAAATTATCTTCGATTTTTTGAACCGTCTGGTTAACCAAAACCGGTCCCAATTTTACGGTTATTTTGCGCTTGAAGCAATTTTATTTCAATTTTATAGACCTAACCGTTTGTTGGTCCAAATCGAACCGGATTAAACAACGGTTCAAAATTAAACCGGTTCAACCGGCCGGATCAATCCAAATTTTAAAACATTGATATAAAGAAATCCAGTTCAATTCTTTACAACTATGATCAGAAAAGATCTAAAATTATTTGATTATGAATTAATTCCAAATTAAATTACACGGTTCAGTGACCCAAATATTAAAGAAGAAAAAAAAAAGAGAATGATGGATTATGACATCCGAAAGTAGTGTCGGCCTTGTGCGTGACACTGAGTTTTGTGACTATTATACTCCTTTTTGTAGTGGTAAGTGACCATATTTTAAGGCTCTAAATAAAAACTTATAGAAAATGGAAAAAGAAAGAAAGAGTGCTACTTGGCGTCACCATACCAAGTTCCCCACTTGATGAGTAGATGTGCCATCAATCTCCATCCTTAATTAATCACATTTATTTTTTATCAAAATTTTCAGTTGTGTTAAGGAGGAAAAGTACAAAAGGAAAAGAATGTGCATGCTTTCGTGCCCCTAAGATCTACCACTCAAGGAAAGGACGAAAAAGCAATGGGATACAAAAAAATAAAAGCTGAAGATTCTTGTTTTTGGTTGATTGTTACATACATGGCTTTTATGATTTGGAAGTGGGTCCAACATTTGTTTAGTTTTGTTGCATTTGATTTTGTCAACTGCATTCCTTTCTATTATGTTTATCAGCATTAAAAGCGATGTTGAAGGTTAAAAAAGACATGGTGGAATGAATTTTATAAAATTGACTTTTCTTATTAATTTACATAGAAGATAAAATCATTTGTGTTATTTATTTTAAATAGAGTATAACAACATCTATGTTTGAATATAACATATAAAAGTGAGTTAAATAATACTAATTATTTTAAAATCAAAATGTGTAATTTCTACAATTAAATTTGTTCGGGTGGTTCAAAAGTTTAATAAGAGAAAGTCTTAAGTCTCATAATATAAGGTATCTCACTTAAAAAAAAAAAAATGTATGATTCAAATTCATTCTAATTCATAAATACTCTTTTTATTCTCTTTGACAAGTTCTTTGTTGATGAAGAAGGCTGGGATTTTCGATAATACTAAGAAAGATTTGTTTACTAAGTTTGCATATACTAATAAATTAGTCCTTTTTAATTTGCATATACTGAGTTTGCATAAAATAATTCATTTCTATTTTTAGCATAAACATATTTTACTCATACACTTAATTATATAATGTGTTTATATATGATAATCATATGTTTCTAAACTCATAAAATAATATGACAACATAGATATATGAGAAATTTTAGATTTCAGATTAGTAAAGTAGAAATAGATATATAATAATAACAATACAGCAACAACTCCTTGACAAAGCTTGTAGCAGAATTATGTTAATAACGATCACTAGCATAGACCAGAATGAAAACGCCATGAGGAGTATGATGATTATGAAAAGACAAATTTAGGATGGTCCTTCTTTGTTGCAAGTGCAAACACACGCATTAGACATGGTAAGCGTGACACTCTTTCATTCTTAATTAATACTAATATTCTACCGAAATAATAATTCCTTATTGTAATTATTCAATTGTGCAAGCAAAACAACCTTCAAGAACAAGCCGCAGTGGAAGCTTTGGCCGTGCGCGGCGGTGGTACACGGTGGTCTTCTTTGTTGGAAACAGAAACTTTCCACTTTTCTTTTCTCCGGTCTTGTTTTATTTGCTCCTCCCTGCACTCCAAACTGCAAAATGCTGTATCTCCCCTGAAATCATTGATAATTTTGTTTCAATTAATTCATTAACTCCAAATAAAATTAATTAAATAGTAATTAATAATTCACACTTGAGATGAGATGATGAAAGATCTCTTTCAGATGAACCAGAGAAATATGTTGTTATAACTCCGTCGTGGACATTGTTAAAGTTTAAAAAAAAGTACCTGTACATGTAGATGTCTCGAGTGGGTGCCAAAGGACAGTTACAGAGGCCACAAATTCGGAGAAAGTGAGGTGTACTGTATATGACATGTGCACTCGCACTCACAGGATCATTATTATGATTAATATTATTTTTAGTGTTTGTGGTGGTTAAGGTTGTGGTTGTGTGTGAAGGGAACATCACTGTACTCTCCACTAATTCACCGTGAGTTTCCGTTCCTTTAATCACAACCGCATGGTGCGGTTGCAGAGACATGACTGATGCTTCTTCATGATGTGATTCCACGGTGTTGGTAGTGATCTGGTTATCATGTGACTGCATGTCCACGGACAAACCACCGCTCATGCTTCTGGTTCTTCTCATGGTCGGTGGCCGAGGACGTTTTCCAAGTAGCATCTTCTTCTATCTTACTCTTTTCTCTGTATTCTATGTGTTTTTTTTTATGTTAGAAAGTGTTGATTATAGCTACAACATGTTGTTGTGTAAGAGAAGGTGAGAGAGAGGAGAGGATGGGTGGAGTTGAATTGAGTTGAGTTCACACAAAAAGAAAAACAGAGAGGGAGGGAGTGTGTGTGACTGAGAAGGAATGGTGGAAACTGGAGTGGAAGATAAACGAAGCGTGTTAAGGCTTACAACCAATCTCAGCCGTTGCTTGCGGGAATCTTCCTCATTTTACCAACGTCATACCTTTTTTATATTATTCTTTTTTGATACTAGTTTATTATGTATAATTGTTCAATTTTATAAGTGATAACTTGTTTGGTGTTTGATGCTCCAAAGGGATTCACGTGCATTCCCTCTACCACTAGGCTATAGAAGCTTTCATGTTTTAAATATGGAAGGATCTGAATATGTAACATATTTTTTACTTTTCTACTTTTTTTTCAATAATAGTATATATTCATATTTTTATGTAATATTTATTTATAAATTTATTATTAATATGTATATCTTACTTTATGTATTATTTATTTATTTATTTTACATAAACATTTTTTTTAATAATTTTATTTAAATGTTTTTTTTATTCAGTTTTTTTAATTTATATAAACATTTTTTTAATAATTTTACTTAACTGTTTTTTTAATAATTTTTTTTAATTAACGTTTTTATATAATTATATAAATGTAATATTTAATAATTTATATAAATATTTTTGTAATAATTTTCATAAACATTTTTATTCAGTTTTTTTAATTTGTATAAACGTTTTTTTAATAATTTTTTTTAATTTACGTTTTTGTAATAATTTTATTTAGTTTTTTAATTAACTTTTTAAAAATTAATTAACTTTTTTTAATTTACGTTTTTTTAATAATTTTTTTAATTTACGTTTTTTTAATAATTTTTTTAATTTACGTTTTTTTAATAATTTTATTTAGTTTTTTAATTAACTTTTTAAAAATTAATTAACTTTTTTTAATTTACGTTTTTTTAATAATTTTTTTTAATTTACGTTTTTTTAATAATTTTTTTTAATTTACGTTTTTTTAATAATTTTATTTAGTATTTATTTATTACTTAATTATTTATTATTAATATTATTAATATTAATTTATTACTTAATTTATTAATTTATTAATATTATTAATATAATTATAAAAAAACGTTTATATAAATTTAAAAAACTGAATAAAATTTAATATTTATTTATTTATTTATTTATTTTGGAAAATAGAAACTTTATTAACCAAAAGGCAAGGAATTACAAAGCGATCCGAAGATCCAGCTGCATGATAATCCTAAAAACAGACAAAAGGGATTATTCTAACATAAGAGTAATAATCTTAGGCTTAAGAGAATGATGGACCCAACCCCTATAACAGATTTTGTTTTTAATATCTTGGATAATGTAATCATGATCAGCTCGGCCTCCAAAAGAAACAAGGTTCCTATACATCCATATGCCGTAGATCGTCTCTGCTAATGCAAGTTTGAGAAGAGTAGCCCTCCATCCTTTAATTGCACCATGCTCAATGCACCAAATTAGCTCTTGCTGCCACTTCATGGGGACATGGTCAAAGTTGATCCATTTTAGGATTGCCATCCATATAGATTTCAGTTCCACACAATCAAACAGGACATGAGTATTAGTCTCATCCTGTCTACAAAACACACACTCTGTGTTAGCAACCATACCATACTTAAAAAGTCTGCTCTTTGTGGCCAGACGCTCATGGCATGCCAACCATAAAAAGAACACTGCTCTTGGTCTAGTCGGATTACGCAGGATAAGCTTATACCAATTGACAATAGGGGAGTAGCTCAGCGAAAGATACACCTCATGCATTTTGAATTTACTCTTGGCTGTCATATCCTCCCATAGCCTTTGATGAGTGTCAATATAATCCCTTTGCTCTAAGATGGCCTTTGTAATCCATGTACTATCAGTTTTTATTTTAACCTCCTTGATGTCTTTGCCCTTTAAATAATAGGAATTAATCCATTTGATCCAGAGATTATCCCCCTTGTTACAAAGATTCCACAGTAATCTTATCAAAGCACATTTATTCCATATGTTGATATTAAGAATATCCAGTCCTCCTTGCTTGGCCGGTTTGCACATATCTCCCCATGCTACTGGACTTTTCCTGTTGCCCATATCAGAACCAGTCCACACATATGTTCTACAGATATTGTTAGTTTTCCTTAGCACCATTTTTGCCAAGGGAATAACCATGAGCCAGTAGTTCGCAATCGCAAGAGAAATGCTCTTAACAAGGTGAATCCGTCCAGCATAACTCAGCAGTTTCGCTGACCAGTGCTTAATTCCTCCAAGGATCCTGTCAATTAGTGGCATATAGTGAGTAATAGAGAGCTTTTTACTCGACATGGGAATCCCCAAGTACCTGAATGGGAATCTGCCCTCAGAAAATCCATATTTACCAAGCATAGTAAGTTTCTCCTCCGTCACAATATTGCCAAAAAACATCTTGCTTTTCGCTTGATTGATCTTCATGCCAGTAGAGGAAGCAAAGTTGGAGAACGTTTGAAGCATGAGGTCCATTGACGTGCTGTTACCACGGGCAAATAACAAGACATCATCTGCAAACATCAAATTTGTTAGGTGGAGTTTTGCACATTTTGCATGATGATGAAAGTCATTGTTGAGTTGCATTTTGTGTAGAGGTCTTTGAAGATACTCCATGATTAGGACAAAGAGGTAGGGAGAAATGGGATCGCCTTGTCGAATGCCTCGCTTAGCCTTCATTATTTGAGTGATGTTGCCATTGACACTGAACCTGTAAGAAACAATGCATATAAGGGTCATAATCCATTGAATAAATCGGGCGGGAATACCAACTTCTTGTGTAACACCCGTATAATTTTAATATTAATTTAATTAGAATATTGAATTAATAATTAGAATTATTGGGGATTTTGTGAAAATAATAAATAAATAATGGTTTATGGCATTTGGGCCATGTGAGTAAATAGTAAAAGAAGGAGAGTGATTTTATAATCCTTTTACTAAATTATTATTATTTTCATAAAGCATTTGGAATTTGGGAAAGGAAGAAAGAACGTGAAAGAACAAAGGGTTGAGAACACGAAGAACGTGAAGGAGAACTGTAGAGGGAGAGACCAAGGATCAAGAACTCTTGTCTAAGGTAAGGGGAGACTCTCCATTTAATCTCTATTATCGTGTTATGGATAGTAATGTTGATTAGGAGTATTGTTTGGATAATTGATTCTATATTCTGAAAATTGTGTCTGTGTTCATCATAAAAATTGAACTGTTAATCCCTAATAACTGATAGATTTAGGGTATGATGAATAGAATTGGTAGGGAATCATATACTATGGTTATGGATGAATTCGTATGGTGTTTAGATGTGAATTTTTATGGTTTTTAGACTCACAATCGTGGACTGGTATGAGTAAAAACGAATGGGTTTTGGACTGTTACGAATTATGCAGGTTCTAGGCATTTTCTGGTGTTTCGCGTATGAAACAGTGCCATACGCGTATGGGATGAGGTCAATACGCGTATGGGGGACACTCCCAATGGGCTATACGCGTATGATACGCAGTTGCCCTGTCCCAAACACCCTGTGCTGGTGATGTGCGTATGAGAAGCGTATGAGGATGCTCATACGCGTATGGAAATTTTGAAAGAGGAAAATTATTCTGGTGATACGCGTATGGCAAGGCTGATACGCGTATGGGTTGGTTTCTAGGCCATTTTGAGTTCTGGTGAAATGCGTATGATACGCGTATGGGACATAGTGATACGCGTATTGATGCGTATGGGCATCACGATACGCGTATGGACGCTACGAGTGCAAAATTCTGTTTTGTGATTTTTCTGGAAAGTTCGATGATGTGTAACTTTTGATTGGTATGCCTGTTTGTATACTGTTTGGTACTGTATAAACCTTGTGATGTGATTATGTGGTTTACTGATGTTTTAATTGTATTGAATGATGTAATGTATATATGAACATGCTTAGTATTGTTGAGGATGATGATGAAATGAGTATAGATGATGCTGCTCATAGAATGGTAATGATGTAAGTATGTTATATATATGTTGCATGCATTCATAAACATGGGCTGGATCCTAGATGATGAGAGGATTCAGTGAGGGGCAGAATTCCCATTGTGTGGAATTGGTGCTGGCAGGGCCGTATCTGGATGATGATAGATCGGTCGGTGGATGATTCCACTGGTGATGATTGGTACCACATGCATAGTGTCAGTTTCATACATGTGCATGATTTGTTTATACCATAATGATATATGTTACATGTTGACTGTCTGTTTATCTGTGGATGTGTGAATAGTGATTTGTCTGAATATGAAACAATTGGGTAAATGATATAACTATGATATGTTATTATTTATGATGCAATAACATTGGTTAACTGTGATGAGACTCACCCTTACTTGTTGTCATTTTCAGATTGAGGATAGCGGCGCGACTTGGTGAGGATTAGCTCATAAGTCGGTTTTTAGTTATAGTGTCGGTGTCATGCTCTGGTAGATGTAACACTGGGAACACGTTTGTTTTGAGTTGATTATAACTCTAATTGGTTTTGTTGGTTGAGTCGGATACATTAATGATGAATGTTGACTCTATGTTTTGATTCCGCTGTGTAAAACATGATTTTATTTAATGAGTTATAATTTCGGTTGCTTCAGTGAATGCATGATATGTACCGACGTGTGTTTTCTTTATTTTTATGAATTGTGACACCTCTTGCATGTTTACTCTGATTAATAATTATTTAATTGCCGCGGGTTATTAGAGGGGTGTTACAAGAGTGGTATCAGAGCATAGTCGGTCGTTGTGACCAGAGTCTTAGTGTCAGTCCTCTGTGTATGCGACTAATACAAGTTATTTGTCGATACTTTTGTTCTGACTGGATTGTTTGCGTTAAGCAGAACAATGGCTGGAAGAGGAGGAAGGAACGACGATGCTATCGCTGAGGCTCTGGGCATGATTGCTGATGTGCTGGGAGGGAATGCCATTGGAGCTGCGATTGGTGCTGACAGACAACTGAACAGTTTCCAGAGGAACAATCCTCCATTGTTCAAGGGCACGCATAATCCTGAAGGTGCTCAGAAATGGCTTAAGGAGATCGAGAGGATTTTCAGAGTCATTGACTGTGCTGAGGATCTCAAGGTGAGGTATGGTACTCATATGTTATCTGAGGAGGCTGATGACTGGTGGATGTCAACCAGAACTGAGCTGGATGCTAGTGGTACAGCAATTACCTGGACTGTATTCAGGAGGGAATTTCTGAGGAGGTATTTTCCTGAAGATGTCAGGGGAAGAAAGGAAGTTGAATTTCTGGCGCTGGTTCAAGGTAATATGTCAGTACCAGAGTATGCTGCCAAGTTTGTGGAACTGGCAAGGTACTATGTGCACTACAATGATGACGAAACCAGTGAGTTCTTGAAGTGTGTTAAATTTGAGAATGGTCTACGTGATGAGATCAAGCAGGGTATCAGGTACCAGAGAATCCGGAGGTTTGTTGATCTGGTAGATTGTAGCAGGATTTTTGAGGAAGATAACATCAAGCTGAAGTCATCTCACTCTCGCGAGTTGGTTGACAGAAAGGGTAAGAAGCCTATGGATAGAGGTAAGCCATATGGTAGAGGTAAACCTGTTGAATGGAAGAAACCCAGTGGGGGAGATTCCAGTGCTCGTATCAGGTGCTACAATTGTGGTGAGATGGACATCGTAGGAATGAATGCAAGGTTGATCAGAAGAAGTGTTACAAGTGTGACCAAGTGGGTCATATTGCTGCTGACTGCAAGAAGAGGGTTGTGACTTGCTACAACTGTGGTGAAGAGGGTCACATCAGTCCTAATTGTCCTAAGCCAAAGAAGAACCAATCGGGAGGAAAGGTTTTTGCTTTGACCGGGTCAGAGACTACTCCAGAGGACAGGTTGATTAAAGGTACGTGTTTCATTCATGGCACACCTTTGGTTGCAATTATTGATACTGGAGCAACTCACTCTTTTATTTCTTTGGATTGTGCTATGAGGTTAAATCTTGAGATATCTGATATAAATGGAAGTATGGTTATTGACACTCCTGCGTCGGGTTCAGTAACTACTTCGTCTGCATGCTTGAATTGTCCGGTTGACATTTTTGGTAGGGAATTCGGGATGGACTTAGTGTGCCTTCCGTTGAAACAACTCGATGTAATTCTGGGAATGAACTGGTTGGAATTCAACCGTGTTCATATCAACTGTTTTACGAAGACGGTAATTTTTCCTGAAGAGGTTAGTAATGATAATCTGGAGATGACAGCTAGACAAGTGAATGAGGCTATCGGAGATGGTGCAACAGTGTTTATGTTGTTTGCATTGATGAATGGGAAGGAGAAAGTGGCGAGTAGCGAATTGCCTGTGGTGTGTGAGTTCCCAGAAGTTTTTCCAGAAGATGTGAATGAATTGCCACCGGAAAGAGAAGTGGAGTTTTCTATTGATTTGGTTCCAGGAACTAGTCCAGTGTCAATGGCGCCGTATCGTATGTCGCCGTCTGAATTGGCTGAACTGAAGAAGCAGTTAGAGGAATTGCTTGAGAAGAAGTTTATTCGTCCTAGTGTTTCGCCGTGGGGAGCGCCTGTGTTGCTGGTAAAGAAGAAAGAGGGTTCAATGAGGCTGTGTGTAGATTACAGACAATTGAACAAGGTTGCTATCAAGAATCAGTATCCATTGCCGAGGATTGATGATTTGATGGATCAGTTGGTTGGAGCACGTGTATTTAGTAAGATTGATCTAAGGTCTGGGTATCATCACATACGTGTGAAAGATGACGATATTCAGAAGACTGCCTTTAGAACGAGGTATGGACATTATGAGTATTCTGTAATGCCGTTCGGAGTTACTAATGCACCTGGTGTTTTTATGGAATATATGAACAGGATTTTTCATCCGTATCTCGACAAGTTTGTGGTGGTATTCATAGATGATATCCTGATATATTTTAAGAATAAGGAGGAACATGCAGAGCATCTCAGAACTGTGTTAGAATTGTTGAAAGAGAAGCAACTTTTTGCCAAACTGTCGAAGTGTGAATTCTGGTTAGAGGAAGTCAGTTTTCTTGGACATGTGATTTCTAAGAATGGTATTGTTGTTGATCCTACAAAGATAGAAGCTGTGTCTCAATGGGAAGCTCCGAAGTCAGTGTCGGAGATTCGTAGTTTTCTTGGTCTTGCAGGTTACTACCGAAAGTTCATTGAAGGGTTTTCAAAGTTAGCTTTACCGTTAACTAAACTGACCAGGAAGGGACAAGCTTTTATTTGGGATGCAAAGTGTGAAGAGGGATTCCAAGAGCTGAAGAGGAGGTTGACTAGTGCTCCTATTTTGATTTTGCCAAATCCGACAGAATCATTTGTGGTTTATTGTGACGCATCACTGATGGGTTTAGGTGGTGTATTGATGCAGAATCAACAAGTGGTCGCTTATGCGTCGAGACAACTCAAAGTGCATGAGAGGAATTATCCGACTCATGATTTGGAGTTGGCAGCTGTGGTGTTTGTTTTGAAGTTGTGGCGACACTATTTGTATGGTTCGAGATTTGAGGTATTCAGTGATCATAAGAGCTTGAAGTATCTCTTTGATTAGAAATAGCTGATTATGAGACAGAGAAGGTGGTTAGAATTTCTGAAGGATTACAATTTTGGTTTGAATTACCATCCGGGTAAGGCAAACGTCGTGGCTGATGCATTGAGTAGGAAGACTTTGCATATGTCTATGCTAATGGTGAAGGAATTGGATTTGATTGAACAATTCAGAGATTTGAGTTTAGTGTGTGAAGGTACTCCTACTAGTGTTATATTGGGTATGCTGAAGCTGACTAGTGGTATTCTTGAAGAAATCAGAGAAGGTCAGAAAGCTGATGTTGGATTGATTGATAAGTTGACTTTGGTTAATCAAGGTAAGAGTGGTGAATTCAGAGTGGATGAGAATGGTATACTGAAGTTTGGTGACAGAGTTTGTGTTCCTGATGTTGATGAACTCCGAAAACGTATTTTGGAATAAGGACATCGTAGTGGGTTAAGTATTCACCCTGGTGCCACTAAGATGTATCATGATTTGAAAAAGTTGTTTTGGTGGCCGGGAATGAAGAGGGAAATTGCTGAATTTGTGTATTCTTGTTTGACTTGCCAGAAGTCAAAGATTGAACATCAGAAACCATATGGGTTTATGCAACCGATGTTTATTCCTGAATGGAAGTGGGATAGCATATCAATGGATTTTGTTTCGGGTTTGCCGAGGACTGTAAAAAATTGTGAAGCTATATGGGTCGTGGTAGACAGGTTGACGAAGTCTGCACATTTTATACCAGTGAGAATGGATTATCCGATGGAGAAGCTAGCTCAATTGTATATTGAGAGGATAGTGAGTCTGCATGGTATTCCTTCAAGTATCGTGTCAGACAGAGATCCGAGGTTTACGTCTAAGTTCTGGGAAGGTTTGCAGAAAGCTTTAGGTACTAAGCTGAGATTGAGTTCTGCTTATCATCCGCAGACTGATGGACAGACTGAGAGGACGATTCAGTCGTTAGAAGATTTGTTACGTGCTTGTGTGTTAGAAAAAGGAGGTACTTGGGATAATTATCTGCCTTTGATTGAGTTTACATACAACAACAGTTTTCATTCGAGTATCGGTATGGCTCCGTTTGAGGCTTTTTATGGGAGAAGATGTAGGACGCCGTTGTGTTGGTACGAATCTGGTGAGAGTGTTGTGATTGGTCCTGAAATTGTACAACAAACTACAGAGAAGATTAAAATGATTCAAGAGAAGATGAAAGCTTCTCAGAGCCGACAGAAGAGTTATCATGACAAAAGGAGGAAAACACTTGAGTTTCAAGAGGGAGATCATGTGTTTATGAGAGTTACTCCTATGACAGGGATTGGTCGGGCATTGAAGTCGAAGAAGTTGACTCTGCGTTTTATTGGACCATTCCAAATTTCTGAAAGAGTGGGAGAAGTGGCTTATCGTATCGCTCTACCGCCGATGCTTGCAAATTTACATGATGTGTTTCATGTATCTTAGTTGAGGAAATACATTTCGGATCCGTCCCATGTGATCCAAGTAGATGATGTACAGGTGAAAGATAACTTGACGGTTGAGACTTTACCTGTGAGGATTGAAGATAGAAGACTGAAGCAATTGCGAGGCAAGGAAATAGCTTTGGTCAGAGTAGCTTGGGGAGGACCAGCTGAAGGCAATGTTACCTGGGAGTTAGAGAGTCAGATGAAGGACTCTTATCCAGAACTTTTTACCTGAGGTATGTTTTCGAGGACGAAAACTCTTTTAGTGGGGGAGAGTTGTAACACCCGTATAATTTTAATATTAATTTAATTGGAATATTGAATTAATAATTAGAATTATTGGGGATTTTGTGAAAATAATAAATAAATAATGGTTTATGGCATTTGGGCCATGTGAGTAAATAGTAAAAGAAGGAGAGTGATTTTATAATCCTTTTACTAAATTATTATTATTTTCATAAAGCATTTGGAATTTGGGAAAGGAAGAAAGAACGTGAAAGAACAAAGGGTTGAGAACACGAAGAACGTGAAGGAGAACTGTAGAGGGAGAGACCAAGGATCAAGAACTCTTGTCTAAGGTAAGGGGAGACTCTCCATTTAATCTCTATTATCGTGTTATGGATAGTAATGTTGATTAGGAGTATTGTTTGGATAATTGATTCTATATTCTGAAAATTGTGTCTGTGTTCATCATAAAAATTGAACTGTTAATCCCTAATAACTGATAGATTTAGGGTATGATGAATAGAATTGGTAGGGAATCATATACTATGGTTATGGATGAATTCGTATGGTGTTTAGATGTGAATTTTTATGGTTTTTAGACTCACAATCGTGGACTGGTATGAGTAAAAACGAATGGGTTTTGGACTGTTACGAATTATGCAGGTTCTAGGCATTTTCTGGTGTTTCGCGTATGAAACAGTGCCATACGCGTATGGGATGAGGTCAATACGCGTATGGGGGACACTCCCAATGGGCTATACGCGTATGATACGCAGTTGCCCTGTCCCAAACACCCTGTGCTGGTGATGTGCGTATGAGAAGCGTATGAGGATGCTCATACGCGTATGGAAATTTTGAAAGAGGAAAATTATTCTGGTGATACGCGTATGGCAAGGCTGATACGCGTATGGGTTGGTTTCTAGGCCATTTTGAGTTCTGGTGAAATGCGTATGATACGCGTATGGGACATAGTGATACGCGTATTGATGCGTATGGGCATCACGATACGCGTATGGACGCTACGAGTGCAAAATTCTGTTTTGTGATTTTTCTGGAAAGTTCGATGATGTGTAACTTTCGATTGGTATGCCTGTTTGTATACTGTTTGGTACTGTATAAACCTTGTGATGTGATTATGTGGTTTACTGATGTTTTAATTGTATTGAATGATGTAATGTATATATGAACATGCTTAGTATTGTTGAGGATGATGATGAAATGAGTATAGATGATGCTGCTCATAGAATGGTAATGATGTAAGTATGTTATATATATGTTGCATGCATTCATAAACATGGGCTGGATCCTAGATGATGAGAGGATTCAGTGAGGGGCAGAATTCCCATTGTGTGGAATTGGTGCTGGCAGGGCCGTATCTGGATGATGATAGATCGGTCGGTGGATGATTCCACTGGTGATGATTGGTACCACATGCATAGTGTCAGTTTCATACATGTGCATGATTTGTTTATACCATAATGATATATGTTACATGTTGACTGTCTGTTTATCTGTGGATGTGTGAATAGTGATTTGTCTGAATATGAAACAATTGGGTAAATGATATAACTATGATATGTTATTATTTATGATGCAATAACATTGGTTAACTGTGATGAGACTCACCCTTACTTGTTGTCATTTTCAGATTGAGGATAGCGGCGCGACTTGGTGAGGATTAGCTCATAAGTCGGTTTTTAGTTATAGTGTCGGTGTCATGCTCTGGTAGATGTAACACTGGGAACACGTTTGTTTTGAGTTGATTATAACTCTAATTGGTTTTGTTGGTTGAGTCGGATACATTAATGATGAATGTTGACTCTATGTTTTGATTCCGCTGTGTAAAACATGATTTTATTTAATGAGTTATAATTTCGGTTGCTTCAGTGAATGCATGATATGTACCGACGTGTGTTTTCTTTATTTTTATGAATTGTGACACCTCTTGCATGTTTACTCTGATTAATAATTATTTAATTGCTGCGGGTTATTAGAGGGGTGTTTCATCTTGCATAATGTTTCTTAAGGCTTCCCAAGAAACCATATCATACGCTTTCTGTAAATCCAGTTGAACCATGCATCTCGGTGGACCACTCTTCCGACTTCATCCTTTAATTAATTCAAAGGCAAGAAGGATATGACTATGTATTTGTTGACCCGGAATGAATGCTGCCTGGTTCGGGCTAATGATCATAGAGATAACCTGTCTCAATCTCGTTGTGAGGATTCTCGAAATAATTTTGCTGAAGGTCGAGCAAACAGCTATCGGGTGAAAATCTTTGACTGCCTTAGCAGCTTTACTCTTGGGAATGAGAGTGATTAGGGAGCAGTTGAAGGCTTTGTACATTCTACCATGAAGAAAAAAATCTTGTATTGCCGCAACCACATCTTGCTTTATAACATCCCAACAATACTTGAAGAATTTGGAATTATAACCATCCAAACCGGGGGCTGACATTTCATGAATACCTTTAAGAGCTTTCACAATTTCAGCTTCGGTGATGGGCTTTTCTAATTCAATTCTATGCTCTCTAGACAATTGAGGACCTTTTCTCATGGCTTCTATGTCAATGCTAAGGAGGTCATCATCTTCTTTCCCCATTAAAGAGCCATAGAAATTCAGAATCTCTTGCTCAATATCAACTTGGGAATTAATAGTGCTTCCATCGTCCTTATGGAGAGAAGTTAAGGCTCTAGAAGTATGCTTCGCCTTAATAGCATCATGGAAAAAAGTTGTGTTAGCATCACCATTTCTCATCCACCTTAATTTTGCCCGCTGCTTCAATATAGACTCCTCTATCTCCTGCCAGTGAATCAGATTGTTAGTGCACTGCTTAACTTCCTCGATCAAATGGATGTTCATCATATCAGTCATAAGTTCAGTTTGAGCCTTCTCTAGGTGATCCCTAGCCCGAAGGATATTTTGATGAGAAAGAGTGAGGTTTTTATTCATGGAATAGAGGATAGGCTGTAGTCTCTTCAGCTTTGACCAAAGAACAAACATGGGATTACCTTCCAAAGGGATAATCCAATTGTTCCTGACAATTTCCTTGAAACCTTTAACATCAGTAATACAATTCAGAAATCGAAATCTTCTTTTGAATTTAATCTGATGCTGATCTGATAGAAGCAATAGAGCATGATCCGAGACTTGAGGAGGCAGGATCTTAAGGTTGAAATTGATGTGAAGTTGGAACCATGCTGCATTTGCAATTATCCTGCCAATCCTGGAATATATGGTGCCCACAGTATGCTTGTTGGACCACGTGAAATAATCCCCTGTGCTATCCATTTCATTGAGACCATGATTATCCATGAATGTTTGAAGATCCACGAATTCTCCATCTGCTACCCTTTGACCCCCAATTCTATCCCGCACTTTCAACACATTATTAAAGTCTCCCAATATGACCCAGGGGCCTTGAGTCTGCAAATTGTGTAAATCTCTCCATAAAATCTTCCTCTGTTCTAGTTTATTCAAGGCATAGATTGCTGTTAAAAAGTAGGAAAAGTTCCTCTGCAGGTTCTGAACTTTACAATGAATCATCTGACTAGTACATTCCAAAACATCAATGGCCACATTGTCGGAGTTCCAATTGATCCAAATTCTTCCATTCATATGAAAATTATAGTTATCAACAAAGTTCCCTCCTACATGGAGTTTATTCCTGATATTTATTGCCTGCCCTGCTTTGACTCTAGTCTCAATCAGTATATTTATGTCAGCTTTAAGCTCGGCGAGACGGGAGCTTATCTCTTTGAGCTTTCCACTCTTATTGAGCCCCCTCACGTTCCAAGAACTAATCATTTAGCCCAGATTTTATAGCACTAGAAGATCACTCAAAATCCCTAGAGCATCAAAGTCGTTTGTACTCAGAACAAAAGCATCAGTTTCCTCTATCATGACTCGCTTGCCACGCTCCTTGCCAGATTTTCTAACTGAAGTCCATTGCTTAGCATCAGGGGTTCTCTGAACTGGATCTGTAATTGTAGCATCAGTAGGTGATTGGATGACAGGTAATGGGGAAATTGTGGGCTGAGTCTTTGTTACTGGTGGTTCCTCTTCAGTTGGGAGTGCTGAATTCTTGATCTCAACAGGAGCTTTTGGTTGCCAAATTCTCGCTTTGGGCTTAGGCTTGTCGCAATTATGACCAAATTTTTGACAACTACCACAGAAAACAGGACGCCATTCGTATTCTATAGCTTGTCGCATCTTCTCACCATGATTATCCCTAATAATAATCTCACTTGGAAGATCTTTTGTAATGTCCATTTCAACCATAATCCTGGCATAGGAGATCCGCAATCTATTTGCCGTGCATTCATCGGTAACTATAGGAACACCAAGAGCACTTCCTATTTTGTTGAGACTTGTTTCGCCCCACAGGTACAGAGGAAGATTAGGCAATTTAACCCAGATGGGAAGAGTTCGAAGCAAATCAGTTTGTAGATTGAATTCTGGCCTCCATTCACGAATGAGTAGCGGCATATTTCTGATAGAGTAAGGTCCTTTCATCAACACATCATCCCTATCTTTGAAAGAATTGAATCTGAGAATAAAATACCCCTCTTCGTGATAATACATGTCTGGTAATTGAACAAAATACCAGTTCTTACTCATGAAGTTTTTGACGGCGTGCATACTCAACTCACATCCCAAAGCATAGAGTACAAGAGATGGTCGCCCGAATTGGATTTCATCAACTATATCAGCCTCTTCAATCGCAACTTCGCATCCACCTTCAATGCTTTTTGGGGCAATGTATTTCATACTCCTTCCTTTCGCAGGATTTCGGTTATCCTTAAGGATATCAACCCATAGCTTGCGATTCGGAACTAGGGTTTCAGGGGATTCTTTCGATTTTGCTTCCTCCATAGTTTCATTAACAGCATCGTCGTCAACCTTACGGGAGCTAGAGGCACTCACAGAAGATTGCAGGTTACTAGGTTGCAAGGTGGGAATCGAAGATGAAGCGTTTGTGAGATCCGGTAACGGTGACACCGTCTTTTTCGGACGTCCTCGCCCCATCCTCACTGTGTAATTCAATATTTATTTATTATTAATATTATTAATATGTTTATTTATATTTATATAAAATTTAATAACGTAAATAATATATTAATAACGTAAATAATAATTATTATTATTAATGTTTTTGTTTAATATTATTATAATAATATTAATAATAAATAAATATTAATAATAAGTAAAATATTAATAAAAACGTACCATTAAATAAATATATTAACTATAACATATATAAGGAAACACAATGGTTGTACAAGAAAACGTGAATGGTGCAATGGTTGGAAGTTCTCCCTATATGCATTAAGACCTGGGTTTGAATCCCAGGTTTTGCAAATCAATTAATTGGGATTTGGCTTATAGCGGATGGTTAGCGGATGGTTGAGACTGGTGGCTTATAAGCTAATTGAAGTATTTAATAAAATTAGCGGTTCAATTAACTTATAAATGTAAAATGACATAAAGAATATTTAATATATAATTATTTTATTTTAAATTAAAATAAATTATAAGGATTAAAAAAGAACTTTAATTAAAATAATAAGGATAAAAAAGGAAGAAAAAAAAAGCTCTAAGACATAAGCTAAAACGCTATTTGAAATAGCGTCAGAAAAATAAGCTATAAGTTAGTAAAATAAACTATAAGCTCATGATGAAAAGAACGTTACCAGACAAGTCTAAATTAATAAGCTATAAGTTCGAAAACATGTCTTACCAAACAGAGCCTAAGTGTTTTAAAATTTACAGTCTGACTTGACAGGATACATGGTTGTCATTGATTGATGGTGCAGTGCACTATCCCTTTTCTCTTTTTAAAATATCAAAAGTTTTTTATATTTGTTTTTTTTTATAAATTTAAAGATTAATTTTAAAATCGTATAACATAAATATACATTATTGAAGATTAAATCATAGTTAAAATTAAAATCAATTTTTTAAAAAAAAGTTGTATCTCAAAAATAATTTATATGAAAAACTATTTGAAAAAGTTTCAAAATTGAGCGATAATTTTAAAGTTCTGATATAAAAAAAATTATAATAAAGTGATGAACTATCCAAAATAACATCTTTAGAGTAACAAGTAGGTTTCATCGTGCGTACGCACGAAGAGCAGCTCTTTTTTAGTACCAAAATGATATTAGTTCAATGTAGATATATTTAGTTATATATTGTGAGTAGGGGTGACAAAATGGATCATCTGCCCCACCCCTCCTTAAGCCTGCAAAAAAGGAGCAGGTCCGTCAAGTGAAAATGGACATAAAAATCTAACTCACTCTACCAATGTGGCACGTTGGCGGGCGGCGGGCTTGCCTGTCTATTTATTTAGTAGATTAATAGACTCTTATTATCTTTCAATTAGATTTTTCACTTATTTTTAGAACAAATGTTTATAAATCATCTTTTAAACAAATTTTACTTAAAATGATATTGCATATATTCACAAATAAATGTATAAAATAAAATTATCAAGAATTAGAATTATTATAATTAACTAAAAAATGGCGGGCTTAAGGCAGGACAAGCTTTAACGGACGGTGGGCCTAAAATCCCAATCTAACCCGCTATTTTTAGGCGGGTACGCGCGGCGGTACATGTTATGTTTCTTCACCCCTAATTGTGAGCGCCGTTGCCACTCCTAATCTTCAGAAAAAAATTATATTAATTAAGTGGTGAAACAAATTGTTTGTTCCATGGTTTTGTGTTTGCAACAATTTTTCTAAAACATAGTTCTCGACTGATGTTGTACAAGATGTCGCATTATCTTGATTATATTGAAACAACAGAATTTGTGCTTACATTGAAGATAGATATTCTAACAGATGTCATGACATTCTGAACCAGAACATCAGTACATGTTGTTTTGAATCTGACATATTTGATTTGATTTTGTGATATCTCTTTCAAATATATCTCAATAATATTCGTAGGTCAAGAAGATTCAATCTGGAACTAGAGAATCAAATCTAGTCAGTATTAAATTTTTTAAAAATGGCTTATTGGACAATTCAGGAAAGTTGAATATTTGTTCCAAGATTGGAAGAGATTTCTCTACAGACTTGTTGCAATTCTTAACGTCTCTACAGTTTTGAGAGTCTCTTGTGTTTCAAGTCTCTCATGTGTCTTTTAATACTATGTGACAGATTGTATGTTGCTTGACTGTTTATAAGGATGTTTGTTCTCACTCAGAAGCCTCTAGGTAATAATTTGAGTGTTGTCCTCACTCCTATGCTTTTAATCATAGAGTATAGTATTGTTCTTGATCTAAGCTTTTATGCAAGATCAAGTTTTGTTCTTAGTTCAAGCTGTGAAGCAAGATTGTGTTTATTTTACTCGAAGTGTAGTTTTCCCTTGTCACTAGGTTGTGACTTGTTTGTGTGAAAGTGTGATCTTTCTATTTAAAACCTTTGGTCGCAGGGTGTGTGATTGCTTTATCACTGCGGTGAGTGGAAATGGGATGGCGAATTCTCATGTCTAGATGTTGACTTATAGGCAAAAGTAGCATTGGGTAATGATTAGGCGATAAGTTATGAACGAGGTGTTTAGCTTTGAGCTAATACTGCTAATAGTGGACTTCCTTCCTGGCTTGGTAGCCCCCAAATTAGGTGACGCTGCACTGAACTGTGTTAACAATTTTTCTGTGTTATTTACCATTCTGCATTTATTTTCTGCATATGTTTCTAGTTGTTAAATATATGGTCTGTCCTGACATTATTGTTTGTGTTGAGACTTTAATCTCAATCTGTGATTTGTGAAGGTTATCATTATGTGATCTATATGTGTGCAAAAATAACAGGTGAATGTTATTATTATGTATCAGGATCAGATGCCATAGCATCTGTCTTGATGTCATGTTCTGATATTGGAACATTAGTATTAATATGGTGTATCTGCAACTGTACCAAAGAAATTTCACTAATAATCTTTATGTAATTCATCTGTTAGAAATAAAAGATGAAAGAACAAACATTCAAAATTAGGTTTTCTCCCATGTATAGAAAAAGAGAATAACCTCGAGCATGCCTCGCATGGATATATATCTACAATCAAGATATTGTTCAAACTCATTAGTTTCTTCATGCTCTGAATTTGTTTTTAGATTTTTCGAAGTTATGGTTACAATTGTAATGCGAACATAACCTTTGTATATATACTTGAAAAGGTACTTTGTATATATATATATATATATATATATATATATATATATATATATATATATATATATATATATATATATATATATATATATATATATATATATATATATATATATATATACAGTCCTGTTACATACAGGTGTCGATAGGGAGCGATGTTGCTACTCCTTTTTAGTATTATATCGATATTAATTTAGTATGGAACTATCGCGTTTCATAACTGTCGATATTATATTTTGTATGCACTGGGAGCAGCGTTGCCGCTCTTTTTTAGTAACATATCGATAATATGTCGATATAAATTTAGTAAAAAACTATCCAGTTAGATAAACATGTTGGCAAGGTGCGATGTTGCCACATTTTTTAGTGATATATCGATATTAGTTTAGTATGGAACTATGAAAAAGTTTCATAAATGCACATTGACTAAAAATAAGTATAAGGGATAAGAAATCACCAAAGCAACACAAATACCTTGCCAAATCACTTTCGTGACAAGCAAGGCTCGCTAAGCCAAGAACATAGACGTGTTTCAAGAGAAAAGGTAACAAAGAAGACTTCATGGCCAAGCAACTTCAAGTTTAAGCAACTAACCTACTAAGCCACGAATAAAGGCACACTTAGAGAGCAAAGGTGGTTCATGACTTTAGTCTTTAGGGCTAAGTTACTTCAAGTTGAAGGAAAAGTTTGTGCTATATGTGAGGATGAGCAGAGGGATTAGAGATCTAAGATGAGAAGAAAGTTATAAGTGAGTTGACATCGCTTAGCAGGAAAGAAAATACACGCGCTAAACGCGGATGCGAGGTGTACTTAGAAAGCATACCATCCCAAGTCTTATAAATAAGGGTGCTATTTAGTTTAGAAAAACATATCGGTGGATTTGAGGTATCTCTCATAGAGAGTTAGGTTAGCACCCCAAATCTCAATAGGAGAGAATAAAAGAGAAAGATTAAGGGCAGAAGCGCTGCTCGAATAATTGTCACTGATGTTGTTCAACTTCTTTCTTCTAGGATTTAATCATAAAGCTATGAAAAGTAACAATTGTTAATTTTTCGCTTTTGTTGGGATTATATGTAGTTGTCCTAGTACTCATGTTTTGATCCAGACAATGGCATTTATATAATTCTTCTTAAGCTTTAGTAATAATGAATTCTTCGTTCTTAATGTTTGTTTAGGATTAGCTGCCTAAAACATGTTTTTATAGTATGATTTGATATTCAATAGGTGCTGATCATTATTAAATCCAAGTCTTAGATGATTTTGATATGTTAAATTCTAGACATAGATTTAGGTTCAATATCTGTATTAACTACTAAAACTTAATGTTGATGTATTGGTTAATAGCCTGAGAGACCGTATATTATGTAATACGACTGACCTCAGGTCATTAATTTGGACATGACCTGCGACGTGAGCTTCATGCAGTAATATTAATAACTGGTTAGAATGGCATATTACATGTCAAAGATGCTACATGAGAATATGCCAATGAAATCTAACCCCAACAAAATTACTCAGATATATATTAACACCACAAGTTCAATTTTATTTTATGTTATTTTATATTTCATTATTCATAAACACTTAACCATCTAATAAACCATTCTTGAAGTAATAAAAACTATTTGAACGATCTTTAAATCAAACTAGTCATTGTGAAAATGATAAAACTGCATTTGCTATATGTACTTAACTCTATTCAAAACACCAGGGAAAGAGAAAAATTAAAAAAGAATTGAGAGGGATCAAACTGAGGATTGTATTCAATTATTCCTAATTATTCATATAAATATGAGTTACATCACTTATACATATAGTCATACTACTAATTAACTAACTTCTAGCTAATAATCACATACAAAGTTTAGTAGTAACTACACACAAAACTAGTGGTGACCACATACAATCAGTAGTAATTAAGGTTATTAGAATCAAGTTTTTATCTTGACTCGTTTTACCTAGGTAAAAACGAAACGTAAAATCATGGAGTTTACCTCATATTAAAATAATATTAAATTTATATACACGACATATATATATACTTATATAATATTATAAATGCATTAATAATTTAAAATTTTAACTTAATTGTAAAGTAAAAATGTACTATATCACCATAATAAAGTGTAATATTCACAAACTTGTATCAAACTATACAGTTTACTCACCAAATCATAAAAAGTAATATCCATAAGATTATCCAAAAAAAATCAATAGTTTCACAAGTTTCTCTAGTTCAAAAATACAAGTGTTTTCATCTTCATTTTTCAACTTAATCAAAAGTTCAATACTTCTACAACATCATCTTTATTAAGATATTCATATTCAACTTGATTAAATTCATCTTCAAATTATAAATAGTCTTCAATATTATAACCAAGATATGAATGAGAATAAAATTAAAAGGTCAGAGAGAAGTTTTCATAGGCCAAAATATAAAATGTGATTTTTAAAATTTGACAGAAAAAGGTAAAATCAGACAAAGAGTAAAATCCAACGATTTTACACGATTACACTGATTTCATAGCGATTTAAATCACTTAAAATCGTTCTAAAATACGATTTTACTTAAAAAAGTTTCTACCTGCAATTTAACACGAAATGCTTGCTATAAACGTGAAATCTTTAGAGTTTAGGTTTTAAATCGGAATTTTAACAACCTTGGTAGTAATCACTTATTGACATACAATCAGTTTAATTGTAACTGCTTGACCACCATATCCTAAGATTGATTAACTAAAAACAGTTGATTGTGCTACACACTTTCTATTGCTATGTACACCTAGTTTTTGTATCTCTTTGTAATTCAATGTATCACTAGTAAAATGTTTCATAATAACAAAATGTTTCCATAATAACGCTTATCTTAATTTATTATATATAGTCAAAACAATACAAACAATTTTGGTTGGGTAACTAAGAATTTGCCCTTTATATTATATTATATTGTATTGATTTTATCTATCAAATAGAAATTCTTAGACGAGTGCCAACGGTGAGATTATTTTGCCTCTAACAATTTAAAAAGATTACTATTATTATAAATGTGACAAGGAAAAGGGACATTGACATGATTTAAATTGAAGAATATATGACCTTAAATGAAGAGTTTAAGTTCATATAACACCAACTTGTAGATTAAACAAATTAAGACTGTTAAACTTACCTTGTCCAACATCTTCAATGATCATTAAACCCTTGTATTATTTATTATAAGTATACTTATAATGTCCTAAACAACCATTGAAGAATGAGTCCATCAACACTATCTCTTCCACCTCTAGAAGTGTTGATGGACCTTGAGAATGAGAACAATGGTAGAGAAACCAGAAAACTATGGGTGCTGAATCCTCCAGAGCCACCATGCATGCTGCATCGAGTCGCGGATAATATCAAGGACAGCGTCTTACATTGTCCGAATCCGAACAGATTCTTTTCTCTCAAACATCAACCTTTGGATAAAACAGTGTTACCTTTGTTGCATGGTTTATTTCCCATTCTTAAGTCATTAAAAAACTATGATGTTGATAAGTTCAAGTGTGACGTATTGGCGGGTTTAATCCTCGCAATCTTCGCTATTCCTCAGGCTATGGGAAATGCGAGTTTGGCGAAGATGAGTCCTGAATATGGCCTATGTAAGTTGCACATTGATTTTGAAATCTCTGTTTTCTTAAGATGAAAAATTAAGCATTATTTGTATATTTATTCAGATACAAGTGTCGTTCCGCCTATTATTTATGCTTTGTTGGCGAGTTCGAGGGAGATAGTAATAGGACCTGTAACTGTGGACTCATTGCTACTTTCTTCAATGATTCAAACATTGAAAGATCCTGTAAATGATTCAGTTGCTTATACTCAACTTGTTTTGACTGCAACTTTTTTTACTGGTATCTTCCAAGTTGCTTTCGGATTCCTCAGGTACGCGCTATCTTCTGTCGCATTTATGAGATAAGCATTTATCATATAAGTGTTTATATGAATAAGTCTATTTATTTTTCTATACAGATTTGGATTTCTGGTGGATTATCTTTCTCATGCAACGATCATCGGGTTTTTGGCTGCAGTAGCCATAGGCATTGTATTACAACAATTGAAAGCATTATTCGGAATCACCAACTTTACCAATAAAACCGATTTAATCTCTGTGATTAAATCTCTTTGGACATCTTACATAAACCAAGTACGAAAAAACAAGAAAATTCATCATTGAATCCAATCTCAAATTCGTTTCATTGACATTTTTTTTCATTGACTTTTTTTCAGTCAGAATGGCATCCTTACAATTTTATCATTGGATTCTCATTTTTGTCTTTCATCATATTTACTAGATTACTGGTGAGTAAATTCTCTAGAAAATTAATTATTTGATTCTCATTTTTATATTCGAATTTCGTCTATACTAAAGTTAAACTGTTATTGAATATTTCTAACTAGGGGAAAAGGAAAAAGAAATTCTTGTGGCTATCACACATGGCTCCTCTTGTTTCATTCATTATATCAACTGTTATAGCATATAGAGTAAATGTTCATCAACCCAAACTCGAAGACTATAAAATCGAAGTTTTAGGACCGATCAAAGGAGGTAGTTTGAATCCAAGTTCACTCAATCAATTACAGCTTGATAGTAATGGTGAATATTTGGGTCCTTTGATCAAAATAGCATTGACAGTTGCGATTATCTCAACCACGGTAAGGTGGATCGTTATTCAAATAAGCTGTTTATGCAAACGGAATCCTGATTTCTAATTTTAATGTCTTTTTTTTCTTCTGATGTTGAACTATATAATAGGAATCTATAGCTGTTGCAAGAATATATGCATCACTAAGAGGTTACAATATTGATCCAAATAGAGAAGTTCTATCCTTAGGGATAATGAACATTTTTGGATCATTCACTTCTTGCTATGTTGCATCAGGTTAATTATTATTGTTACTTTCTATAATCACTTTTCGAAAAAAGTGATTGATGTTGATTATGATCAACTAGCTTATATTGCAGGTTCTATTGCTCGTACGGCTGTAAACTATAACGCTGGCTCGCAAACAACGGTGTCAAGCATAGTGATGGCGCTCACGGTGTTGACGTCGCTTAAATTTTTGACAAAACTATTATATTTCACTCCGAAAGCAATGCTAGCAGCAATAATTCTTTCAGCTGTACCAGGACTTATTGATTATAAAAAAGCATATGAAATTTGGAAAATTGATAAACTTGATTTTCTTGCATGTGCTGGAGCATTCTTTGGAGTATTGTTTTCATCTGTCGAAATAGGCCTTGCAATTGGTGTCTTCATATCATTTGCGAAGATAATTTTGATATCGATTCAACCTGGTGTAGCGGTTATTGGAAGGTTTCCAGGAACCGATGCATTTGGTGATGTAGAACAATATCCGATGGTGATTAACATGCCCGGAGTTATGGTTGTTAGTATAAAATCTGCATGGTTTTGCTTTGCAAATGCAAGTCCTATAAGGGAAAGGATTGAGAGATGGGTGACTGAAGAAAAAGGTGAAAATGGTAAAGGAGAAAGTACCATCAAATTTGTCATTATTGATGCATCAAGTGAGTGTTCTTGGACTAAAATTAACAAAACTAATTAGTTACAAATTTCATAAATGATAATGAGTGTGTCTCTAAATATGTGTATATGGCCTAAATATTTTATATAGTATTATGTTGAAGGTTTGTCTTTATAATTTGATAGGTCTTGTGAGTATTGACACAGCAGGGATAGCTTCTCTGGTGGAGCTGAATAATAATCTTATGTTACATGGAGTCACGGTGAGATTCCACCACGCTTCTCTTTTCATTCTGCTCCGTTGCTGGTGAATTTTTTTCTTATATAATTAGCCTAGAAGATTGGTATTAACTCTTGCTATCCGTTTGTTTCAGTTATCCATTGCTAACCCGAGATGGCAAGTGATTCACAAACTAAGATTGGCTAACTTTATAACAGAAATTGGAGGAAGGGTTTTTCTGTCTGTGGGAGAAGCTATTGATGCAATACTTAGTGCCAAAATGGCTTCCGTATAACGAACTTATTGCCCAAAACCCGTGTTTGAATCTTGAAAATACTAAAGCTCTTTCTCTTGGAAACGAAAGGTAAACGAAGAAACAAAAAAGTTTATGTAATTACTATCTCAAACAACACTAAAGATTAAGAGAGTCGCCTTAAATATAACGAGACATAAAATGTACTTCCTTTAGGTTAAAATAATCATCCATTATCCGATTTAATATTTGATACATTTTTTTTCTTTATTGTACAAATCTACTTCTTTTGATCACTATTATAAACACACAAAAAGTGACTGGAGATAACTTGTCATAAAGGGAGAAGATTGAGAAAAAAGAGAAATGTTCAGAGAATCTGATGAGCTGAAGCTTTTCATGACACTGATATATCTCATGGTCCTTTTTGCAGCAAGAATTGTTGTCTAAGAGGATTACTCATAAATATGCTTACTAATCCTACTGAAAAGCTTATGTTCTACCTTCTTTGACATAAGTATCTTAGGGATCATGCCAATTTTCTAAACATGGTAGCATGCACTTTATCCCCATCACTCCACCTAGCTCTTCACTTCTCATATTTGTACCAGCTGATGTGATAAGCTAACTTGCCAAGGTCATTCATTTTAAATTCAAGCTTCATCTTAGCCTTGAATCAATCAATTTCTTTCACACAACTCCCTGTTATTAATAAACCTACAATATTATGCCATTAGTGTCATTTTCCTTTGGTTCACAAGTTTGAGTTTGAAATGGCACTGATATATTTGCAGCATCTTGACTTCCCAATTCTAGGTTTCATTTTTCGTGATAACAACATCTCATTATAATACATTTTCTAGTCTAGAAAACGATGAGAGATCTATTGTACCTATTAATTTCTAATATCTTGCTAAGTGAATCAATACAATAACATTAAGTTTTTGACATTCATTTGTTATATTAGATCTAGTTCTATGTCTAGCAACTAATATTTACAAATGAAATTATTCTATATTCCTTAAATTAAAATTCTTTGTCAAGCACTTTCTAAATCAAAAGTTCAATTTCAGTTTTTGACATCAGAAAAGAATTAAAAATAAATAAATGAAGTTTAATTGTTCAACTAATTTTCACTATTCAAAGTTAGGGTTTTGAAAACTATTTGTAACATAAACAAATATGATAAATACAACGAAATTTTACAGATTAAAAAGTTTTGCTGGGATTAGTGATAAATTATTCTTCTAATGTATTTTTATCAATTATATACTTTCACGGTTTTAATTGTAGCTCATTTGTCGCTCATTATAATACATTTTTTAATCTAGAAAACGATGAGAGATCTATTGTACCTGTTAACTTCTAATGGCTTGATAAGTTAATCAATGCAATAACATTAAGTTCTAACTTTGATTTGTGACATTAGATCTAGTTATGTGTCTAGCAACTAGCATTTACAAATGAAATTATTCCATATCCCTTAAATTTAGAATTTTTCTTTACCCATCTCCCTATGGGTTCACCCCCAGCGAAAAATTCAGTTTACCCCTGCTTCGGAAATGAACTTCCGAAGTAATTTTTTTAAAAAAATTTTCTCAGACTTCGGAAGTTCATCTCGGAAAACACCAAATGGGGGGTGTTTTCGGAGATGAACTTCCGAAAACACCTTTTTTCAGATTTTGGGGGGTTTCGGAAATGAACTTCCAAATTATGCAGAAACTGTGTTTTTTTTTTTATGATTTTGGAATTAAAGATAGACGGCAAATAAAATAATCGATATATAAACAGAAAATACTACTATACTAATATGATAAGAAAAGTGATATATACAAACCGATCCGATCCAAATCCAAATAATAATAGTGTACGAAAGATACAATCCGGAAAAAAAAAAATAAACCCGACCACTACTGGGTATGCCTAACCCTCTCACCCTGGGCCCTCCTCTGCCGCCTGTATGCCGCCGCACGGCCCGCATCAGTGACGATCATCTCCATCACGGCGACTGCCTCTGGACCGCCCTGATGAACGACACCTCGATCCAACGCATCCCGCCCAAGCATCTCTATCCGCTGGCAGATCGGCAGGAGATCAATGGCGTGGTCATCCTCGGCCTGCTGGTTCTCCAGGATCTCCTCGTGTGCTGGCCTAGGAGCGTCGGGTGTCAGCAGAGGATGTGACACCCGATAGAACCATGTGACGTACCCCTCCACACTGTTCCAGTCTTGGGTGACCCGCATGCGACGGTACTCCTCTGGTACCACATGATGCTCCCAATCGTCAAACATGGCAGTGAGCTGCACTCTGGTCACTGTGTCGGGAGCAGCCTCAAAGGGTGACCTGGGTATCATCTGCACAAATCCGAACTGCCGCATGCACCGCTCAGGGAGATACCGGACCCTGATGGTAGTCCCGCATGCCAACCAACCAGAATATAGAGATATGCCGTCAAAGGGGACAATCTGAGTGTAGTCGTTGAACGGCCTCCAGGTGACGTCGTCGTGCATCGTGCGGTCCAAGTATCCACGGTATGGTCCCACTGCATTGTTTCCCCTCTGGAGAACGTATCTGACGGTCCTGAGCATGGCGTCAACGTACGCAGGATCGATGTGGAAGCCGTGGATGCGGGAGAAGTAGGAGATGATCAAGCTCTGAAACATAAATAAATACGAAACATAAGTAAATACGAAACATAAATAAATACAAAACAATTAAAATGAAACGCACCGTAAGTAGTGTGCAGGATCCGACCAACTGCCTCGTCCTCCAGTTGGACGCCTCATTCAGCTTCTGGTATAGGTATGCCAGAGTAGCTGCCCCCCAGTTCCACTGGTGAACGGTATCCAGGTCCATGAAGTAGAGGAGGTAGGTCACGTCAACGTACCTCGCACTCTTGTCCACAAAGACTGCAGCGTCTACCACATGCATGTACCAGCACCGGAGAGCGCAGCCACGGTGATACTGTGTAAATAGCTCGTCACCCGCCTCCTCGGCATCGCCTGCCGCGTCCAGGTGGTGCTCAAAATAGCGGCTCAGTGTGGTGAACCGGATATGAGGCCCAGATGTCGTGGCGCACTCAAAGTCAGCAGCTTCGGGCTCCATACCCAAATAGAGCACCATCCACTCAGTGGCTACGACCCTCTGGATCCGGGTGTGGGTCAACAGTGGCCCCCTGATCGGCAGGTGGAGAAGACACTGCACATCATGCAAGGTGATCGTCATCTCCCCAACCGGCGAGTGGAAAGAAGACGTCTCCTTGTGCCACCGCTCCACAAAAGCGCCCTGCATGCCGTGGTTGATGGTGGTGTACCCCGTCATGCAGAGTCCACTGAGCCCTGAAACTCTCACAGCGTCGTTAAACCACTCGGCAGTCGGTTTAAATAGACAGAAAATCTTTCGGGCATGGTTCACCATTTTCAACGGATCTCTCTCCTGTTACAAAAAAACAAATAAAAAAGTATGTTACATAGACCGGTTAAATAGACGGTTAATAAAATATTGAATAAACGTCTAAATTATAAACGGTTAAATAATGTAGTCGAACAAATTATAAAAAATACCTCTCCCTCCCAGATCCGCCGAGCGACGTGGTCGCGGTAGGATATCAACACGGAAGTGTCAATGGGCCCTCCCGGGTAGCTGTCCTCCTGCTCATCCTCCTCCCCGGGTGGAGGGTCAACATCCGGTACCCCCTCCGCCTCGTGGTATGGCACTGCCACGTCCTCCTCCTCCTCCTCCTCCTCCTCTCGCTGGCGGGAAGAAGATACCCAAGCCAGCCTACTCCTAGATCCAGATAAGGAGGTACCCTGGCCCATCTCCACGGGAACTCGCACACGTCGTCCCCGGCCCTGCCCCTGTCCCTGTGTCGACGCCAACTGCGCCGCCCGCTCGCGTCTAGCCGACGCAGTCTGGGTCTCTCTACCCGGTCTGATGCGTGCTACGTTGTCTGACATGTTCCTGAAAACAATTGAAATCGATTAATATGCAAGACAACATAAAGAACTAAAAAAAAATAAACTTCTGATACAATTCGGAAGTTCATTTCCGAAACTGGGAATGGAGGTGTTTTCGGAAATGAACTTCCGAAACACCCCTGCGAAGAACTTCTCTGCAACCTCCAATGGCAGACCCCAAAATCCTAAAACATAACTAATTTTATTCATTCTAAACAACCTAAATAGCAGTTTAGAGTTTAACTAATGGATCTAAACAACCTAAACAACCCTAATAGAGATTAATTAATGGATCTACAAATTGAAAAAAATGCACTAAATTTACCACTAATAGAGTTTGGGAGGATTTAGATTGAGATTGGAATGAGATGTTGGCTATCTCTGATACTTCACACTTGCTTTTTTGCAGAAATTTTGAAGAGAGGTTGTGTTTAGAATAGGATTAGGGTAAAATGAATGGGGGAGGGGGGCTGTTTTGCTTAATCTGCAAAACGCCCAGTATTTCGGAAATGAACTTCCGAAATACTGTTTTCGGAAATGAACTTCTGAAATAAGACAATTTTTTCAAAAAAAAATGGCGCTTTCGGAGATGCATCTCCGAAAAAACCTTTTTCTTGCATTTCGGAGATGCATTTCCGAAGTCAGGGGTAGTTTGGGTTTTTCACCAGAGGTGGGCTAGAAGGTTGGGAGGTCTATAAAGAAATTTTCTAAATTTAAAGTCTTTATCAAGCACTTTCTAAATCAAAAGTTCAATTTCAGTAGTTGACATCACAAAAGAATGAACAAAAATAATTCATCTATATATAATTGAAACTAAGATTATATATAACTAGTTAGATCAAAAGTTTACATGAAAGTCATAGGATACAAGAACACCTAATCCCAACACAAAAGAAAACTATTGTTATGAAAAAAATGATAATTTAAGTTGGTGTAATCGATTATAGTCTGTGTGTAATCGATTATCATCCTTCTTTTCAGTAGCAGTCAGAATCAAACAGAATCGACATGTAAACGATTATCCCGAGGTGTAATCAATTACCACCCCTCAAGTTTTCAGATTTTTGAGACAATAGTGTTATGTAATCGATTACACCTTTAGTATACTCAATTACATGGATGGAAAATTTGTTTTTCTTTTAGTTGGTTAGCTACATTGATGTGTGTTGTACAAACCCTATGTTGGGTCATTAATGAAGAGAACCATTTTTTCACCTTAATTCTCTCACTCTCTCCATTATTCATTTGTTCATCATTTCATCTTGTGATTGGGTTTTCCCTAATATTTGGCATCAAGAGCTAGGTTCTTTGATCGAACACATAGTTTGTGAAAATACTTTCCATCTCCAATGAACGTATCCCTTCAAATCTCTTAATTCTCGATGCGAAGAATTATGACAAGTGGTGCAAACAGACGAATGTGTTATTTGATTATCAAGATGTTCTTGAAGTGAACAAGAATGGTGATAATCCCGTTGTAGAAGGTGCGACAGATGCACAAAGAACTGCTCACAAGGAAGAGAAGACGAAAGATTTCAAAACTTTGTATCCCATTCATTAATGTGTTAATGTTGATGATTTTGAGAAGGTTGGTGACTGCACATCCTCAAAGCAAGTTAGGGAAATCCTAGAGAAAAGTTATGCAGGAAATGATAAGGAAAAGGTGGTGAAGTTAATTCAAATGGAGGAGAAGGAAACCATTAGTGAATTTACTAAATAATCACTAGATTGGTGAATCAAGTGAAAACTTGTGGAGAGACAATCATTGAGCAATATGTGGTTGATAAAATATTGAGATCGTTGACGTCAATATTCAAGAATATGGTGGTTTCTATTGAAGAGTTCAAGGATCTTTCAACCATGAGAAAAGAAGATTTGCAAAGTTCTCTTAAGGCTCATGAGCAGAGAACGGATAAGAGAAATATTGACAAAGCAAAAGCTGAAATTGCTTTGCAGACTCGTATTTTTTGAAAAAACAAGAATGTAAAGGGAAAGTGGTCCATGAATAGAAGTAGAGGAAACTATCATAACAATGGTGGAAGGGACTCCCAAAATTCCAACATTTCAAAAGGGTGAAAGCAACTGCAACAATGATGGCGGATCAGGAAATTACAATGGTGGCAGCAATAGATGAAGATAAGGAAGATGAAAAATGACAAGAGAAACATCCAATGCTACAATTGTTAAAAGCTTGGACATTTTGATCACAAATGTCATGCCAATAAGAATGATCTAGAAGAAGCTGAAGCAAATTTTACAAGGCAAGAAGATGATGAGACCACATTGTTAATGGTGATTGTTGAAGTAAAAAATAGCAAAAAAATGCAGTCAAAGCTGAGTATAATCGCTTGAAAATGTGATGGTGACTACGCAAGAAGATGCAAAATGGAGTAACTAATGGTACATTAACTCCGGGTGTTCAACGCACATGACAGGAATGAAGGATTGGTTTGTAAAAATAATTCAAACATTGAAAAATAAGTTGAAATTCATGGATGACAACCCACTTGCAGCAGAGGGTTTTGATGACATATCAATCAAGAGGAAGAATGGTGATAATTCTTTGATTAAATATGTGTTATATATTCCAATAATTAATTGTAACCTTTTAAGCATTGGTCAATTACTTGAAAAGAATTACAAGATTCATATGTAAAACAAAGAGTTAAAAGTTATGGATGCAAATGGGAGTTTGATCCTAAAGGCCCCTACGGGTACAAACATAACTTTCAAAGTTGAATTGAAAGTAAAGGAGCTTAAGTGTCTTGCAACGACTGCTAGTAGGAAAGAATTGATATGACACTATAGGCTTGGGCATTTCGATTTCAAGGATCTCAATGCTATGCAGAAAAATAACATGGTTATGGGTCTGCCATTGATCAATATGCCAAGTGAAGTATGTGAACAGTGTGTAAAGGTCAAGCAACATTGAGGTAAATTTAGCAAAGACTCGGGATTCAGAACCAAATGTCATTCAGACGCTTGTGGACCAATGCAATATGGCTCAATCAGAGGAAATAGGTACTTTGTTACTTTTATTGATGATTTTAGTGGGAAGTTGTGGACTTACTTGATCAAAAGAAAATATGAGGCGTTGTAAGTATTCAAGAAGTTCAAATCCAAGGTAGAAAAACAAAGTGATCACAAAATCAAAACTCTAAAAATTGATGGTGGAGGTGAATATGTCTCAAATGATTTTGGGAAATTTGTGATCAAGAGGGCAATGTACTTGAGATAGTGCCACCTTATACGCCTCAACAAAATGGAGTCTCTGAGAGGAAGAACCAACCGATTATGAACATGGAGAGAAGCACGTTAAAAAGGAACTTTCCAAAGTAGTTATGGGGAGAAGCGTTGTCCACAGCTGCATATTTGTTGAATAGGAACTCAACAAAGAAGCTGAAAAAAATTACACCTGAAGAATTTTGGTTCGGATTCAAGCCAAATATGAGTCACTTAAAGGTATTTGGTTCAGTTGCGTATAGACATGTCACGGATCAACAAAGAAGCTAGATGACAAGGGGGAGCAAATGATACTTGTTGGGTAGGACTCTACATGGGGCTACAAACTCTGTGATGCAGTAAAAAAAGAATCGTAATTAGTAGGGACATGATTTTTAATGAATTGAGGAACTGGAAGCATGTTGTAATTGATTACAACAGTGCTAGAATTGTTTTGTAGTGTTTGAGAATGCAAAAAATGAAGTAGATGAAGTCCTAGTTGAATAAAATGTGATGAGATCAATGAGGCAAAGAGGCATGCCTGCAAGAAAACAAGATTGTGAGTTGTTCCCGGATAATAAAGTAAACGACAATGGTGATATCGTCCCTCTTGCGCTCATGGTTGAATCTGAACCGTTGAAAATGGAGGAGGCATTGAGTGATCCAAAGTGGATATGTGCAATTAAGGATGACTGTAGTCAATTGAGAAAAATAAGACATGAGAACTAGTTGATGAACCTAAAGGGAAGAAGCCAATTGGTATAAGATGGTGTGTGATCAGTGGTTTTTACACCGTTAGTTACCGTTGATTTTAGTTATCATTTCTTTATTTTGTCGAGCGTTTTACTTCATTCTTCTACATTTTATGCTTTGGTTGTGTATTTCACTATTTGCAGGCTCAGAGGAATAAATCGAGACAAATCAGTGCAAAAAGGTACAAAACGCGGAGTTTCGAAGGAATTGAAAAAACATGCTATAGGAGGTCTGACACGGTCACCCGTGTCAGAATGAAGCGTGGCCAAGAAAATGAAAAAGATATGAAAGTCAAGGGGCTACACGGCCCGTGTCAGCAAGTGTGAGAAATGAAAATTTTCAACATGTTTCTCATCGTGACAGGCGTGTAGTATTTTGATCATAACTAGAGCTTCGTAACTCGGAATGACGTGGTTTCGACGGAAAAATTTCGCTAACGAAAATTGCTACAACTTTGATGAAGATCTCAAAACCAAATTCTGAAGTCAAGAGCTGACACGGGCCGTGTTACTTGACACAGGCCGTGTCAGGAGGCCTGGGACAAAAAATCAACTTTTAAGTTGACAGAAGTCTGACACGGGTGCCCGTGTCAGCATGTGACGCTGATTTCATGTATTTTTCATATTTTGTCCATGGGTTAAGCTATGGGGGAATTTTGGGTACTTCCAACCGACCAAAGTGAATAGGTGCTATTTAAATAAGTCATGAAGAAGAATTAGAGGACTTTTTGGCAAGCAAAGAAGACACGATTGAAGATTGTAGAAAATAAGGGTTTGAGAGAGAAGGTTTTCATGAACGAAAGCGATTGAAGATCAATTTTCATCTCAATTCTTGTAATGTCTCTATTTTATATTTTGTTTTCTTTGAACGATATGAGTAGCTAAACCCCCCAATGCTAGGGGGTGTCCCTGATTTGATTCTGCAATGATTTTGAATTCATGAGTTCATCAATAGATTTTTTTCTTATTCAATTTATGGTTAACAACCAGCTGGACCGCGCTTGTTAAGGTTTTTGTACGACTAGACTATAGTAGATATCCCCTAGGAATATGGATACCCTATAGTTACCGATTAACTCTTGATAAAAAAGGCTTGATTTCATCATAATTTGCTAAGAAATTAGGATTTAGGATGAATGTTCAAAGATTTTCCAGCTAAGGAATTAGGGGAAAATAATCTAAAGGGCAGTAATTAAAGATTATGAACTTGTTGAAGAAATCTAGATTCAAGGTTATTATAGGGCAAATCATACACTTTACCCTAGCATGCTCTCATATTTGTTATAACCACTTAGTCAATTTTCTGTTATTTTTATTTATTGTTAATTTATAATTGCGAATCAAAACCCTAATTTAAATTTTTGTTTGATTGAATTATGAATTAGAACTTTGTATTGATACGCAGTCCTTGAGATCGACATTCGTGGAATTTCCCCTTTATTACTACAGAGGCAAAATAGTACACTTGTTATTTTACTGACCAGTGTGAAACCTTGTTCTGCGGGTTACTTATAGGTGATATGTCCTCAATAAGGACAATAACTTTTTATGATGACAACTAATGTCTAATGATGACAACTAGTCCTTAATGACAATAACTAAAGTCAAATATGAAGCGGTTAAAGATACAAACCAAATTATTAGATGAACTTGAGACTCTATTGATGGAAACTGTCATACCCCAAAATTTACCTCCCACACTTCAATGCTCAAGGGATACATTAAGGGTTTCTCTCACACAAGGTTCCTTTGAAACTAGGGTTTGAGTACTCTCCCAAGGAAATGGGATAAGTGAAGCCCAATGAAGTCTCCCCATGGTTCATCATGCTCTAAGGTACTCACATGACAAAGTTCAAGATTCAACTCCAAAGCCTTGCCCACTCAATGAGCCAGATAACCCACAGTCAACTGGTTTGACCTAAAAGTCAACCACAGTCAAAGCACAATCTAAAACTCTCAATTGTGGGTCAACATCAAGTAAATTAAAGTATATCCATCATTTGATCAAAGATTGATCATGATTCCATTAATAGAAACTCAGAAATGAACAAGTGCAAAAAGGTTCAAATTAGGGTTTCTTCAGGAGAAAGTCAACCCAACTTTGACTGGGCATAACTTTCACATGGAACATCAAAAATTCCCCACTCAAAGCCTATTTTGAAGGAAATTGGATTCTCTACAACTTTGTCTCTCACAAGCCAAGGCTAGAAATGCTTCATTTGAGAGGTACAAGGCAAAAGATTACATGTCATTTTCAGGCATCCTTCAAAAGCAGTTTTTTGTCAAATAAGATATGATCAAGATAAAAGCTCTAAATGAAAAATATGTTCCAAAGTGGCTTATAGAGGACATCTTGAGGTTTCCAAAAAGTCTTAGAACTCCCTCATAGCTTAAAAATTGAGTGAGATATGCTTGATCAAAGTGGAGCAGTTTTTGGAGGCAAAATGTGAAATAAGAAGGTTCAAACTAGAAATTTTTGCAAATGGGCCTATGGTATTATGATGAAATCTTGATCCATAAGTCACTAGCATGCCCAAAATCATATGCCACGAAATTTGACTTATTATTTGATTTAATATAATTTTTATCTCATTTTTAATGATTTAATTAAGTAGAAAATCAAATATTTTGTTAAATAAGTGCATATGGATTGATTTTAATCAGCATTTATGGCAAAATACAATATATTTTCGTGCATATTGATTGGAGAAAAAATCAACACAAAATAGGGCCAAAATAGAAAGATTCTATGCAAGAAATAAAATCAATTTTTCTCAAATGGCAAGATTGGATTCAAGAAGCATTTGGGCTATTTTGTTTAACCTAATTCACTGCCTATAAGTATAGAGCAAATATCACATGAGCAAGGGTTGGAAATTCTGCAAAGAAAGCACTAGCACGCACCAAAAGTTCTCCTAAAAACTCAGATTCGGTTTTCACAAATTAGAAGGTTTCAAGGAGAATTAAAAGGTGTGAAATGTTCCTGGGAGCATTCTAAACGGATTGGAATCATCACACTACACCAACAACCCCAGATTAACCTCCATTTAGCCAAGGTAAGTGATCTTGAAACTTGAATCGATAGCCATGATTGATGCATCTCCATGTTAATTCGTTTGCGTATTATGGTTTGCTTGTGTGTGCTGAACGTGTATGTGCTTTTAATTGAGATTCTGGGCAGTGTATGCATAATCGGCCATTGAAGGCCGAGTAAGGTTTCTAGGGTTTGAATTAGGCGTTTTTGGTAGGGATCAAATTAGGGTGAATTAAGAACGTATTTAAGATCGCGTGGCCGAGACGAAAAGAATGAGATGGTCGCGCCATGTTTATATGCTTGAATACGTTAATCGTTGTTTTCCAGGTTTTGTTCGCTACGAATGATTTTGTAGCAAAACCGTAGCAAAGGTTATAGAGTTTTGTAGGTGTTTTGGGGAAGATGACGCGCTGTCATCATCTGGTTCGTTGGTTTAAATTTGCGCGCGTTTTCCATTGTGTGCTTACAATATTAATATACAAACTATTGCATGCATGTTGTAATCGGCGAAGTGACTTGGTTGGGGTGGTTAGTGGGCGTGTTTGGGAGTGGAGGGTCACAGGTTCGAGCCCTCCCTCCCACATTATTTTTTCCGAGAATTTCTCCCTGATCCTGTGCGCCCTAGATTCTGGTCACCACTATGCACCCTCAGATCTGAGCCCTCAACCCCTCACTCAACTTAGATCTAACGCCCCTTAATTAATAACCATGACATGCACCTCCAACCTGACCACACTGAATCACAACTCCTAATAAACTAATAAATATTAATTATTTATTTGTTTTAATTAAAATACTTTTAAATATATTTATTAATATAATAATAATTATTTTTTTTAAAATAAAATTAACATATGATATTTATATTTAAAAAGTCATAATTTGTTGTTCGTGCCGATTAAATCAATTAGTCGTTATGGGCAATAATAAATTTTAATTAAAATGGTTATTTAATCATATATAATTAATTATTGTTTGGTTAAATGGTTTCAACCATTCTCATTGGTTGCGATGATTAACTATGCAATTTCCTTATTTCAAATTCCTTATTCTTTTTAATCGAATTAATCGGTTGCGAGGGGTAATGATATAAACAAAACTATAAAAATTATTAAAAAAATACCTTAATTCATTATTAGTGATAATCGAATCAATCGATTAAAATTGGTAGTGATACAATTTCAAATCTTTTAACTATGGTGATCGAATCTATTGATCATTGCGGTTAATAGTACAAAATCAGGGTTGTACGCCCAAACCCTAAAATATTTCACAAACTCTTTCAAAACCACAATCAAACTACTGATCATTAAAACTACAACAGGACATTCAAAAAGCCTATAAAAACCATCTCAGATCAAAATGCAACTCTAAGGGCGTACAACCCTCCCCGAACTACGTAGACTCTGATCCTCCCTAAGGAGGTACGTAGGCACTTGGCAACAAGGCGAGTCCCCTTCCTTCAAATTCTAATCATGTCAATATAATTTAATTCTGTCTGTTACCCTTCTTTATGAACCTTGCCATGAAACCCTTATCTTTGAAATGTTAGCCTTTAGGGAAAGGGTTGAGGGTGCCTAATACCTTCCCTCAACCTGATTATAATAACTTACCCCGGATCTTTAAAACTGCGTAGGGTTTCCTATTCGCCCTTCAGAATAGGTGGCGACTCTAAACTTTCATTTTTAGGGCAGGTTGCTACAGAAACACAGTGGAACCTAACTCAAGTCTTATCTCAAACAAAATCAAGCAAGTGTATACAAGATAGAAACATCTGGCAAGACTGGAAATATATAAAAGCCTTCCTCGACATGTCAGAGTGAACATATTGTAAAAGCATAAGGGTTTTCTTGTAAAACTGTATGACTAATCACACACACTCATAAACAACTTTTCCAACTTATTTTTTTCAAGAAAATATTTTCAAAAATGTCTTGAAGTCATGCTAGATGAGTTAGGAGTTGTCAGAAAAAGATATGAACAAGTTTTTGCTCTTACCAATCAATTGGCACTTCTTCTAATCTAATGGGACAGTTCAAAAATGGGCTCTAAGCGATTAGGAAAGAGCCTTAATGATTGAAAACGACTAAATATCTTTCCTTTCCTTTGTGTTCTTGTTGATTGATTAATTTAGGCCTACCCATCGATTGGTGCATGTTCCCAATCGATCGGCAAGTTATAAATGGCCCTAAAACTTTTTCCTTTTTTGTGCCAACCTATAGCCTATAAATAGAGGTTTCTTCTCACATATTTTCACATCTAAAAACGTGATTTAATTCCTCACTTCTCACTCTCTCTTTAAAAAAATCTTTTGTTTACTTTCTCTCATTAAAAGTTTGGTCCTAGTGCTTTTCGAGAAAGTTATTTTATGACTGAGGAACTTGTAATTCTAGAAGGTTAGTATTGTAAGTTCACCGAGTTAGTTTATTTTTAACTTGGTTGAACATTTTATCCATATAGATATTGTTTGTTTGGATTCAAAGCTAAATCTATGAAAAGATTTTGTTTGGGGATTGTATGATCAAGCCTTAGTTTAAGTCCTCAGTTAGCTCGTAATAAAACCAAGTTTAGGTTCAAGCTCAGCCCAATGTTAAAAGTTGTCAAGGTTCAAGGTTAACGTGTAACAAAATATTTATTTGAAGCTTGAAGACTAATCGCTCCAAGTTTCTTATGGAAATGATACTAACCACTTCGATCCACCATTTGGAAGAAAAACTCATTGCTTCTCACCTGCGCTTGATGTTTGGTTAGAAGTTAGCCACAAACTTCATTTTTCTTGTATAAGTGGATTCCAGGGTTCATCCTACTAAAATCTCTTAAGTTTATTGGATACTCTCAAGATCAAATATTGGGGACATGACTAAGTCATTTTTAACTGAATCTGTATAATTCCTTGATGTCTTCTCTCTTCCCTTAACTTTGTATTTTATGCACTTTATCTTCTGTAATTTTAATTTTCCGCTTCTTAATTATAAACCTTTTCCAAAAAAAATATTCTCAAACTCTGAATTTGATCCGAAAAGTTTTTCAAACTCAAGTTTTGTGAAAACACAATTCACACTCCCCCCCCCCCCCTTCTTGTGTGTAAAGTCATATGTCCAACAAGTGGTATTCGAGACTAACTCTTGTTTAAGGATTAATTGTCTCAAGAGGAAGATGACTTCCAGCAAGAGATATTTTCTAAATACACCATCATTTTAATAATAATAATAATAGATTTGATATATGGAAAGCTAGGTTTAGAATTTTTTATTCAAATTATAAATCATGAATTATGGGAAACTATAATCAATGGTCTGTTTATCCCTACTTACCAAGTAAATGGAAAAGTAGTAGATAAACCCGATATCCTTTGGAATAAAGAGGAAAAGAGAAAATATGAAATAGATTCCAAAATTAAATGTTTTATAACAATGGCTCTAGATGATAGTAAATTTTTCTATGTTCATCATTGCAAAACAGCCAAGGAAATGTAGGATACTTTTGAAATAATATATGGAGCTTCTCCAAGTATCAATCAAGAACAAATTAACACAAGAGGCAAAGAAGCTAGAGATACCACCTTTAAATGTTTTTTAAAGTTTAGAAACATTAAAAACTATACTGGAATGTTTGTCATTAACCAATGTCTAAGAGTTAAGAATTGGAAGTTTAATTCAATCCTTAAATCAAACGATGGGAGCCTTCATAAATTTCAGGAAAAATAAAGAAAGAAAGAAATCATAAAGAAATTAAACGAACTAGTTCAATTGCTCAAAGATGAAGAAACAAAAAAAAATGAAGAATCGTCAACTTCATTATACTCCTATCAAATAAATCTGGTAGAATCCTTCGAAAGAGCATACTCGATAGTTGAACGATCTTCAAATTATTCAACATCAAATGAAGGAACCCCGTGTTAAAGAAACTATAAAGAATAGGTTTCTTCAAGTGAAATCTCTGAAAGAAGAAAAGGAGGAAAGACATTAACCTCGAGGAGAAAAATAAAAGAACCTTCTTCCAACGAAGAAAATGAAGTTTGCTTAAAGGAAACATACGAGGTAGATATTGTTCAGGTAACTAAACCACCTTACAAACAACTATTTATAATGAGTGCTCGATTTGTTAGAGAAAATGATAAACTAAGAGAATGCAACTTACATATTAAGGAGTCTTTAAAACATCTTGAATAAATCAATAAATCATTCAAGATAGAAATAACTAAAATTAGGAGCCTTTGTAATAGTGAATTACATTTTTCCCATCTCAATAAACTATTTTCTAACCCAAAAGATGAGTTTTCAAGTGTTTTATAGAAAGGTGTTGCAAATAATCTAAATATGGGTGCAGAAAAGCAACAAACACAAGGCACAAATTGCACCAAGGAGGCTGAACAATGAAATCCCAATCAATTGGCACCTTGTGGCATTCGATTGGAGAAGCTTGGTGCGCCTATTTTCATATTAAATCCAATTCAAACTTGTCCTACAAGCAAATCAAATCTTAGCATTGATGATGAACGAACAAAATCCAGAAAGATGTGATAAACCAATTGATTTGGGCCCTTTGCCAATTGATTGGCATAATCCATCTGGAAAGGTTTTGATTTGATTTTCAATCAGCATAATCTTCATTGATTTCTTGAAAGAAATACACGATCAAATCATCAGAAGGCGCACTATAAATATGTATGCTCTCTCACAACTTCTTGCATCTCAAAATTCTTCTATTCTATTCTTCTTCTTATGTGAGTTCTTTTGCCGTACGCATCACCATGACCTCTTCAAGTTAAAAACCCCATTAAAAACCAAGAAAAATGTGTTCACTGTTAGATTGATAAATTGAAAGCAAGAAGAGAAGATGGCAGTTCTAGAAAAGAAGGTATTTCAGTCTTGGTACATGGAACCAAGCCTCTTGAAGAGTCACAAACCTTATCATCAAATTTTGCAAGCCTCCCTAAAAGATTTCTTCATCCAAATACTAAGTAGATCCTTCCCAAGTCTAGTAAGAGAGTTCTATCTAAACCTAAGACTTATAGGAACCTCCCTAAGAACATATGTTAGGGGAGTAGTAATAGACCTTCACAAAGATCATTTTTTAGGAGAATCTTTCAGCTGCCTATTATAGGAATATCCTGCACCCTAATAGATCCTTAGGCTTTAGAAACTTCAAACAATATATTGCTCTTAATACCCTTTTCATCAACCCTATGTAAAATATGAAAGTCCCTTTCAAATCCATCCATTTGAAATCAAAGGTTAGGATCCTTCACTACCTTCTAACCAGGATCCTTTTTCCAAGAAACATAAATCACAACTATGTCATTATAGAAGATGTAGTACCCTTGTGACTTTTGACCCAAGAAATTCCAACCAATTAGTTAGAAGAAATCTTTAACCACATGATTCGATGCAAATATACCACATCAGTAGGACTCCCTTATGGACCAATTATCACAAGGCTCCGCTACCTTCAACATTAACCATAATGCTTTTTTCCTTTCCTAAATGTTTAACTGCCTATTTTTGCATATTTAAATTTATTACATTGCATCTTTACCCATCTTTTTGATTTTGAAAAAAGGGGAGAGGTATGCTCTCAGGGGGAGTATAGTATACTCTCTACTTAATTAAGGGGGAGTTTGATTACTCCAAATACTTTTACTTGTTTCTTTTATCACCTCCCTGAGAAATATGTTGTCATCATCATAAAGGGGGAAATGTGGAATCTTATTTTGCAGGTTACTTCTAGGTGATATGTCTTCAATAAGGACAAAATTTTTGGATGATGATAACAAATGTCTAATAATGACAACTAGTCCTTAATGAGAATAACTAAAGTCAAACTTAAAGCGGTTAAAGATGCAAATCAAATTATTAGGGTTTGATGGACTTAACTCTCTGATTGCAAGCAAGTGGAACCTAACTCAAGTCTCATCTCAAGTGAACTCAAGCAAGTTCCTACAATATAAACATCTGACAAGACTTGAAATATGTGAAAGCATGCCTCGACACGTCTGAGTGAATATATTGTAAAAGCATAAGGGCTTTCTCGTAAAAATGCATGGCTAATCGCACACACACAAAAACAAGTTTTCAAACTTATTTTTCCCAAATTTTTTTTTCAAAAATACCTTTAACTCATGCCCGATGAGTTAGGAGTTGTCAAAAAAGGTATGGGTAACTTTTTGCTCTTGCCAATCGATTGGGACAATTCAAAAATACGCCCTAAGCGACTAGGATAGACCCTTAATGATGGACAATGACTAAATATATTTCCTTTTTGAGCTTATTAATAAATTAATTTAGGCCTATCAGTCGATTTGTGCATGTTAACAATCAATTGGCAAGTCATAAATGGTCCTATAACATTTTCCTTTTCCTGCCAACCTCTAGCCTATAAATAGAGGTCCCTTTCCACATATTTTTACATCCAGAAACGTGATTTCATTTCTCACTTCTCATTATCTCTCTATAAAAATACTTTTTTTTTTTGCTTTCTTTCACTAAAAGTTTTGACGTAGTGCTTTTCAAGAAAGTCGTTTTGCGAATGAGGAAGTTGTAATTCTAGAAAGCTAGTTTTGTAAGTTCACTAGGGAACTTTGTTTGTACCTTGGTTGAACATTTTACCCATATAAGTATTATTTGGGTCCAAAGCTAAACCCATGAAAAGATTTTGTTTGGGGATAATGTGATCAAGCCTCAGTTTAGATTCTTGGTTAGCCCGTATAAAACCAAGTTTAGGTTCAGGCTCTACCCAGCGTTAAAATCTCTTAAGGTTTAAGATCAGCTTGTGAAAAAAATTGTTTGAAACTTGAAGACTAACCGCTCCAAGTTTCTTGTAGAAAGGAAACTAACCGCTTCAATCCACCGTTTAGAAGGAAGACTCGCCGCTTCTCTCACATGTTTGATGTTTGGATGGAAGTTAGACACAAACTTCATTTTCCTTATATAATGGGGGTTTGAGGGCTCATCCTACTAAAAGCTCTTAAGTTTATTTGATACTCTCAAGATCAAATTTTGGGGACATGACTAAGTCGTTTTTTATTGAACCTGTATAATTCCTTGGTGTCTTATCTCTTCCCTTAGCTCTTTATTTTCCGCACTTTATCTTCTGCAATTTTATTTTTCCTCTGCTTAATTATAAAAAAATTTCAAAAAAATTTTCAAACTCTGATTTTGATTCGAAAAGTTTTTCAAACTAAATTTTTCCTGAAAGATAGAACTTACCCTTTCTTGTGTATGAAGTCACATGTCCAACGGGTAGGTGTGCAAATTGAAGGAAAATCCTAATGATGAAATAATCAAGCATAAGGCTCGATTAGTTGCAAAAGAAATTTTGCAAAGATAAGGCATAGACTTTGAAGAAGTATTTGCACTAGTGGCTAGAATTGAAACCATTAGACTTGTTGTTGATATTGCAAATAACAACAATTGATCCATCTACGAATGAATGCCAAATCTGCATTTTTAAATGGTCCTTTGAAATAGGAGGTGTATGTGGCACAACCACATGATTTTGTTGTAAAAAATTCAGGAATTTAAGTTTTATAGATTGGGGAAAGCACTAAATGGGCTTAAGCAAAAACCAAGAGTTTGGAACAAAAGAATTTATGGATTTCTAAAGGAGATAGAATTTGATAAATATGTATCCGAAGATGGTGTGTATGTGAAAAATGATACAAGCAAAAGAGAGATCATATATCTTTTACATTGATGATTTACCTTTAGTGTAATCAATTACATGTCTGGAAAGATTTTTTAGTTGGTTAGCCAAATTGATGTGGGTTGTTGTATATAAACTCTATGTTGGATCATTAAAGAATAGAATTATTTTTCACCCTAATTCTCTCACTCCCTCCATTATTCATTTGTTCATCATTTCATCTTGTGATTGGGTTCTCTCCAACAATTACCTACACATACAAAAGATGTCTCATATGAAAGATAATGTCAACTCATCCCTAAAGATGCTAATGTCGCCTTAAATTATTAAGCGAATTATTACTCGCTTAACGATTTCGCTCTTGCAAAATGTAAGCACCTTCAACTCTCTTGTTTTTGGTTCCCTTTGATATCGCCTAACAAATCAACTTATTATGTTTTCCTTCAATTCTCTAACTTGGCTCGCGAATGAAAAGTTTAGTTATAAAAGAAAAAGTGATACAGATAATGATATGTGATTGATAATAAAAATAATAATAACGTGTTGAAATTAATCTCATAACGATTAAAAACCATTAAAATTCAGTAACCAGGAGATCTCTGCAATCGTTACGCACCATAGAAATGGATGGCTTCCATGTCATTCACTTGTCACGCTCTCTTTAATTCAAAGTAAAGTAGAGACTATGGAGGGCCTAATTAGAGTGCTCTTCAAAAACTTGTCTAGATTCAATGTATCTGGAAGCTCTAGTGTTGGTACAGGAGTACTTAATTACTCAACCAAACACAATCTGTTTAGGTGCTTTGGTTAGTTCATAGACCAAGATTCCTTTCGATTCAATTCAACCCCTATATAAGCAAACATAGTCTATTATGTATTATTAGTTCATTTTTTTAAATTTAATGAAAAATGTATATATGTAATATTCATCAAACTATCATTTCTCTTTGTGATAACTTCTTTTATGAGTATTAATTGAGTAGAGTGTTTAAAATATTAACATTAGAAGTGATGAAATTATTTTAAAAAAAATGCTTATATATGAACTAAAGGAGTAATGTCATTCCACAAACAACAACAATGAGTGATGATGTAATCACTTTTTTAATCAATTACAAATTATTTTCTTTAATATTACTTTTTTACCTTTCTTTTATTCCATACAATTCTTTCTGCCTCTTCTATCTAATTATAAAATTAAATATATTTTTAGTCTTTTAAATATAATAATAATTTTTCATCTCTCTAAATATATTTTTAATAATATAGATTATAATTTTGTTTAAATAAAATAATATTTGTGCACGGGAAAAATATATTATTGATCTATATATTTTTAAATATAAAAAATGGTATTTATGATTCCAATATTTTTAATTAAAAAATAATATACGGGAAAAAATCTATTAATGATTTAAATATTTGTATATATACAAATTTACAATTGATCCAAATATTTTTTTGTAAATGATATCTAAACAAAAATAATGTTTGTATACGTGAAAAAATATATTATTGATCTATATATTTTATATACAAAACATGATATTTATGATCCAAATATTTTTGATTTGAAATTGTATACGGAAAAAAAAATCTATTATTGATTTAAATATATTTATATATGAAAATTTACTATTGATCCAAATATTTTTGTAAATGATACCTAAACAAAAATAATATTTGTATACAGGAAAAAATCTATTATTGATCTGCATATTTTTATATACGAAAAATGATATTTATGATCCAAATATTTTTTATTCAAAAATTATATACGGAAAAAAATTATTATTGATCTAAATATTTTTAATATACAAAAATTTACTATTGATTCAAATATTTTTGTAAATGATATCTAAACAAAAACAATATTTATATACGGGAAAACAAGTTATTATTGATCTATATATTTTTATATAGGAAAAATGCTATTCATGATCCAAATATTTTTTATTCAAACATAGTATATGGGAAAATTTCTTTTATTGATCAAATATTTTTTTATACAAAAATTTACTATTGATCCAAATATGTTTGTAACAAAATAATATTTGTATACGAAAAAAATTTATTATTGATATAAATATTTTTATATACGAGAAATGGTATTTATGATCAAAAAATTTTGATCCAAAAATGATATACAGGAAAAATTTATTATTGATCTAAATATTTTTTTTCTTTTTTAACCTTATATTTAAAATAAATATATCATCTAAACAAATGCTAGTAACAGATCAGAACCCGTGCGTATGCACGAGTTTGTTACTAGTTAAGTGATTAAAAAATTTATAACTTTCTACATAAAGTTGAAAAAAATTGAGTACAGTTGATCCAGATTATAACTCTCTAGCACAAATTAAAGTATGTGTTAATAAAAACTTTTGAATCGTGATGAATTCTCTGAAAAAATTTATATATAAAATAAATTATTATTAAATATTAATGAATTAAAATTTTTAACAAAATAAATGAATGATTTAAAATTTGATATAAAAATATATAATAGAATACATAACAATTAGAAAAATAAAAAAAATGAACATAAGTAAACATAAAAATTATTTAAAAAACAAAAAATGCAGTAATTATTATTTATATTAAGTACAAAAATTCAAAAATAATTTAAATGTGGAGAACACTTATAATAATTTGATGGAAGCAATAGAGAAAAAATTACATAAAAGAGGGGAGGGGGCGTTCGAAAACTACGGTGCCTACTTCACCAATGAACTATGTGTTGCCAGATAGGCAACCGGAGATGAGAACAGCGAACGTTGATGTTGAAAAAAAATTGCAAACCAAAGTGAAAGGAACATGGTTGTAGAGGAACAAAAAATGCAAGAATCCCTAGGAACAAAATTAGAAAAATGCAAACTTTGGGTCGAGGTGCTTAGTGACAATCGCAACACGTCGAAAGGAATGATGATGTCATACGTGGCGCCAGCTGTGGTGAATGGAGAGGTTGAAATTGAAATTGAGGATGAAGACATAGCATCGGAGCTCTTATTATATCTCATTTACTCTTTGCCGACGATTGTGGTAGGAATGTCGAACCAACAACTTCCAGAAGTCAGAATTATATTGTGGTAGGAATGTCGATTCAGTTATTAAAACTTATTGGCTGATTCTTTAGGAGTGCAACAAGTCTTGGGTACTGGTAAATATCTTGGAGTTCCTTCTATGATAGGGAGGAGTAGAAAAGCTACTTTTAAGTTTGTTAAAGATAGAATTTGGAAGAAAATAAATTCCTAAAGCAACAGAAGTCTATCTTAAGCAGGAAGAGAAACTCTTATTAAATATGCTCTTCAATCCATCCTAACTTACATCATGAGTATTTTCTTACTACCTTCCTCTTTAAGTTATGAAATTGAGAAAATGGTGAACTCATTTTGTTAGGGTCATAAAAGAGATAGAGCTAAAGGTATTCACTAGCTATCATGGGACCGACTGTCTATGCCTAAGAACGTCGGTTGTATGGGATTCAAAAGTCTTAGCGTGTTCAATTATGCTATATTCAGTAAACAAGCTTGGAGCCTCGTGACAAATCCAAACAATCTGGCTACTCGTCTATATAAGGCTAGGTATTCCCCAACTACGATTTTCTGAATTCTGAGATCGGGCACAATCCTAACTATGTGTGGCGAAGTATTTGGAGTTCTAAATTTGTGGTGATAAGAGGATACAAATGGAGCATGGGTTCGGGAGAGAACATCCCACTTTTGGGCCAAAAGTGACTTCATGACAACACATCAGTTGTTAATCCTTTGCCAGATAATCATGTTGTGGCAAATCTTAAAGTTTCAGATCTGCTAAGCTCGAATGGTAAATAGTGGAATTTGAAATTGATTTATCCTTTAGTGGAGGTGGAGCTGCGCAAAAATTAGTCAATACTCCTTTATTTGAAGCGTTTTAGGTGGATAAATTAGTTTGGAATCTTGAAAAGTTGAAAAGAATGATATATTTACTGTGCGTAGCGCTTATCGTTATTGCATTAACGAAGCCATTGACACCTCCCTAAGATTGATGAGAAATGGGACTTGATTTGGAAGATGAAAACCCCCCAAGGGTCAAGAATTTCCTTTGGCACTTATGTAGGAATTGCGTTCCTACTAGAATGCGCCTTCTAGACAAAGGTGTCGGGTGCCCTTCTAGTTGTGTTACGTGTAGGGTTGGATATGAGAATAATACCCACTTGTTTTTTAGTGCCCGGAGAGTATCGATTGTTGGGAGAAAGTGGGGTTTTAGCGTACGCTGCAGCAACTAATCAACAATGGAGGAGATTTTGCTTCTGTTGATTTTTCCTTTTTGTAGGTCTCTAATCAAGAACATCAAATAGTTTTCTCAATTATTTTGTGGAGCATTTGTAAATGTAGAAATAACGCTTTATGGAATCTTAACAAGGACTCTCCAGACACTATTTGCATTCGAGCTACACACTTTTTGTCATGATGGAAAGATGCCCAATAGACTAGAACCAGCATTACTCCTCTATCGCAATCGACAACTGATACTAAGTGGAGTAAACCTTGGTTTGGTCGGTTAAAATGCAACATTTATGCATCCTTATCTAATAATAAGGTGTGAAAGTACTTGTTTATTGTCTTATTGGCATTCATGCTTGGCTAAAACATAGAAGCAGCTGCATGTCATACTGTGTACTCTTGCATATATTAATAAGTTCAAAACAGGTACTGAAGCAAGATGTTACAAGTAATGTCATGACATCAACCATGACATCGCGCCTGCAGAACTAAGGAAGAAAGGCTCAGTTTGGTTTTAAAGATACAAAGCCTTATGGAATCCTATGTGGCGCAGTTTTAAAGGTCAAAGAATCAAGTCAGAATATTGAAGAATCAAATCTGAAGATTGAAGATTCAACTGTTACTAATTTAGGAGATAAATTAGGTAACTTATGATTAAAAGACCTTGCTTGTAGCAGAAGAAATCTGCTGATTTGTAACAGCAAGGAGTGTTGTGATTTCAAGCCCAAGTCCAACTAGAATTAGGTTATATATAGGATTCTTTGTAACCTTGTAAACCTAACGATCATAATGTAGACATTAGGATTTGTTGTGTAAGTGAACCTCCCGAGTTGTGGGAAGGTCACCATTGTCCATCTCAAAGCCCGTAGGCAGGAGATGTGTTGTTATTCTCGAAACTGTTAAGTAAGAGAATTATTGTTCTCACTCTAAGCCATTAGGTATGAGTTGAGTATTGTTCTTGAAGGAAGCTTTTAAGCAACTTCAAGATAGTTCTAAGGTGGGAGTATTACGACTCTTAGTCTTAGGATAATTGTGCTGGAAGTGTAACTTCTATTTGAAGAATAACTGGTACAGTATTGATCTAGGAAGAGAGATGGTGATATCTCGTATCTAAGTGTGGTATCTTAGATAGAAGGATCATTGGGTAGTTATTAGGTATACTGTGGCAGTTGCCTGCAAACCTGAGGTTGTTTGTAAGAAAATAATACTACTGATAGTGGACTTCTCTCCTGGCTTGGTATGCCCCCAGATGTAGGTTGTTTGAACCGAACTGGGTGAACAATTCTGTGTGTTATTTACTTTCTGCTGTGTTAATTATACGATGTCACAACATCAGGGATGACATCCGGTATTCAATTGTTAAGCAGTCTGTAACAGAACCAGTTCAGAGGTGACTCTGCATAATTCAGCTATGCAATGTTTATAATGGTTCTGTAGTTTGTATGATCTCAGATTAATCATGGTCAGAAGATATTTTAAGAGATCAGTTGTAATACCCTGCATAATATATCTGCACAGCTAGATGTCTTAACATCGTGCTTGACATCTGAGACTGTCATACCAGAATTTCAATTGGTATCAGAGCGGGCATCCTGTCTGTTTCTGGATGAGATCTTTGGGAGATACTTTCTGGTTTTATGCAAGGTAGATGATGTAATCAACAGATAGAAGAGGAAGACAACAAGTGGCAGTTGGCTTTTCTCTTGTCTTGGATTAAATCACTCTTGGGCAGAAGGGTGATAAGATTGAAGACTCAAGAAGATGTGTGTGCTCTAAGCTGGTTGATTGTGTGTGCTGAATGTTTTTGATTGTGATACAACATTAATAAAGAACCATGAAGGGAGCATGAAGTCTGAGTACTGAGAAAGATTGTGTTCAATGAGGAATTGAACAGAGGGTGCGCTCTTGAAGACATGAAGATGCGTCTTATGTCTTCCATTCATCAAAGTACAAGGAAACATGTGTTGTCCTGGATAAGGGGAAAGTATTACTGTTGTTGTGCTGATTGTGTTTCCAACATGTTGTTTTTCTTGGTGGAAGGTGAGATTACCAAGGATGTGTGTGATGTCACACCTCATGTGATAACTTGCTCTGCTTAATCTGGAAGTGAAAGCAGACAAGGTACTGAAGCTTGAAGAGCAACACTATTGTCAAAAGTGGCAGCTTTGACTTAGTGTGGATTGGAATGGGCAGATTCCAATCTGGATGGCAGTAGTGTTCTAAACTACTTTCATGTTGAAGACTTCATATGACATGAAGAGAGTTACTTGATCTTAAAGTTGTAAGATCTTGGTAACTAGGTGTGTTTGACCGGTGCCAGGACCAGTTTGTTGTGTGAACATAGGGGTGTTCATATTGTTTGGTCCCTAGAAGAGAAGGATGGACCAAACTGTAGGTCTGCTAGACCAAATTGACCAGTAGATGTTGTCCAAGAAAGTAAAATTCAGAAGATTCAAGCGGGAGTGAATATTCTTGAATCGCCTTGTTCAACATTCAACACAGTAAAGACTATGATAAGGTAATATCTGTTACTATCTGATCATGAGTAGGTTTTTGGGTCTAGTATGTAGCTTGAAGATGAAGCAAGCTATTTGTTAGGGTGAAACCGTTGTTATGCCCTATGTGTGTTGCTTACTATTATAAGATGTGGAGTAAGCAATGTGTTTTCTGTTAAAATGAGACTGTTTTCCGCTGCTTAATCTATAGATCACAGTCTAAGTTATTTCAACAGAAAGTATTTTAAGAAGATTCCTACAGCCATAATTGAAGTGTCAAAGATACTTGAGTAATCTCTCAAGTCCACTCATTTTTGACATGGTTCATTATTGCTGATGAATGACTCTTGATCAAAGCCATTCATAAAATCTGCATGCGGTTTCCTGAAAGGAGGAATAAATGTCACACTAAAAGTTGTGACATCTGTGCTGGTATGCAGCTACCAGTTGAAGAACAGATGTTCTGGTGCTAAACAAATGTAGTGTGAGTACATATGTTTGGAACCTACTCCTGACCTGGAAGAGGAGACATCTGACTATGATTGATCAGGACACGATCAATTAGTAATTCTACAACAATGTTCATACATGTGGAAATTACTTATTCTGCTCAAAGTGCCATAACTGATTTATGAAGGTATACCTTTCTATCCCTTTATACAAATAAAATCAAGATGAGCTTATATCTGGTATTTTCTTCTGATCAAAGGAACCAAATGTATATTGTGATTCATTACCATAGAACAGTTGTTGGAACTGAATACTGTGTCTTATACATAGTGAAATATGGTTATGAGTTGTGAACCTCCTTATGTTATATTCATAGAAGGAAGTTATGTTGAAGAATCAAGGATGTCAGAAGGTCTGACTAACTCAGTGTCATGCCATCCTTAAAGTCTATTCCAGATATCTTTTGAGGGAATCTCCTCTTTAGGTATAGACTATGGCATCCACCATCTCTTAATCAGAGTGAGAGTCTGAAGTAGTATGTTGAGATGCTGGCTATTTTTTTTCTTGGTTATGCTGATAAAGAACTCTACTATCTCCACCAATCGGTTATGAACAAAGTTATTAGAGATGTTAATCATTCCAAGTTATCCTACTACAAGCTACAGTAAGTGGCAGACTGTATATTGTATAGCAAGTAACTAAGTATTCTAAATTTGGATACTGTGGCAAGTCCAAGTGAAGGAAGCTTTAAGTTCAAAGATATCCTCTGTTTGTATAAGTGAGGGGGAGTAAAGGAGTTTGAAGATCAGCAATGACAAAGTTAATCTGCATTTAATCTTTATGAAAAGTCTATGACTAATCTCAAAAGCAGATAAACAATGTCGTATAAGATGTCAGGACATAACTCACAACATGTTTTATCCTTGAAACCAGCAAGGAACATTCATTGATTTATCAACTAAAAAATATGTTTTGATGGTGTGTATCACTTGTTCTGATATGGTGCATGATCCAACCATTGCACAAGTACACCTGAAGCAGAATTCTCAAATAAACATCTCTTGATCAAGACATTTGTTAAAATCTAGGTATGTTATGCATTATGCTCAGGTTTATTGAGTCCTTTGTTTTCGTTTTTACTTTCAGTTTCTGAGTCTCTTATAGTTATTATTATAAGTCTAGAGTTTAGGTTATGTTTATCAAATTGTGATAAACACAGGGATTAAGGGTAGTGTTCAGATTCTGTCAAATCTAAGGTCAATCTTTGCAGTTGTTTTGCATAAGATTTTGAGTCTTTTCTTTGTTTAGAGTCTTTAATTCTAGTCTGAATACATGTTGCTTCTTGTATTCTCTGTTGTTCAATATAGATGTGTTGTCTATTTTGAATATGTCTTGGGTGTCTATAGTCTTGAACATAGACTGTCTTGTGTTCTGAGTCATCCAACATAGAAAACTGGTTTTTCTATACTAGTAGATGGATGGGCCAAGTTATTGCATTGTCACAGTAAGTATCCTCTTCTGTTCCATAGAGGAAATAGAGTCGTTGAATGGAATTTTGAAGTCAAAAAGGGGGGATAGTCTATGTCCTATATTCAAAGAAATAAAGTGTGCTTCCCAATGTAACAGACCTGAAATGACAATGTCTGATCTGATGTCGGGACATTAAAGAATAGATTCTCCTGCGTGTAATGTCATTGGTTATTCATTGAAACTGTTCTTGTCTTTAGAAACAGTCAAAAGAGGCTGGGCGGTGGTCAGTGTGTAACAGAATTCCTGCCCTCAATAAGCGCTCCACTCTATTAAAAGCCTTGACTATCGTTACTTCCTATGATCCTCCTATGGCTATAAATAAGCATATCTGCAGCAGGCTTCAGTTATCAGATCACTCAAAGATGTGTTTCCTATGTGTTTGTGTTGGGTGTGTCCAGATTTGGTATTGTGATGGGTTCCTCTATCAAAATCTAATCAGTATATCACAGGGTGGGGAAATCATGGATCTGTACCAAAGATGTTACAGAAATAACAATTACATGCATCCTCGTGTTCTGCCTTTAAGAAGGAAGACTTTAGTTGTGATTTGTGATCTGAGTTATGAACACAATTGTGATTTGTGTTCTGAGTTACAAGGGCTAGTTCTTGAAGAACTACAGTGGCAAGAATTTGTTCTCGTATCTTCTTCCTCATGTGCAGGGGGAGTTACAGGTTCTTCCACTGCATATTATGACATCGTGTTCATCCTTGTCATATTATGGCTAAAAAGGGGGAGAGAGGTTGATGCTGATTTTGCTACTGTCAAAAGAAACAAAGGAAGATCTGAAGACAGAAGTAGAATCAGACTGACGATGTTATGATGTGGTCCAACCTCTGAAACCTGAAGGCTGAAAGTTGAAGCAGCTGCTCTTGAGTTTTCTTCTTACTTGTTTTTATTTGTTTAAATGTATAGTATGTATAGTTTTAGCCACAATAAGACAAAGGGGGAGATTGAAAGTACTTGTTTATTGTCTTATTGGCATTCATGCTTGGCTAAAACATAGAAGCAGCTGCATGTCATACTGTGTACTCTTGCATATATTAATAAGTTCAAAACAGGTACTGAAGCAAGATGTTACAAGTAATGTCATGACATCAACCATGACATCGCGCCTGCAGAACTAAGGAAGAAAGGCTCAGTTTGGTTTTAAAGATACAAAGCCTTATGGAATCCTATGTGGCGCAGTTTTAAAGGTCAAAGAATCAAGTCAGAATATTGAAGAATCAAATCTGAAGATTGAAGATTCAACTGTTACTAATTTAGGAGATAAATTAGGTAACTTATGATTAAAAGACCTTGCTTGTAGCAGAAGAAATCTGCTGATTTGTAACAGCAAGGAGTGTTGTGATTTCAAGCCCAAGTCCAACTAGAATTAGGTTATATATAGGATTCTTTGTAACCTTGTAAACCTAACGATCATAATGTAGACATTAGGATTTGTTGTGTAAGTGAACCTCCCGAGTTGTGGGAAGGTCACCATTGTCCATCTCAAAGCCCGTAGGCAGGAGATGTGTTGTTATTCTCGAAACTGTTAAGTAAGAGAATTATTGTTCTCACTCTAAGCCATTAGGTATGAGTTGAGTATTGTTCTTGAAGGAAGCTTTTAAGCAACTTCAAGATAGTTCTAAGGTGGGAGTATTACGACTCTTAGTCTTAGGATAATTGTGCTGGAAGTGTAACTTCTATTTGAAGAATAACTGGTACAGTATTGATCTAGGAAGAGAGATGGTGATATCTCGTATCTAAGTGTGGTATCTTAGATAGAAGGATCATTGGGTAGTTATTAGGTATACTGTGGCAGTTGCCTGCAAACCTGAGGTTGTTTGTAAGAAAATAATACTACTGATAGTGGACTTCTCTCCTGGCTTGGTATGCCCCCAGATGTAGGTTGTTTGAACCGAACTGGGTGAACAATTCTGTGTGTTATTTACTTTCTGCTGTGTTAATTATACGATGTCACAACATCAGGGATGACATCCGGTATTCAATTGTTAAGCAGTCTGTAACAGAACCAGTTCAGAGGTGACTCTGCATAATTCAGCTATGCAATGTTTATAATGGTTCTGTAGTTTGTATGATCTCAGATTAATCATGGTCAGAAGATATTTTAAGAGATCAGTTGTAATACCCTGCATAATATATCTGCACAGCTAGATGTCTTAACATCGTGCTTGACATCTGAGACTGTCATACCAGAATTTCAAGGTGGAATAGGTGGTTGTATTAGAAATGGTGAAGGTATTTTTTGTTGCAGTCCGGACGGAGTGATTTTCGCGTAGTACTGATGTTGACATTGGTGAAGCCTTAGGTCTCTTAGCTTCTATCAAATGGGTGCTTGATTTTGGTTATGATAATGTGGATTTCTAGTTAGATGCTAAAAATATTGTGGATAGTGTGATCACTCCAAAACCAAACGACTCAAATTTCGGTGCTATTTATCGTGAATGTAATCGCTTATTGACTCAGTCATTTAGGAACTTTCATGTTAAGTTCATTATGAGACAAGCTAATGAAGTTGTTCATACTTTGACAAAGACAACTCCATCTCATACTAGTCTTCACATTCTTACCAATGTTCCAACGTGTATCTAGAATATTATTATTAATGATATGATTTAAGTTTTTTACTATAAACCACAAAACATTGTTGAATCAAGAATATAAACATAACTCAGAATTAAAACCTTAATAAAAATTCCAATTCAAAACCTAAAGTACGACATATATCCAAAATGAAAAAACTTTCACATGTAGTTGTTTTCCAACTACTAACTAGATACATTTTCCTATCCAACCATCAACGCAAGTAGTATGAACACTAGAACAACATATGCATTCCTATCCAAACATCAACGCAAGCAGTATGAACACTAGAACAACATATGCAAATTCATGAAAAGAAAGTTATGCGTTAAAAAAAAAACATTAAACACAGTCTAAGATCCAACAAACAACAATTAAACAATTTCCTGTTAGATCCAACAAACAACAATTAAACAATTTCCTGTTAGATCCAACAAACAACAATTAAACAATTTCCTGTTATGTTTTCATCTAAGTTCTAACACGGTAACTCGGTAAAGGATCAAAACAATTCGAACTCTTAATTCATAATCATATATTAACGACAAACAATTCAGTCATAACTCATAAATTAACTCTTATACAAAATGTAAGCGGAAAATTTCACTGATAAATTAGTTCTAATGTCACCTTGATTCATAATCCTGAAAAAATGAGTGGCTTGATTTTCGTCTATATCTCACACTCTCATTCATAGTTTGGTTTCTGACTCAGTGATTAGTGATTGCAGAGGGACCTAACCACATAATATATTATAACCTTAGTTCTTATCTATTATGGACCAAGACTTAAGGCTCACACTTTTGCCTACACCAATCAGATTTCAGATACTTAAGATTTAATTAAAAGGATTATTTTATCAATAAAAGAGCCTACTTATGCACCCATCAAAATTATGATTAACCGATTTTTCACAAACTAAAATAACAATTGAGCGCATCCCACAAATTATTAGATAAATCTAACACACACATTATCAATTTATTAGAAGTAAATAAAATTTTAAAATTGAAAATCAAAAAATATTTTTCAAAAGACAGGATTGAAGTTGGTTAAAGTCTAAGTAGGATTGACAACTTTTTAAAAAAAGCGTGTTTGTATTCAAGTATGCCTCTAACATATGGCGTCGTCTACGGTGAGAGACCTTACGTAAGCAATGATGTTTTTTTTTCATTTTTATTAATTAGCGGTGGTTTTAAACCGTCACTAATTTTTACTATTTATTTCAAAATGATTACTTGTTCATGTTGTGACGCTTTTACTATTCAATTTTTGACAATTTAAAACCGTCGTTAAATGTTACAAATGAAATAAATAAAAAGTACCACATTTCTTACATGAGTGTCCTAGGTCTATCACCGTAGCCTGACCCCTAGCACCTACACTATTCGCATACAAATATGAGTATGAGTTTCATATTGATGGACTCACACTTAAGGGAAAGATTGTTGGTAAATAAGATGTGAGTATGAGTTGCACGTTGGATGAAAAAGTGGATATTAAACACTTTATAAATGAAAAGATCCATAAATTCAATGCCTTAAAGTTTTGGATTAATATGTGGTGTCCAACTTATTTAAAGTGAGTGTTCAAAGCTCAATATAATGATCTATGAATCTCTTCATGATCTAACATACACCTAAACTAATGATTACGTTTATTTTATTCATATTTTCGTGTCAATGTCGTTGTAGTATTTTGAGTGCTCGTGAATTATTTTCAATGTAAAACAATTAGACAATTTCTCATCCCACCCTATGCCCTTCTTACTCACCATCGAATTGACCAAAATGCCCTCGTGCTTCCGTAGATATACTTCTGGAAGCACCCCTTTTTTGTTTAACGTTGTTTTTTTCGTAGATGCACTTACGGAACTCTTTTGATATGCATCTACTAAAAGGTTTGACGTTATAACTCGCGTCAGACCTTTCCCCTCCCTCATTCTCTTCATTTCAAACTTCTATCTCTCAAACTCTCTAAACCCCAAACACTCTCAAACACTCTCAAGCTCTCAAACACTCGGTCGACATTGTCAACATCAAGTATCAAGATATTTCATCAAGTTCAAATCGTTATTTAACTGGTAAGTTTTCGACATTTTGACTTATTTTAGAGTAGTTTGAAATTGAATTATAATATGATATTTATGTGTATAAATGATTGGATAGGATTAGAGATATTGTTTAGAGACAATGTAGGTGTTGTTTGTAGTTTATTTTGGACGATCAATCAAAAATATTGGGGTTTTGGGATGACTGAACAGTGCAGTTACGCCATTGTTGCGTTTCTGAGCTTCAGGGGCTTCCGTAGATGCACCTACGGAAGAGATGAACGCTAGGGCAATCTGTAGGTGCATCTATGAAAGAACCATACATTTTGAAACTAATATGCTTCCGTAGGTGCATCTACGGAAGCACTATACATTTTGAAACTAAGATGCTTCCGTAGGTGCATCTACGAAAGAGTGTTTTTTTTAATTTCTTGTTTATTTATAAATCATTGTTTATGTATAGATACTATTAGCTAAGTAGATGTTATTACAATGCAGACATTATGACTTATAGGCCGGATAGAGATATACATGGGAGGACTACACAGCACGCATCCGTGCGTCGTGAACGAACGCGTGTATTATCTCAGGTGACTGATGGAGCTGCTGTTTCACCTGATACACCCGCTCCAGCCGGGCCTTCTACATCTGTTCCAGTTGAGGGGCTCTTAGTTGTTGTTCCATTTGATACACCCGCTTCGGCCGGGCCTTCTACATATGTCCCAATTGAGGGGCTTTCAACTGATGTTCCAATTGATACACCCGCTCTAGCCGGGCATTCTACACATGTCCTAGCTGAGGGTCCTTCCCCGTCTACTACTACTTCACGGAGGCCCCGGGATGATGCTGAGGGTTCCTCACAGATGCCACCCCCGCAGACATCGTCGTGGCACTTCTTCTACTTCTACTCCTGTGCTTATGCTAGTGACGGGCGATATATGATCTGCTGTGCCACTTCCGGCGGAACACGAGGATGAGCCGGTGCCAGAGCCTATCTGGTACCCTAGGGGTCCTATAGACACATCCCTTTTGACGGGGTATGACGATCATGCAGCTAAACGTATATGGGATGGAGAGGTAAAATTTTCTTTGTTAATTACTTTTTTTTCTTTAGTTTATGAATTTGCTTATTAATAATTGTGTTTATTTTTTAAAAAATTTCAAGATAGGGATCCGCAGAGGTTCTACAACGACGGCCGAAAGATTGCGGGTCTTGCGCAGCCAGACGAGCCGTGATTCTAGGATGTACTAGCAACTTCTGGCCTGAGGGACCTCTGTCAGGTGGGCTACACGATGATACATAATGGAATGCTGATGGCATTTGCAGAGAGATAGCATCCGAAGACTTCCTCATTTCATCTTCCTTGTGGCGAGATTACCATCACTCTAGATGATGTGGCATGCCTTCTGCATCTACCTATCAAGGGTACCCTACTTGGTCACGGTAGGTTGACGAAGGAGGAAGCGATGGAGATGTTGATTGCTGAGCTGGGTGCGATCCGGATGACGCGCTTGAGGAGGTGGAGAGGACCCGCGGGGCGCATGTGAGGTTTCACACCTTGTAGAGGTTATGTGACACAGAGCTTCTTGCAGCACATTAGGCTGTTGGCGATGAGGTGGAGACCGATATACATAGAGAGCTGGCGTTGAGATGTTACTTCCTATATTTGGTAGGCACTCAGCTCTTTGTGGACACAAGCTCGACGTACACAGACGTTGTCTACCTGACGTACTTATCGGATACAACACGTATCCATGAGTACAACTCGAAAGCAATTGTACTGGCGTACAGTTATTATAGACTAGGAGAGGGATGCCTGTGGAAGGCAAGGACGGTGGCAGGCAGTTGTAACCTTTAGCGATGTATTATGGATGGTTGGCCGCCAGCTCGACCATCCTTGTACGATGTCTTCCAGAGTGCGTCATGCGTTAGTTTGGCTACGCACAGACGATACCTCGCGACACTATAGTCTTCGCTCCTATCACCATGACCCGTCGGCAGTTAGATGAGGTCTTTGTAGACTGGGAGCATCACATGGTTCCTGATGAGGCTCGGGTGACGAGAGCAGAGAACGACTGGAGCTGCGTCGAGGGGTACATCACCTGGTACTACAAGGTGTCACACCCGTACATGCTGCCCACTGCACCTGGAGATCCGCTCAGACCAACCCACGAGGAGATTTTGCAGGCTCATCAGGTTGAGATGGACCACACTCACGATCTCCTTCCTCGGTTTCGTGAGATAGCTGACACAGGATTGGAAGCCATTGCAGATGGTCTATTCCCTGAGGGGTTGCGCAAAGGCGTGTGGTGGATACTATAATTAGGCTGACACATGAGACATTTCTATATCGTAGAAATCGTGCCAGGACTAGTGGGGCACTTGACGCTAGAGGCAGAGCTAGGAAAGGCTTGTGAATAAGAATTAGTTTGTTCCTAGAATAAGGGTTTGTTCTTATTAAATGTAATCATTTAGTGTAATTACTAATATAACCCTGTAACCTCTATATATACAAGAAAAATAATGAGAAAGGCATCAAGCCAAGAATTATTGACATGGTATCAGTAGGTTTTCAATCAAACCTGTGAGTTTTAGGTTAATCTTGGCTTTATTCAGCGACATCCCACTGGGTTGCTTTTGAAATCATCTCGGTAGATCTCGGTTCTCGGTCATCTCTTCTAGGCTTGCGATTCTGATCTCTAGTACTTACAATCGTTTCTCGGCTCCGTTCTTGGTGGTGCTCACTAGTTGCAATTTCGTTATTCCTCCTTGTTCACAAATCGTGTTCGGTTTGGTGTGTTGATTTGGTGTCGGCAAGTTTTTGATTTTGGCAAATTTTAGGTTTCTTTTTGTTTCACGTTAAAAAAAAAATTAAGTGTTACGTGCACCACTTGCTGGGTTTCTTTTTGTTTCACTTGATCAAAAAGAATAGTTAGGTGCATCACAGCATATTCATTTTGGCACTTTGGTCAGTATCTAGTTTTCCTTCTCCACTTATAGTTGTTTGTGGTCATATTATTTTCTATGGCTTCCGAAAAAGAAAGTAATAATATTTGTGTTCGTTTCACCGAAAAGAATTATCCGGCTTGGGAATTTCAATTCAGAATGCATGTCAAAGGAAAGAAATTATGGAGTCACTTGGACGGTGTCTCTAAGGCACCGACAGAAAAATATGCTTTAGAAGAGTGGGAATATAAAGATGCTCAAGTTATCACTTGGATTCTCGGTAGTATTGATCCTCAATTGATTAATAATTTGCGCTCCTTCTCCACTGCTCAAGAAATGTGGAATTACTTGAAGCGTATTTACAATCAGAATAATGCGGCCAGGCGTTTTCAGTTGGAGTTAGAGATAGCTAATTACAAACAAGGTACCTTGTCGGTTCAAGAATACTATTCTGGTTTTTTGAATCTATGGACAGAACACTCTTCTATTATACATGCTGATGTTCCCAAAACTTCTCTCGCGGTTGTCCAAGAGGTCTATAACACAAGTGGGCGTAATCAATTTCTCATGAAGCTTCGTCCAGAATTTGAGGTTGTCAGAGGAGCTTTACTGAATAGGAATCCCTTTCCTTCCTTGGATACTTGTGTTGGCAAACTCCTTAGAGAGGAGCAGCGTCTCCTTACTCAAGACACCATGTCTTATGATGCTATCACATCTGAGCCTACGAAGGTTGCATATGCTGCTCAGAGTAAAGGAAAGGGTCGTGATATGCGACAAGTCCAATGTTTTTCTTGCAAGCAATTTGGACATTTTGCTCGCAGTTGCAGTAAGAGGTTTTGTAACTATTGCAAACAACATGGCCATATTATCTCTGACTGTCCCACGCGTCCTCCTCGACCGGCACAACGTCCAGCCCAGGCATTCCATGCCACTACCAACTCTGTAGCTGGTCCTCTCAGTACTGGTGCATCTAATGGTGGTGCTCTACAACCTGAGATGATTCAACAAATGGTACTTTCTGCTCTTTCAGCCTTGGGAATTCAGGGTAAGTCGTCTAATGATTCTCAACCATGGTTTCTTGATTCTGGTGCATCCAATCACATGACGGGTTCCTCTAAATACTTGCAAAATTTACATTCTTATAATGGCAATCAGCAAATTCAAATTGCTAATGGTAATAAACTCTCTATCACTGATGTTGGTGACATAAACTCTAACTTTCGTGATGTGCTTGTATCACCCGGACTTGCTTCCAACTTATTGTCGGTCGGTCAATTGGTGGATAACAATTGTAATGTTAACTTTTCTCGTGTTGGTTGTCTTGTGCAGGAGCAGGTGTCGGGGAAGGTGATCGCGAAGGGGCCTAAAGTGGGAAGATTGTTTCCGCTCCAATTTACTTCTAGTCATTTATCTTTTGCGTGTAATACTGTTTTGAACTCTTATGAGGATTGGCATAGAAAATTGGGTCATCCAAATTCTGTTGTTTTGTCTCATTTATTTAAAACTGGTTTGTTGGGAAATAAACATGCTTGTACTGCTTCTATTTCATGTTCTGTTTGCAAATTGGCTAAAAGTAAAACACTTCCTTTTCCGTTAGGTGCTCATCGTGCTTCTACTTGTTTTGAGATGATTCATAGTGATGTGTGGGGAATGTCTCCTGCAGCATCTCATGCTCATTATAAATATTTTGTCACGTTTATTGATGATTACAGTCGCTTTACTTGGATATATTTTCTTAGATCTAAGTCTGAAGTGTTTTCGATGTTTCAAAAGTTTTTGACATATGTTGAAAATCAATTTCAAGCAAATGTTAAAAATTTTCGATCTGACTCGGGAGGTGAGTATATGTCTCATGAATTTCAGGAATACCTTCAACAAAAAGGGATCTTGTCTCAACGATCTTGTCCCAATACCCCTCAACAAAACGGGATGGCAGAACGAAAGAAACGTCATTTACTTGATGTAACGCGCACCTTACTTCTTCAAGCTTTTGTGCCATCCCGATTTTGGGTAGAAGCTCTTTCCACAGCCGTATTCTTGATCAATCGTCTTCCTTCTACGGTCATTGATTTTGATTCTCCCTTCTTTCGTCTTTTTAAAATTCAGCCTAATTATAGTGATTTACATACTTTTGGATGTGTTTGTTTTGTTCACTTACCTCCGTTTGAACGAAATAAGCTTGGAGCACAGTCTATCCAATGTGCATTTATGGGGTATAGCAACTCTCATAAGGGTTTTGTGTGTTATGATGTTTCTAATAATCGTTTTCGAGTTTCTCGGAATGTTACATTTTTGATAATCAATATATGTTTCATTCTCTTTCTCCTGCCACAAATGATATTGCTATTCTTCCTAATTTTTCTGTTATGCCTCGAACTATAGAACGTTATAAACCAGGAATCACATATGCCAGACAACGTAGAAAACAGGTTCCCACTGCCCCTCCCGACACAGATCCGCCACCTGATCCTGAACCGGTCGAACCACGACATTCAGGTCGATTATCTAAAGCACCGGATAGATATTCACCAGACAGGTATGATTCCTCACATACTTCTATGTCTGCCTCATTGTCTAGCATATTCATTCCTACTTGTTATGCACAGGTTGTTAAAGACTTACGCTGGGTAAAAGCAATGAATGAGGAACTTCATGCCCTTCAAGAGAATTTTACATGGGATATTGTCTCTTGTCCCCCTGATATCAAACCCATAGGTTGCAAATGGGTGTATTCTATGAAACTAAATTCGGATGGGTCTCTCAACCGTTTCAAGGCTCGATTGGTTGCCTTAGGAAATAAGCAGGAATATGGAATTGATTATGATGAGACATTTGCACCGGTTGCCAAAATGACATCTGTTCGTACGATAATCTCTATCGCCGCTTCTAATGGGTGGTCTCTTCATCAAATGGATGTGAAAAATGCCTTTCTTCATGGTGACCTGACGGAAGATATCTATATGACTCCTCCTCAAGGCTTATTCTCTTCATCTAAGGGTGTGTGCAAGCTTAAACGCTCCTTATACGGTTTGAAACAAGCGCCTAGAGCATGGTATGAAAAATTTCGCTCCACTCTACTTGGGTTCTCCTTTACTCAGAGTCAGTATGATTCTTCTCTATTTATTCATCGAACATCTACTGGAATTGTCCTACTTCTTCTGTATGTTGATGATATGATTATTACTGGTTCTGATAATGCTTCAATTCAAAGCCTTAAACAGCAGTTACAAGCATCGTTTCATATGAAAGATCTTGGTCATTTGCATTATTTTCTTGGTCTTGAGGTTCACTCTACATCCAAGGGTATATTCCTCCATCAACACAAGTATGCCACAGATTTAATTTCTATGGCTGGTCTCCAATCGGCTACTCCAGTGGATACTCCTCTTGAGGTTAATGTTAAATATCATCGTGATGATGGTGATCTGTTGCCTGATCCCTTATTGTATCGTCAACTCGTGAGTAGCCTTAATTACTTGACTATTACTCGCCCTGACATATCGTTTGTTGTTCAACAAGTAAGTCAATTCATGCACTCTCCTCGCCACCTTCACTTGGCAGCAGTTCGTCGTATAATTCGTTACTTGATGGGAAGCTCTCATCGTGGTTTATTCTTTCCTACTGGTCGTTGCTCCTAAATTGAGTGCTTATAATGATGCCGATTGGGCAGGATGTCCTGATACTCGACGATCTGTCACTGGTTGGTGCATGTTTCTTGGCTCTTCATTGATATCATGGAAAAGTAAGAAAGAAACGAGAGTCTCTAAATCGTCTACTGAATCTGAGTATCGTGCCATGTATGCTGCTTGTTCTGAAATAATTTGGCTTCGCGGTCTTTTGGCTGAGCTTGGATTTCCTCAATTAGTGCCAACTTCACTTTATGCGGACAATACAGGTGCCATCCAAATTGTTGCGAATCCTGTTTTTCATGAACGCACCAAGCATATTGAAGTTGATTGTCACTCAATCCGTGACGCTTATGATGACCGCATCATATCACTTCCTCATGTCAGTACTCAGTTGCAGATTGCAGATATTCTTACAAAGGCTGTTCCGCGTCCACGTCATCAGTTTCTTGTTAGCAAATTGATGCTCATTGACAAACAGCATCAATTTGAGGGGGGTGTGAATAAGAATTAGTTTGTTCCTAGAATAAGGGTTTGTTCTCATTAAATATAATCATTTAGTGTAATTACCGATATAACCCTGTAACCTCTATATATACAAGAAATAATAATGAGAAAGGCATCAAGCCAAGAATTATTGACAAGGCCGTGGTGGAGAGCATCAGGATGATGTTCGGCACACACAGTAGTGATGCCTATGATCTATTTTTATGTTTGTATTTTCTTTGATGATGTATGTATGTATGTTATTTTGATGATGTATTCGACATTATTTATACAATGTATTTTTTTTATGAACCTACTATTGAATTTAAAATGCGTTTCTTTAATTTTACATTTGTATTTTTAAATATTATTGTAACCAAAATTGAGTTTTTGAGTGAAATAAACATGGTTTGAAAATTTAGTAGACTGTTCCGTAGATGCACCCACAGAACACTCCTTCCGTAAATGCATCTACGGTAGGAAACACATTTTTTTAAAATTAAATGTGCTTCTGGAAATGCATCTATGAAAGTTGTGGACAAAATTAGAATTTTACGTGGTGACTAAGAGATCCATGGAGTGGGTTGAAAAATTTTCAAGAATCATAGTAGACTTCAAAATAAAGTTATTGACAACAATTTTATTCGACAACATAGAACAAAAGTATTAAATAGTATGAAAAGTGTCAAATTCTGACCAAGATTCTGCTGTGTACCAAACAATTATTAAATAATATATTTAATTCCTTTGCATTATGAAGCATTCCTTTTCCCTTCTATATAAACCAGTTCAAAACATCAACTCCTTCATCTTCAAAACCAAGTTCATCACAGGTAAGTTAAATTTCATGAGAGTTTACTAACATCAATTTCACGTGACGAGTTCACCCAAACACTTCAATATGACATCTTCAACAGTCGATACCTGCAAATCCGAGGATTTGCAGGTTGACATTGAGAAGAACTTGCCACAGGATGTAAGGTCTCAGTGGATTCTTAATGCTCCTGAGCCTCCAAGTCCTTGGCATGTAGCTGCAGATTCTGTGAGGAAAACAGTTTCTAATTTTAGAGGCAAAGTTTCCTCTCTAAGTGATCGATCTTGCGGTACAGTCCTACTTTCAGCTTTGCAGGTTGTTTTTCCTATTCTTGTTTGGGGCAGAAGCTACACTGCTGCTAAGTTTAGGAAGGATTTTCTTGCTGGACTCACTATTGCTAGCCTATGTATTCCACAGGTAATTTTGATCCATTGAGCCGATATCTCATACTCGCGCTCGATAGGCCTGAGACCCGAGAGTGAGAGCGTGCTCCTCTCAAGGTCTCAAGTTCGAATCCTGCTATGTGTTAACAATTTTTGTGTTGAGTCAGTCCAACCAGAGTCTCACTCGGATTAGTCTCTCTTAGAGCCTGATACCGAGGTATTTGAATCTAACTAAATGGTTTCATTTTTCAATGCAGAGCATAGGATATGCAACATTAGCAAACCTTGCTCCTCAATATGGACTTTGTAAGTTACTTAAAATTTTATTTTGATATGTTAATTCTTTTTTTTCCCTTCTCGGTTATTATAATTTAATCGAACGATATGGAATGAAATGGAATAGATACGAGTGTTGTTCCGCCGCTGATCTACTCTGTAATGGGAACTTCGCGAGAGATAGCAATTGGTCCTGTGGCAGTGGTTTCGCTGTTGTTATCATCAATGGTACAGAAGCTAGTAGATCCTTCTACTGATCCAGTTGGTTACACAAAGCTTATTTTTCTTACAACTCTCTTTGCTGGTATCTTTCAAACTTCATTTGGACTATTCAGGTGAAAATTTACTATAAGCTCTTTTGTTTTTAACTTTTATATGTGTAGTCAATATTTGAGAAACTGTTTGTTTTGTTATATAACAGGTTGGGTTTCCTTGTGGATTTTCTGTCACATGCTGCAATTGTTGGATTTGTAGCAGGAGCTGCAATTGTGATTGGGCTTCAACAGTTGAAGGGACTGTTTGGAATCACTCATTTTACAACCAAAACAGACATAATCTCTGTCTTGAAAGCTGTTTGGGAAGCATTTCATAATCCTGTATACATACAACTTTCCCTATCTATTCACTTTTTCTTATTTTTTCTATAAATAGCATATAAATATATTATCCAAAAAGTCAATGTTAACTTTTTTATACTACCACACAAAAATTATACTACTAACTGTCTTTCATTCCTTTTTGACTTTTTTCTTTTTTGAAAGTATTTTTTAGAACATATTATTATTACTAACATGTTGGTAAGATCTAGCTCAAATGACAAATATCAAAATTGTTATGTTGGACACCTTATCCTGTGTTTAAACTCGGGATTTCACAGTTGTGTGTGTGAGTTTCTGGTGGTTATTATTGCTTCGTCTATAGACTAGTTGTACGCGTAAATATTTTTGGTTATTGTCACTTCATGTACCGACTAAAAAAACGTTAATATTAGCATAAATTGAATTACGTGCAGTGGAACCCTCATAATTTTATCCTGGGAGGATGTTTCTTGGCGTTTATCCTAACAACTAGATTTCTGGTGAGTGTTATCATTGAACTACATATAGCTAGTTTTGGTTTGAATTTAATTTCCTCACATTCATGCTCAATATTATATTGCATAATTGATTTTCAGGGTAAAAGGAAGAAGAATCTGTTCTGGTTGGCATCAATTGCACCACTTGTATCTATTGTACTCTCAACTCTAGTTGTTTATCTAACTCGAGCGGATAAAAATGGCGTAAAAATTGTGAAACATGTCAAAGGAGGACTCAATCCAATCTCCATCAATCAGTTAGACTTTAACAGTCCACATGTTGTTGATGTTGCCAAAATTGGACTCGTTGTCGCTGTTGTTGCTCTTACCGTGAGTAATCACTTTCATTTCAATCCCTTCGTTTGTAATTAGTATTTGTTTGTATCTTTTCGTGTTAAATTCTATCAATATTATAGGAATCTGTTGCTGTTGGACGATCTTTTGCGTCAATCAAAGGATACCAGCTCGACGGAAACAAAGAGATGATGTCAATAGGCTTCACAAACATCATAGGATCTCTCACCTCATGTTATGTTGCAACTGGTACTAATAGTCGTTTTACAACGGTTTTCAAGAAGATTGAAATTTCGTCAGAGATTAAAAAAATCAAATTCTTACTTTGTTAACTTCTGATGTGTATATTGGCAGGTTCATTCTCTCGAACCGCGGTTAATTACGCTGCTGGATGTGAAAGTTTAATATCAAACATTGTGATGGCAGTTACAGTGATGATATCACTGCAGTTTTTGACAAATCTATTGTATTATACACCAATTGCTATCATTGCATCAGTGATCCTCTCTGCTCTACCAGGACTCATAGACATAACTGAAGCATACAAAATTTGGAAAGTTGATAAACTTGACTTTCTTGCTTGCATTGGAGCCTTCTTTGGTGTACTCTTTGCTTCCGTCGAGATTGGTCTTCTAGTCGCGGTAATCATTTCTCAATTCCTGACATGACTTCACTATAATACTATTCATGAATAAAAGTTTAGAATGAGACTTCTTCAGATAAAATATATCACATATAACCAGAAGTCCAGAACCATCTTTAAGGCTGTGTAAGATGAACTACAGCACAGAGCCTCAAATTTTTCAATTGAAATTATGGTTAAATACGGCCTCATAATAGATGTGTCATGGTTAAACCATAAAATTAATGAGACACAACCCTGTCAAAAAGACAATAATGGTTTGGTCTATTTATGAAGTCAATGACACTACGAGTGGATATGTGGCAACTTAGTTCTATACTATTTAAGTGTATGTTTTGGTATATCCAAACTTAGAAATTTTAATTCAATTATTCATGTAAACTCAGTGGTGATGGCATGTGTTTATACTTTAATTTTCCATGTATTATATTATAAAGTAGGGTTATTATTCTCCACTACATTACAGGAACAACATTTTTGGCACTAAGTGTGATGTAGAATGGATATGCAGCATTAAAAAATCCCACTTGTTTGGACGCATTAATCTTGAAAACTATAGCCACCTATTGAATTAACTCATTTAGAATATGATTTTCCTAAGGTTGCTATCACACATAAAAAGTTTTCAAGTATCAACACTTTATGGTGTGAGGTCAACTATAGTGTACCTTAGTTGGAATTAATAATGGAATTTCTAGTGCAGTAGCTTTCTCTTTTGAATTAAATCATAGCTTAGTTAGGAATAATTAATTAACATTAATATAATTAAAATTTGTGATTATCTTAATTGGCAGGTGGTAATATCTTTTACAAAGATAATTCTGATATCGATTCGACCAAGCACAGAAACTTTAGGAAAACTTCCAGGAACTGATTTATTCTGTGATGTTGATCAGTATCCTATGGCAATTCAGATTCCTGGTGTTATCATAATACGTATGAAATCCGCGTTGCTTTGTTTCGCGAATGCCAACTTCGTTAAAGAAAGGTATTATTAATAATTATGACCAATGAGTACAATAAAAAAACTAGCATGCATGATCTAATTAATTAATTATGTTCAATTTTGGTTTCAAGAATCATCAAATGGGTTACTCCGAAAGAATCAGAAGATGACAAGGGAAATTCAAAGAGTACAATTCAACTCGTAATTCTTGACACCTCGAGTAAGATTTCTATAATGTTGTTACAATAATATCTCTGAACCGTACAATATTGACTCTGCCGCATGAAAAACATGCGGCAGAATAAATCATATAATAAAACAAGCTGATATCTAATATGTTGTTATAGATTTGGTGAATATTGACACTTCTGGAATTGCTTCTTTGGAGGAACTGTACAAGAATTTGTCTTCACATGGGAAACAGGTAAATTTATTTTAGTTAAAATGGTGTTTCATGCATGTTTCATTAGTTTGTGAATGAATACAATGAACTTATATCTTTTTTTGTTATGATATATGGATAAGTTGGCGATTGTGAATCCGAGGTGGCAAGTTATACACAAGCTGAAGGTGTCGAAGTTTATCGACAAAATAGGTGGGAGAGTTTATCTGACTGTTGAAGAAGCTGTTGTTGCAGGATGCAAGAGTAACCAGTTCTGATAAATTGTTGTAAAATATGAATTAATGGCTACTAGTACCTTTTAATTCAACTTCTTTTCTTGTATAATTAGGAGACGCATATGTGTGTGTGTAAAATAAGATTCCTAGTTTTCTGTGTTGGATTTCCTGTCCCGAGTTTGGTGTGCACGAAATGGGACATTGGAATAAGTTATGTACTAAATTTGAAATTCTTGTTACAGATGTATGATAACTTTATGTACATGTATATATTCTTAGCAATAAATAAATTAACCACTGCATTTGGTATCCTGCCCATGCAAAACTAAAACTATAAAAGATTTTTTATATGGCTTATGAATCTTTCAATTTAAAAATAAACATCAAAAAAAATGTAGGATTTTTTATTTTGAAAAGTCTTTTTATATGGCTTATGACTTAGACATGTGTAGAATAGATAGTAAACTTCTTTATTATAGATGGATTGACACAGATGGATTTTCGAAAGGAAAGGAACAGCAAGCGGTAAATCTAGAACAAAATACAAGGTTGCAAGCGCAAAATCTGTTAGATAAGCTAGAACTCATCCGGAAAAAAAAACTTTAAATTTTATTATAATAAAAGATAATTCTTATAGGCCTTTAATCCAAAATAGAATTAAATAAATAAAACAAATAAACTGAAATTGTTGAAGTTGTAGAAAATAGTAAAATTTTATTTTCAGGTCTGCAACAAAAAGGTATAATACGAGTCATTCTGACATCGGATGTCAAACTTGTGCAAATCTTGTCGAACCATTCCACACGTGGCTTCTTCTTCAATAAGCACAATTGGCCTTTCTACATCAGTCTCCTTCACTTCTAAAGAACTCAACCCCGAGTTATCTTCTTAATAAAGAGCTTCATCTGGCAACATCTTGCTCTAAGTACCAACTAGAAACCTCTTCTTACGCAAAAACACCGTCGCATCTTCTCCCACATTGAAAACTTCAATTCCATGTGTTTATCTCGCATAGGAGGCAAATCGTTTGGTAGCTCATCTGTGGTCAACTCCTTGAAATTCTTTAGGACCCCCTAACACTTCTTCTGAAATGGTTGTTTTATCCTTTACATCACTCATCACCCCTTAGCCAGTACTGGACATAAAAATTCAGTTTCTTTAGTAGCCTCATCAAGCTCCTTTTCACTCTGCGTCATCACCAAGAAACTAGACTTTTTTTCTTCTGAATTCTTATCAAAGTACAAAACAGGAGCCATAGCAATTTTATGTGTGTCTCATATAAACATCATCACGTTAACATATCCTCGATAAGTGATATCATTATCAAACTGCCAAGGTCTACCAAGTAAAATATAACAAGCATCCATATTAAGAACATCAGAAAGTAACTCTTCTCTATAATGTTTTTCGGATGGAGATAGGAACTCTGCAAGATAGTGTTACTCGAACTTAGGAGACCTTGCTTACTCTGCAGGATAGTGTTACTCTCTTAGAGCTGCTAGCCCCCTTATTCTCAGAGTTGGAATCCCAAGGTGTTACACTCTTTTCCCTGTCACCTGAGGATTCAAAGTTATCTTGGGGTGAGTACGTTCGAAAATACGATAAATTTCGAGGGGATTTCTCCAACAATTATGCCTTCGAAACTAAACTGGATGCCTCGGTTACGGTTCATACAGTCTGTAAACTCATTTTCTCCTGCAAGAATCCTTTTAGGTCACTTAAGTATCGAGCCACTTTCTGGCTCTCTCATTCTCCTAATTCATTCTAAGTTGTCATATGACAAAATAATTGTTATTCTATTTAATATGAGCAGGGATTATTTACTCCAAGAATAAGTGTAGAAGACTTACTCCAAATTTTAACCATTGATTTTCATTAATCTAACGATTTTAATTTTTCATTTAATCTAATTATTTTTGGAAATATTTTTCTATATAAAAAAATTAATTAAAGTCGTTAGATTAATGATAATCAATTGTTAAGATTTGGAATAAGTCTTCAACACCCACTCTTAAAATAAATATATCTCTCCTCATTTAATACATAGACACTATTTATTTTAATTGAAAAGAGATGATTGTTTACCTATATTATAACATTATTAAAATGGTTAATCTCTACAACTATTTACACAAAATATTGTTTTTTTAAAACAAGTAAATTTATGTCGTTTCATTAGTAATATATAACAAGGTAAAATGAGAAATAAAATCAAAATTTTGAAAATTCACTTAAAAAACTACTAAAAAATTAAATAATTAAGTCCTCTATTGTTAAAGGTGTGATTATTTGAGCAACATGTCTGTTTAAGTCATGGAGACATGCTAACAAGACTCAAATGACTAAAATCAAGTTAAGTCCTCTGATGAGTACTCTCTCCGTTTTGTATTATAAGTCGTTTTGGCATTTTCACACATATTAAGAAAAATAATAATTGTTGTATGAAATAGAGAAATTATAAAAGATTTTACTAAATTGTCCTTCATTAATTATATGGGAAAGAAAAATTAAAATAATTTAAAGAAAGAGAATAATAAATGCTTAAGAGTGTGTTTGGATGAGGTAATTAGAAATTTTAAGGGAATTTAAAATTTAAAGCAATTCAAATGATTCAATTGAAATCCATTCATTTTAAATTATTTTGTTTGGATGAAGTATTAAGGTAATTCATTGTTAGATTTTTTGGGTATTTTTTTATAAAATATAAATTTTTTGGACCAAATTAAAAAATTGAAAAGTAGGGACCAAATTGCAATTTTTAAAAATTTGAAGGACAAAATTGTAAATTTTAAAAATTATTAAGGACCAATTTGCAATTTTTTAAAAATTTTTGGGGTCAATTTTATAATTTTGGAAAATATGAGGACCAATTTGTAAAATTTGAAGAAATAATAATAACAAATACATTTTATGGAACATGAGAGGAATTTCAAATTCTTTGGTTTTTGGTGTCATTTCAAAATGATTAAATTTAACTTAGATGAAATACTCTATAAATTTCCATCATTTTAACAATTCTTCATTTTTGTATCCAAACAATGGATTTTGGTCAAATCATTTTAAAATCCCTCAAAACATTACTTTCCCTCATTAAAATGCTCCATCCAAACACACTCTAAGGATATAATAGAAAAAATAGTATTAATGATTCATTGAAATTGTAAAACGACTTATAATAAAACACAAATTTTTTTTCCAAAACGACTTATAATAAAAAACGGATGGAGTATTCATTGGGAACCTTCCCTCTTTTTCTTTTTTTTTTGGGGGGGGTGGGGAATTGCCTCTTGTTCTTTAAAATGCAAGGTAAATGGTGTCACAATTATTATTTTTATAATAACAACAACACAATTAAAGTTGGAAATTAATTAAAGTATCTTTTAGAATTATTTAAGAAATTAAAACGAGATCATTTTTAAATAAGAACAACAATATTATGAATAATATTAGTAGTAGTATAATGATCTATGAGTTGAAAAATTAAGAAAAGCTAGTGCTCTATAACTAAAGTCACTGCTTCATGTTCTCAAGCCGAATTACGTCTAAGTTCATTAAGGACTATACGATTTAAACACTAACCCTTCTAGCTCCCTAAACAATAATGCTGACAAATGCACGTTAACCACTGCTGCACGCCTGCATAACGCACATTACATGAATTTTTGGCTTTAAATCTGTGCCAACAGATTAATTTGGTAATCAAATATTTTGAAATAGTTAAATAGTCCTTCAATGTAACTGGTGTTCATCAATTAAGTTTTTCCCTCAAGATTAACCTTTAATGTTCGAATATTTTTTATATATTTTTAATATTTTAATAATTCTTATATGGGCATAAATATTTTAATTATATTAACTATTTTATTAAATTAGTGTCTTAAATAATTAAATATGATAAAATTAAATTAAAATATTAATTAAATTTTATTTATAATTAATTAATGGGTTAAGTATATTTTTTATCCTTATAAATATTTTAAATTTTATTTTTAATCTCTATTAAAAAAACGACATATTTTAGTTCCTATAAAAAATTTATGCATGTAATTTTAGTCTTGTTATATTTTAAAATTTTGAAAATTGTTTAATTATCCTAAAAAATTTAAATTTTGAATAATTTTTTTCATACGTGTTTAGAATATTATAAAATATTTCTTTATCAAATTATAGAATTTTTTATAATGAGAAAAAATAAATATGAATTTTTTATAATATCTGGGTGGTTCATTATCAAGTAGAAAGCTGAGTATCAACCAATGCCAACCATTGATTGATAAGATTGTGGCCAGAATTAATCACTGGACTGCTCATTTGTTAAGTTTTGCAGGGAGAAGCCAACTTGTGAAAAGTGTAATTTTTTCTGTGACTGCGTATTGGCCGCAAGTCTTCCCTCTGTCCAAGAAAATAATCCATCAGGTGGAAGCAATCTGTAGGATGTTTCTGTGGAGTGGAAAAATTGAAGGGAGTAGAAAGGTTCCAGTGGCTTGGGAAAAAATTTGTAATCCTTGTAATGCTGAAGGTCTCAATATCATTTCTCTGGTGGAATGGGGCTAAGCTTCTATGCTCAAGCTGTTGTGAAATGTGCAAGCAAAGAAGGACAAACTATGGGTGAAGTGGTTGGATGCATATTACATAAAGGGCAGAGATACTATGCAATGGAATCCCCCTGCAGATAGCTCATGGATCCTTAAGCAAATTTTGAATAGAAGAGCTGCAATTGACGACAATCAGCAATGGGAACAAACTCTACAATTCGACAAGTTCAATACTGGGAAGCACTACCAATTGATTAGAGGTGGTAGAGAACAAGTCACTTGGAAGAAAGTCCTTTTTCATAACAATGCGAGACCGCGTGCAAAGTTCCATCTTTGGCTAGTGCTTGTGGGGAGAATTCTCACTAAGGATAGGCTTACCAAATTTGGCATAATAACTGATAAAGGTTGTTGTTTTTGTCAAGAGGATGAAACAATTGATCACCTTTACTTTGGCTGTAGGTACATAGAGCGGATTTGGCGGACAATCTTGACTTGGATGGGCTATAACAGAATTGGTGAACTGTGGAATGCTGAACAGGAGTGGATTATAAGAGAAGCAAATAAGAAAGGTTGGAGAAGACAGTTGTTGAAAACTGCTTTAGCAGAAACTGCTCATATGATTTGGAAAGTGAGGAATGAAGCCATATTCCATCAAAAGCTACCTGATGAAGATGTAGTGAAGCAAATCCATTATATTGTGGCTATTAGAGGCAATATGTTAAAGAGTCTTAGCAATCATATAAATAGATGACCTTACTATTACATTGTATGTGCTAAGGGTTTGTCTGTTAGTTTTGTTTGAAATCTGTGTTCGGGATCCAAATTGGATCGATTGTTCTGGGTTGTTCTTGAGGAATAAAAGTTATCTATTCTCCAAAAAAAATATATGAATTTTTTAAATTTCAAAAGATAGTGATAAAAGTAATGCAAATTTAGACTTATAAATCAAATTTTGAGTTTCTTTTTATTCGAGGAACTTTTTACAATGCTCTAAACATGTCTCTAAAATAATCATTCAAAAATATACATCATCTTAATAGTATGGACTAAAATTACGTGCATAATATTTTTATGGAGACCAAAATATGTCATTTTTTAATAGGGACTAAAAATAAAATTTGAGATATTTATAGGGATCAAAAACATACTTAACCCTTAATTAATTAATTGAATATGAGTTAAAATATGATTGAATGTCATGATGATCCATTTCAGAAAAATAGAAACTTTAATTGACCATCACTCTATTATGGTCTTCAATATACCGCACAGAAATAGTTTATCTCTTCTCATCTAAAGAGTATTCAAGACATTAAGAGTACGGACTAAAGAAGACTCACACAAGTCATAATATATGCGTTGTTCGTCTTTTAACCTTCAGGATTACTGTCAACATAAACTTTCTCAAAGAATTCATATTACTAAAATCAATTTGTAGGTCTTTCAATTACATACATGTGTATATGACTATCTGATTTCCATACTAAATTACCCCCTCCATTCCTATTTATAAACAAATTTTGACTTTTTAAATTTATTGAATAAATTTTATATTTGGATGATATAAAGACTAGATACATCATTTATTCAATAAATATAAAAAGTTAAAATTTGCTTATAAATAGAAATAGAGGAAATATATGTTTTACTTTATGAAAGTGTATATTCAATTAACTGTTATCAAATTAAATGAGTTAATTAAAATCAAAAGCACGTCAATTTTTAAATTATTTTACATTTTAAAGTTAATTATCACTTCAAAATAATAATGGAAAACTACAATAATTTAAGGAAATTTCTTTGGCCACCTCCAAACCTTCTAGTTCACCTCTGGTGAAAAACCTAAACTACCCCTGACTTCGAAAATGCATTTCCGAAATGAAAGAAAAAGGTGTTTTCGGATATGCATCTCCGAAAGCGCCTTTTTTTTCGAAAAAATTGTCTTATTTCGGAAGTTCATTTCCGAAAACAGCATTTCGGAAGTTCATTTCTGAAATAATGCGCGTTTTGCAGATTTAGCAAAACACTCCCCCTCCCCCATTCATTTACCCTAATTCAACATCAAACACAACCAAAGGAGAAATTTTGTGCAAACACTTCCAAGGCTACATCAAAGGCTCCAATAAGCTTCCTATACTACATTAAAAAGCACTTTAATCTCTTCAATCGGTAAGCATTTTGAGTTTTAGATCTATGATTAAAATTCATATTAGGGTATTTACAAATAGCAAAAAATGTATTAGGTTAGGTTGGTACTGATATTTAGGATGTTTAGAATGTCTAGACATAGGTTTGAAGTTTGATTTTGGGGTCTGCCATTAGAGGTTGCAGAGAAGTTCTGTGCAGGGGTGATTCGGAAGTTCATTTCCGAAAACACCTCCATCCCAGTTTCGGAAATGAACTTCCGAATTGTATCAGAAGTGCAATTTTTTTAGTTTTTTCTTTTGTCTCGCATATTAATCGATTTCAATTGTTTACAAGAACATGTCAAGCAACCAACCAGCACGCATCAGACAGGGTAGAGAAACCCAGACTGCGTCGGATAGACGCGAGCGGGCGGCGGCGCAGCTGGCGTCGACACAGGGACGGGGGCAGGGTCGGGGACAACGTGTGCGAGTTCCCGTGGACGTGGGAGAGGGTACCTCTTCATCTGGATCTAGGAGTCGACTGGCTCGGGTATCTTCTTCCCGCCAGCGAGAGGAGGAGGAGGAGGAGCAGGAGGAGGAGGTGGCAGTGCCATACCACGAGCCGGAGGGGGTACTGGATGTTTACCCTCCACCCGGGGAGGAGGATGAGCAGGAGGACAGCTACCCGGGAGGGCCCTTTGACACTTCCGTGCTGATTAGCTACCACGATCACGTCGCTCGGCGTATCTGGGAGGGAGAGTTATTTTTTTTAATTTAACCGTTTATAATTTAGACGTTTATTCGATATTTTCTTAACGGCTATTTAACATATGCTTTTATTTGTTTTTTTTTGTAACAGGAGAGAGATCCTTTGAAAATGGTGAACCACGCCGGAAGATTTTCAGTCTGTTTAAACCAGCAGCTGAGTGGTTTAACGACGCGGTGCGAGGTTCAGGGTTTAGCGGGCTCTGCATGACGGTGTACACCACCATCAACCACGGCATGCAGGGGGCATTTGTGGAGCGCTGGCACAAGGAGACGTCTTCTTTCCACTTGCCGGTTGGGGAGATGACGATCACCTTGCAAAATGTGCAGTGTCTTCTCCACCTGCCCATCAGGGGGCCGCTGTTGACCCACTCCCGGATCCAGAGGGTCGAGGCCAGTCAGTGGATGGCACTCTATTTGGGCATGGAGCCCGAAGTTGCTGACTTCGAATGCATCACGACAAATGGGCCTCATATCCGGTTCACCACACTAAGCCGCTCTTTCGAGCACCACCTGGACGTGGCGGCCGATGCCGAGGAGGCGAGTGACAATCTATTCACACAGTATCATCGCGGCTGCGCTCTCCGGTGCTGGTACATGCATGTGGTAGGCGCTGCATGCTTTATGGACAAGAGTGCAAGGTACGTCGACGTGACCTACCTCCGTTACTTCATGGACCCGGATACCGTTCACCAGTGGAACTGGGGGGCAGCTACTCTAGCATACCTCTACCAGAAGCTGAATGAGGCCTCCAACTGGAGGACGAGGCAGTTGGTCGAATCCTGCACACTACTTACGGTACGTTTCATTTTAATTGTTTCGTATTTATTTATGTTTCGTATTTATTTATGTTTCGTATTTATTTATAATACATTATCGTGTTTTTGTTTCAGAGCTGGATCATCTCCTACTTCTCCCGCATCCACGACTTCCACATCGATCCTGTGTACGTTGACGTCATGCCCAAGACCGCCAGATACGTTCTCCAGAGGGGGAACAATGCGGTGGGACCATACCGTGGATACCTGGACCGCACGATGCACGACGACGTCACCTGGAGGCCGTTCAGCGACTACGCTCAGATTGTCCCCTTTGACGACATTGCTTTATATTCAGGCTGGTTGGCATGCGGGACCGGCATCATGGTCCGGTATCTCCCTGAGCGGTGCATGCGTCAGTTCGGATTCGTGCAGCAGATACCCAAGTCACCCTTTGAGGCTGCTCCCGACACAGTGACCCGAGTGCAGCTCACTGCCATATGGGAGGACTGGCAGCATCATGTGGTACCACAGGAGTACCGTCGCACTCGGGTCACACGGGACTGGCACAGTGTGGAGGGATATGTCACATGGTTCTACCGGGTGTCACATCCTCTACTGAGACCCGACGTTCCCGGCGCTCCTAGGCCAGCACACGAGGAGATCCTGGAGAACCAGCAGGCCGAGGATGACCACGCCATTGATCTCATGCCGATCTGCCAGCGGATAGAGATGCTTGGGCGGGACGCGTTGGATCGAGGTGTCGTTCATCAGGGTGGTCCAGAGGCAGTCGCCGTGATGGAGATGGTCGTCACTGATGCGGACCGTGCGGCGACATACAGGCGGCAGAGGAGGTCCCAGGGAGAGAGGGTTAGGCACACCCAGTAGTGGTCGGGTTTATTTATTTTTTGTTTTCGGATTGTATCTTTAGCATACTATTTTTATTTGGATTTGGATCGGCTTGTATATATTACTTTTTTTATCATATTAGTTTTTTTTGTTTATATGTCGCTTATTTTATTTCCCGGTTTCCTTTAATTAAAAATACGAGACTGTTAAGAAAAACATAAAAAAAAAAACACAGTTTCTGCATAATTCGGAAGTTCATTTCCGAAATCCCCCAAAATCTGAACAAAGGTGTTTTCGGAAGTTCATCTCCGAAAACACCCCCCATGAGGTATTTTCAGAGATGCACTTCCGAATTGTGGAAATTTTTTTTAAAAAAAAATGCTTCGGAAGTTCATTTCAGAAGCAGGGGTAATTTGGATTTTTCGCTGGGGGTGACCCCCATAGGGAGGTGGCTAAAGAAATTTTCTAATTTAAAAATTATTTTACATTTCAAAGTTAATTATCACTTCAAAATAATTATGGAAAACTACAATAATTTGCCAAACTTAAATATATAAAAAATAATCAATTTAATCTACAAATTATTACTCCCTCCGTCTCATAATAAGTGTCTTATTTAAACTTTACGCGGTTCTTAAGAAAATGATTAGATGTGTTGGTTTGAATGAAAAATTAGTATCATTTACTAAAGTACCCTTATTTATTATAGGTATTGGAGTAGTTGAAAAATGTGAAAGTTAATATATAGGGATATAGTAGTGGAAGAAAAATAATAAATGTTGCATTAGTATTCTAAAGAGACATTTATTTTGAGACATAGAAAAAGTACAAATAAGACACTTATTATGAGACAGAGGGAGTAATACTTGATCTCATTGTCGCATTATCAGTAGAGTAAATTTATGTACTTGAGTTTATTCTTTCAACTCAATTACAGTTCTGTCCCAACAAATTAAACAAAAAGAGGATTATACTTTAAAGAACTTATGATAATAGACGACAGAAAATGCGATATTGCATTACCAAAGCTTAGCACCACAAGTACAGACTTCAAACTTAAACTTATACGAAGTTCTTTTAAGAAAACAACAACTAAACCTTATCCTATTAGATGGAGACAGCTACATAAATCAATTTTTGTCATAATATTTTATCAAGAACTATCTTTCTATCCATATGATATACTCTCCTTACTACATAATCTACCGGTATTCTCTCTATATATTCAAACCACCTAAATCTATTTCCCACCACCTTTTCCTAAACCGTGTATTTGCTATAGTAAAATTCAAAGCCGATGAAAACTCCAAGATGGATTTACCTCTCATGTGTCAAATCCCTCATGTACACTCTCAAATCCTCTTGCCACACTACCTACATGTCCATTGAGATCCCCTCATAGGAAAACCTTCTCTCCTTGGGTATATCATGTAGTAAACATTCTAAATCAACCTAAAATTTTACCTTAAGGTGTTCTGCTAACCCAACCTGAGGTGCGTAAGCACTAATAATATTAAAGTATGGATGGCAAGCAGGCCCGCACCCAAACCCAAGTCAACGGGTGAAAACCCGAGTTGATTGGGTTTGGGTTCGGGTGCGGGTTTGGATAGTGTAAAACCTGCACTCGACCCGTTGTCATTCCTACATTAAAGGTGTCTTGTTCGACTACAAATTTCAAAGCTATGATTCGATCTCCTTCTCTTGTTACGTCCACAATATCCTTCTTCTTTTCCTTATCTACAATAATCCCCATCCCTCATTTCTCGGGCTAACTTTTCTAGTGTACCAAAACTTAAATTTTGAGTTGTCTAAATCATTTCTCAGGCTAACTTTTCTAGTATACCAAAACTTAAATTTTGAGTTGTCTAAATCATTTCTCGGGCTAACTTTTCTAGTGTGCCAAAACTTAAATTTTGAGTTGTTTAAATCTTTGGCTTTTTCACTCTTCCACTTAGTTTCTTGTAAGCACATAATCTTCCTCTTAACCATAATGTCCACTATTTACATATATCTTCGAGTAAGTGTGCCCATATTCCATGATCCAAAGCGAATCCTCCTCTCATGAACTAACTTTTTTATCCACATCCACTCACAAAAACATAGGAATTATTGCTTATTTTTCACTACATCCGGGCGACTATGCATCAGCCCTTACTCTTTTGACACTGTAATCAAGCCTTAGAGCGTGTGGCTTACGGGAAACGACCTAGCATTCACACTATTTAGAGGTGCAATTGCGGTGTAAATTAAAATCACGAACGTAACATCATTAAGAACTGCATCAAACAATTTCATGTATGTTCTTTCACGTCTTACCAAAAATGAAAATTTTAAATATGCATCACAGCAACTACAATGACCACAATCACAACACTTACAACGATGCAATTTAAAACAATGCCTCTTACAAATCCTTATATCATTTTTAGAATATTGATAATGGGAGCAATTAGTTGATACTCTCATGCAACTTTATAGATCAAATTGAGATGAAGTCACAAATTTAGGATTTGTGTCAATTAATAGACATGTGATTTAAATATTTAGGTAATTAGGTTTAAGATGAGATTTTAGGGAGGAGGATTTTGGGGAAAGAAGATTAGTATGGCAACGATTTAAGTGGAAGCGGATTTTGCATCCTCCACCTTGCCCCCGATTCTCCACACCTGCATGTGTTTCCTTTCGAGGTTGGAACTTGGGACCGCACGGCCACCTTCATTTTTCCTAAGGCTGTTCTCTTCTAACAAAGGGTGTCAATTACTAGATTCTAGTTTTCCATGTTGTCCTTGCTTTGCTATTTTCTCTTTGTAGCCAAAGAATAAAAAGGTTTACAACTTCAAAGCAGACCAACTTCCATTTCCTCTTCAACGCACTTGGTTAAATTATTTATCTAAACACTTTCTAAAGTTATATTAAGAATCAACAAACCAATTTCAAAGTCAAATAACCAATCCAAAGATGTCCCTTGGTCTAACACAATACTGCCAAAGGGGAAGGAAGTAATTTAGCACAGATACAGTCTATCATCAACAAAACTCACCTACTTGCTTCATAGAAATTTCACCAATAATACAATAACCACAAAAAAGAAAGACTCCGGTGAAGGAGTTATACATCAAACAGCCCCTCTTTCCTAGGAATCACTCAAGTTTCAGACATTAAATCTGATGTTCACAAATTGTACATAGTAATCATAACAAAATAAGTTTGATTTAGCTATTTCGCACCCCTTAGAAATCAAACAATCGGGTGGAATAAACCTTCTATTATGAAGCTATGGGAGCATGTGCAAGGGGATACAATACAATGAACTATGACATTCTTCTTCAATCAATAAGACAGAAACATATGTTACAGTAGTGATCAAAAGAACAAAAGAAAAACTAAACTTTGAGATTATAGTTTATTGAAATAACTTATCAAAAGTATAAACACAAAAATCACCATACATTACAAGCATGCCAATTCCAAGCATGACAAAATGAAAATGCTAAACCAAAAATAAAGAAACAGAAGCTACCTCCTCTTCATGTCCGCGTACACGTCGCATCAAAATCATCCGGAGCAACACGAGCAATCCAACTACTAAGCGTTCTCTTAATATCCGAGTGATTAACATAAGCCAACTCATACATACTACACAAATTAACAACCAGTGTCTCATTCAACGCAACCGTAGGAACCCTTTCAAGAGCATTCTCTAACACCTTGATTGAATCAGACAAATCCCTCAAATACATCAAACAAAGAGCTTTATTGTTAAAAGCAACTATATCACTATGATCCCTTACAATACACTCTTCATATTCCCTCACCGCAGATGCATAATCCTTCCCAACCATATACACCAAAGCCTTGTTTCTATTCACAAGATTCATAAACTCAACCTCACTCAATGACCCATTGTTCTTCCCATCAATTTCAGCTTTCAAAAACGAAGCTTTTGCACCTTCCAAGTCACCAGTTTGTAATTGAATATACCCAAGTTGCGAAATCAAATAAGGGTCAGTAGAATCACGAGAGAGTAAGCTTTTCATCAAGCTTAAACAAACACCAAACTCTTTGTGACTCAAATGGTGACCAATTATACAATTCACAACAAAAACCTCTCTTTTTCGCCAAACCCGAACGGATTCGATTAAATTGTTGTTTTCTTTGGTGTTAATCTTCTCTCGCACGAAATCGAGGAGACCGTATAACCGATCAATTCCTTGTTGCCGTTGCCCTAATTTGATCGGAATTAGAGCATGAAGCCACCGGAGAGAAAAGGGAACCATAGATCCGACACGGTTAGGGTAAATTTTCGGGTAGGTTTCGTATTGGTAATGTGAACTATCGAGATCTTCGACGGAATCGAGTTCGGAAGAAGCTTCATTGAAACGACGTAGTTTGGTGAAAGCGAGGGCGTTGAAAGCGAGGTAGGTGAGGTGGTCGTGGGGTTTTTGGAGAAGAGAGAGGGCTCTGGCACGTGAGACTTTGTCGATGATGGTGCGCCACGCGCCGCGGTTGGCTAGGTCTTGGAGGGAATTGAGGTCGTGGCAGAGTTCGTCTAAGGGGTGTTTGTTGGATGGGTTGTGGAGAGGGTCGGTTTGTGATTCGGATCTTGGAGGTTGCGACTCCATTGTTGGAGGGGAATGAGAGAGACGGTGGTGAGGGTGGTCGGAGGAGGTGGCGGATCTCGCCGGAGTTAATGTTGGCTTTGTTGGTTATTGGTTAATGATTCTGTACTGATTTGGGATTTATGTTGGGCCCTATAGTCAAACTTTCAAAACTCCAACAAGCCTACAACCTTTATAGGAGTTTTTTATTAGCACCCTTTATTTTCTAATACACTACATGACATGTTAAATTGCACTTATTTGGATTTCAAGTTAGAGTGTTTATTTTTTATTTTGACAGATTTTTTAAATTAAAATCTATTTGGTAAAAAAAAATTATTTTACTTTTTACTTAATTTAAATTTTTTTTTTTACTAAAACTGAAAAGTAAATAAAATTTATTTTTGTTTTAAAGACAAATGTTTTTAAAAACAAAAAAAAAAAAGACACATGTTTTTAGATAGATTTCTTTCTTACCAGGAAGTCAGATATGAAGATTTGCTAGAATTGTAAATTTATTTTAGGGGAGATCTTGACTCTTAAACATAAAATTTTAGTTATGGATGTAAGAATTAATGTGAGATAAAAGAGAAGAAGTAACATGGGAGCGTCACAGGTCAAGTGGTGGCATTTGAAGGGCGGAAAATAAGGAATTTTCCAACACAATATTTTATAGAGAGGGTTTGGACAGTTATTGGGAAGTGAAAATGATATATGGAATAAGATGGCTCAAGAGATTAGAAAAACGGCTAAAGAGACGTCGGGTGAATTAAGAGGTTTTGAACTTAGTGTAAAGAATCATGTGGTTGAATGAAAGTGTCCATAGTAAAGTTAGAGTAAAAAAAGATTGTTTTAAAGAATGATATAGGTGTAAAAATGTCGAAACTTGGAGAAAGTACAAGAAAGTTAAGAATGAGACCAAGAATGTGGTGAGTGAAGCAAGAAACCAAACTTTTGACGAATTATACCAATCTCTAGGAACCAATAAGAGAGAAAATTTTATATATAACCTTGCTAAGTAAAGAGAAAGAAAGACTAGAGATTTGGATCAAGTGAAGTCTGTTAAAGAAAAAGAAGGCAAAATATTGGTTCAGAAAAAGGATATAAATGATAGGTGGAACACGTATGTCTATAATTTATTTAATGAAGGATATGATATCTCGTCAGACTCTAACATGCTCAACATTAGAGAAGAGGATCAGAACTATAATTACTACCGTCGGATTCGGAAATAAGTGGTAAAGGAAGTGTTGAAAAGAATGAGTAACAGTAAGGCGGCTGAACCAAACAACATACATATTAAAGTGTAAAAAAAAATTTAGAGATAGAGATATTGAGTGGCTCACCGAACTCTTTAATGATATTATGAGGTCAAAGCACATGCCCATTGAATGGAGAAGAAAAACTTTAGTTTCAGTCTATTAGAACAATGGGACATACAAAATTATGCAAATTATAGGGAGATTAAACTTTTGAGTCATACCATGAAGTTATGGGAAATACTTATTGAACAGAGATTAATAAAAAGATCTAAAGCATAAAGTAAAAGCTAAGGAATAGAAAGATCTAACCAAACTAGAAACAAGCATTTGATAATAAGTCAAAATGAGCATTCATTTTACTTTGAATTAAGCAACAAGTAAAGTAAGCAGGTGAATAGCACAAAATCCAGGTGAAAACCAAAGCATCAGATGAATCTCATAGCACATATGAAATTCCAAGCATTAGATGAAAGCTTAAGGTCTCAGATGAAATCCAAGTATCAGATAATTCTCAAGACACATATAAAATTCGCATTCACCAGATAAAAATTCAAAGTAATAGTTAACATTCCTTGCATAAAACAAATAGATAAAACCCAAGGAGTCTGATGAATCTTCTAAGGTCTCAGCTAAAAGTCTTAGGCTCTGATGGATGGTCCAAATGAATCTTAGGTCGTAGATGAAAGTCCAAAGCAAATGATCTATCCTAAGTCTAAAAATTCAAATCTCTACAGTAAAGAATAGTAACCATTGCTCAATTAAGAGGTTTTTTTAGGGTTTTTCCTTTATTAATGTCTTGATGAAAAGAAATAAAAGGCCCAAGGGCAAAAGAAAAAAGACAATAAAATCAATGGAAAAAAGATAAATTACATTAAATAAAATGACATGAATGATAAAATGTTAAAAGTAAATTGCATAAAAGTAAATTGCAAGAAATTAAATAATGTTAAAGTAAAGTTAGTACAATCAGTAATGTTAGTATTAGTATTAATAATCCAATTCAGGACAAGTTTAGCACTATGTTAAGCAATCATAGATGTACTTATATAGAAGTGGCATCTATGAGGCCGGTCAATAACAATTTATGTACCATACTTGTTAGAGAAATGATACGGACCATTCTCCTAATACAAGTAGCACAAGTAGAAAAACAAGAGGGATCAAGCACAAAGGCAAGGAGATAGGTCCATTACATCAATCATTCTTCATGATAACTTAGAATAATCTTATCATCAATCCAAAGTATCTCAAATGATCAAATGATCAATTGAAAGGTAGATTTGAAATAATAAAAGTTCATCCATCATCAATCCAAATTTCATGAACAAGATGGACTTCTAATCATCCAATTAACCAAAAAAGAAAAGGAGAAAGAAAGAGATGAAGATGGAGAGAGAAAAACCAAATTGGATCACAACATTGATCAAGTCATCATCAAGATCAAACACCTTTCTTGGTGGATTAAGGTCATAAACCAAGATGATTTTTAAATTGAAATGCATGAATATAAATTAACAATATAAAATGCTTCAATATAAATTAAAATGCATGAAAAAAAATTAAAAATGATTTTTAAATTCAAAATAAAAGGGAAAATACCAAAGTAATATCAAATTATCAAATAAATGTATAAAAAACCATAAATGGTGTAAAGTATTTTTAGAGTCAGAAAACTATTTTTAAGCCAATTAAAACAAGCCAAAAATGAGAAATTAAAAGAAAATAGCAAAAATAAAAACAAAAGTCTCAAAAAAATACATAAGGTGTAAAAAAGAAGAAATATTTTTGTGAATTTTTGGAATTATAACTGAATTAAAATCAAATTTCTAAAATAAAACCAAATTAAAACAAATTAAAGAAAAAGAAAAGAAATTAGGAAAAACCAATGCGTTGGATCAGGGCCTCACTAATTGACGTGGCGGATCCAATGGATCTAAAGCTAAGGAGCGTGGTGGAATTGAGCTTGAAAAATATGTTGGATCCATTTAAAATCAACCAATAAAGTTAAAACAAATGACCTCATCTCATTGGCCAAAACGTTTAAAACAAACTCGGGCCACCTATTTGCACCTCCGGTCATCTCTCACTGGAGTTCTGAAAATGGCAAAGTTATGTTACAAAAACTATACCATTGTGATCGTTACATCAGTGGGAATCCAAACATAACCTCCATTAAAATTTATTCAACTGTATGAAACGGATTTTAGAAAATACGGTGCATTTTCAGAAAATGAAATTTAAAATTAAATGGTGAAATAAACAGATATATGAAAGCTGGTGTAGGGGAAAGAATCAGGGAACCAAGAGCTACATAATGGTATCGAGTTGGAGTCAAAATGATGCCTCTAACTACCTTGTCCAGTGGTGATTGGAGTAGCTGAATTGGTGACTTGGTTAGAACAATTCATAGATTCTCAAGGCTTGGGAATTGTTGCAAAAACTCCCGGAGATGTTAGGGATGTTAGCTGAATCAAGAAATGTAGCTAGATAAGCTTGAAATTAAAATACGATTTCAAACATTTTGAGAAAAAAGTTGAAGTTGGAGCAGGGTTTCTAAGGCTATGAAAGCTTGGAATTGAAGGGAGTAGTGTCCTCAATTTATACCTTAGGATACGTGTGAAAATGATGCAAAATATGTGTGAATCATGAGCAAGTAACGTGTGACAATCCTTGAGAATGAAGTCACTCAAAACGCAAGCAAAACCTTCACATTTTGGGTCGTTTTTTATCTTTTGCAATCACTAATCAGGTCTAGGTCCTAAACACGTGCAAACTTTGACTTAATTTGGAGAAATTTGATGATTGGTAAAGCTGACTTTGAGCAAAAAAAAAGTTCATGAAGGCAACTTTGAACCAATGTGATGTCTTGTATAATTGACCTTTATTTCTCATCCTTGTTGCAAAATAATCACATCATCATGGAGAGTACAATATGAAAAGAAAGTATTGATTTGGATGCTTGAATAAAAAATTATAATAATGTGAAGTTGGTACCATGACTTGAAATTACAAGTCAAAATAATTCTATGTCCAAAATGACCTATAATGTTCTCAAACTTTTTATGGCTTTCCAAGCATAATTGGCCTTTGATCCTTGAAACAAACTTGTAGACGAAATCAAGTGTGATAATTGGAAAAAGGAAGCACTTAAAGAGGTTGAGAAATGAGTGAATTATGATCTTTGAAATTTAGGAAAAATTCACTTGAATACAAGTCAAATTTCACTAAGTCCACAAATGACCTCTAATGTCTTCAAATTTTTGATGATCTTCCAAGCATAATTGGCTATTCACTTGTAAAGAGAAGTTATAGAGGATGAAAAGAAGAGTCATTTTCCTAAATAAGCACTCAAATATATTAAAAAATGAGCGAGTTATGATATTTTGAACTTGAACTCAAAACGTTGACTTTTTGGTCAAACCACCTTGATCAAACTTGAATCTTTTGAGATTTTCTGGCAATTTAAGGAACATTGATGCACATATGAACCGCCCATCATGGATTCTTGATTAAACTTTGATTGGATAAGGGCAAAGCTTGAGGTTACTTCATGAATAAGGCATGGAAATAAACAAATGAACCTTGAAAATTTCTTAAGAAGTGAGCAACCAAACTTTGGACAAATTTTGATCAATTGATGTTGAATGACGCTTCAGGATGATTGACCTAAGATTATAGGTCAATCCTTGATGGATAAGCCTTTGAGAAGAAATGTTGACCATGCTTTAACTTTGAATAACCAAACCATAGTTGATGAAACCATGCTTGATACCCTTGATCCAATCCCTTACCTTGCAAAGCAAATGAGAGAAACAAAACATATTTTGGTATTTTGAATAAGATTAGTGACATATAAAGTATATACACAAAGTAGAAGAAAGCAAACAAAGAGAGTGTCTAATGATCTCCACAAAGGCAAGCTGAGAGAGAGAGAGAGAGAGCCAAGTTTATGATCTTGATATGATGTGTGATAAATAAATTATATGTGATCATAGGGGTAAAAATTAGGGTATGACAGATAGCTGCTCCTCCACATCGGGTACCTTCACAGTTGGCTCATCCACACCTGACACCTCAATAACTGGCTCCTCCACAGCGGGTACAGGCACAACTGGCTCCTCCATAGGTATCTACTCACCCACAAGCATAATTACAGGTGCCTCCTTCGTAGTAGCAAGTCTAGCAGTCCGGCGCCGGGGTGCGGGGAACTGCACCTGCTCAGGCAACCGTTTTCGGTGAGAACCGGTTGAGGGATGTCTTCCAACCCGCTGTTAGGAAGCCTCTGTCTCATCCCTCCGGGCCCGAGCTTCCATTCTATCAACAAGTTTGTCCGCAACGGAATCGTCTTTACCCATGGTCCTCACTGAAACAAATAAATAAGGCAAACAAAATTAGTTAAAAATGAACTACCAGAAATTTCAAAATTTTCAATATTTTTCAAAAAAAATGAACCACCAAAAATTCTGAAATTTTTCGATATTTTTTATAGAAAAAAAAAAGAACTACCGGAATCTTTAAAATTTCTGGTACAATTGCCTAAAAAAACTGAAATTTTTTTGAAATTTCGGAAAATTTTCAAAATCACCAAAAATTCTTACTATTTTGTGAAATTTCCGGTATCGTCTCTGAAATTTGAAAATTCCGATGCTCACCTATAAATTTTGTGAAATAATAAAAATTTTAAATTGGGTATTTTGGTCTTTTCATCGGAGGAGTGTCAAATATAATTATGGGGATGTGAAATTAATTTCTCGATAAATTGTGAACATAGTTTGGGCTACTTCTTCAAATAGTCCAATTTATATTACCCTACGGCACGGGTCATCGTTGAATATCATAAATTACTGCGGCTGCTCATTCTCAAATACCCTAATTCCTTCTAACCCCTAACTCTATATATACTTATTTACTTACAATCTTAAACCTTAATATACTCAGCAGCTTCAGAAACCAACTAGTGTTTTCTTCTTCGACTGCGGTTTTGTTATTTTCTTGTTCTTTATCTCCTCAAACATCCTTAGCTTTTCTATGTTGATGTTGTTAATGTGATTAACCTAAACTACCTTTCAATTGTCTTGTGCCTCTGATGGTGTTAAATATACTTTGAGATTAATTTCTGTGAAACTAATTTTACTCTGAGGCACTGGTTATATTCTATCTTGTATTTATTTATGTTAATTACTTTTTCGTCAATTGTGGAATGATTTATATACAATTTGCAAGTGATGATAAAACAGACAGGGACATCAGATCTCCTAATTAGAGAAAATGATGATTTGTCGTTGGGAATCTCTCTGATGCATAGTGTATAATGCGTAATTAAAATTGGCATGTTTTAGATGTTCTTTTCTAATTTTAATTCATAATTTTATACATTTTGTTGGTTTTTGTTGATTTGTATTGATAAATTTTTGTTTAGAGAAATTAATTGTGCCTAGATGATGACTAGATAAAGACAGGGACTCAGCACTTCCAGGAGAAATCTCTGATGCCTTTACATAATACTTCTCACTTTCAGTCGCCACTGACTTGGTGTGAAAGTGTTTATAGCTATGAAGTTCGAATTTAGACACGGACACGAAGATACCATTAATAATACGGTTATATATATTTTATATGATAATAAAATAATATAATTTATGAGTACAATTTATAAACAATATAAAATAATATATGAACAAGATTTATAAAGAGTCTAAAATAATATAATTTACTTATGTATATTTAAACTTAATATTCTCAATCAACTAAAAAAACTTAAATTGAGTACTTTTAATTAAGAAAGAAAAATAATGAGTATTGGAAGAAAAAGAGGGGAATACTAACGATGGCAAAGCGGCCATAACCGACGTCAGGGGCGGAGCCAAGGCCCAGCTCGGGCAGGCGCCCAGGCTCAACCCCTATTTTCTTTGTACTCCCCCAATTTAATAGTCAATTTTTAGATAAAATCAAGGGTAAAATTAGGGGCAAAATTAGTAAAAATAAGGTGTGAAAATTAAAACAGATGAATAATAAATGGTGTAAAATTTTTGCCTAGGCTGTATAAATTTTCTGGCTCCGCCACTGACCAACGTGAAACATAATAGTGTGTCGTATCTGTATCCATTGCATTTTTGTTTTTATTTTCCGGTTACATACTTCAAAAATGTTTCCCTCGATGGTGCCGACCGGAGCTTCAAGATAATGTTTGTGTTGTCTAATCTAGGTTAACCTCATTATTTGTGAACCCAATTGGTGTTTCATAAATCACTCAGTGTATTACTTCACCATCCACATCAATAACATTTTGAGGAATCACATAAGAGTTTGTTAGCCTTCTTGGCAAGTTTTTTGTTTTTATGTGGTCTAGCTTTAACTTGAGTCTCTTCATCTAAATCAGCACCATACACACCAATTTCATCATTATTTGATGTACTCAACTCATCATCCATGTTAATTAAACAATTGGAATTAGACATTACTCTTTGCTTCTAATATCAAGCTTCTTCTTCCATCATCTTTACTTATATGCTAACCTCAATTTTGTTCAATATAATATTGTACAATTCTTTGCATCAAGAATTTGTTTGAAGCACAATGACACGGACACTCTCAAGTGAGTCAATGTAAGCTTCCTTCTTGACCCAACTTCTTCATCCACACTTCCATTCATTCTCTTTGTAGGACATGTGTTTAGAATGTAAGCAGATGTGGTCACTGTTCTTCTCATAAATGATACGATAGCCCTTTCTTCTTCAACATGCACATGTTCAATATACTCATATTTCTCCTCAAAGCTAGGCCATTGTGTTATGAGGTGTATGGTGTGTGACTTCATGTATGATTCAATGCCCGGTGCATTAGGATTAAATCTTGTGCAATATAACCTTCCCCCACATGTGTTCTCAAGATTTTTTTTACTAGACACTTTTAAGGCGTCACTCTTAACCTTGATCAAATATAACTATATAATTTTGTAAAATACATCTACAAAGTGATGAAATTATTTGTTGTCACCCAATGATAACACATTAAAGGAGCCACAAATATTTGAATGAACCACATTTAATACTTCAATTGATCTCATTGGCAACCTACTTTTGAAAATTAAATTGATCTAAGATATTTTACTACCAAGCATGGTGTACAGGAACTTTTAAGAGCTACAATTCTATGTGTGCCTGGCACCATTTAATTTGAATTAATCTGACTCAAAGTATTGAAATTCAAATGGAAATACTTTTTTGTGCCATAAAATGCTCTCCTTATTAGGAAATGGTTGTAAGACAATCACCTTCTATTGCATTAATCAAGATCTTGAATATTTTGTTTCTTGGCAGTACTAATTTTAAAACCATTATTCTATTTAAATCTTACAACTTTAGTGAATGTGATCACAAAGTATCTTTTCTCCTCCAATTGATCAACATTTATCAAGTTGCACTTTATATTAGGGACATACAACACCCGATATATTACTTTCAAATGAACATGTACATTTCACATGCCCAATTCTTCCATTGAGTTGTTATTATCCAAATTCACCTTCTCTTATCAGAATCAAACTCAGTAAGAAGCTTTTTGTTTCATGTCATATGAATTGAGCACCTAGTGTTAAGATACCAAGTGTGATAAAATCTACAACTTCTTCAATTGTTGTCACCATTATCATCAATGATTCATAGTCACAACTGGAAGTTTCTTGAGCTACACTTTTCTAATGCAAGTAAACCAGTAAATATAGTTAGTTAAGCTAACTAACTTCTAGCCTAATCAACAAATTTGTAATCAATTCAACTGCTATCAAGTAACTAACTTTACATAGTTTGAATTACAACTAACACTATAGTAAAAGTCATGCTTTTGATTTCAATAGAGGGTAAAATATTTTTTTTATCATTTTTTCACATTCAACTTGTTATCATAATTGGATGATCATCTTATAGTATTGTTTCTATTGTCCTTCCAGCCAAACCAAAATTCAGTTATATCGGGGACAAAAGAAAAAGTCAAATAACAGAACAAAACTCATCAAATACGAGAATTGGCAAAACCATGATGGCAGCAACATCACTTCAATAGAGAAACAAATACTTAAGAATGAAAACAATAGAGTAAAACAAAATAACCTACTACATTTAAAACTACAAAATCTACATTATTGTGCTAAAAAAACACTTTTTCCTCATCATCTACATAATGGAGCATGCATTTGGGTTTTCATCACTGAACATGTTGAGATGAGAGTCTTCATGTGTAGTAACCATTCCATTGGTAGTCTCCAATCTCCTCACATATCCAGGAGGAGCCTTCTTGTCATAAGAAGAAACAGCATATGGATGAGCCACCATGTTGTATGGCACATAAGGCCAAATCTCAGCTTTCTTCCCTGTTGACTTGGCCTTCTTTAGAACCTTATTTGCCTCCACATACCCTATTACTGTCACCTTTTGCTGTTTCCTGTTTATCTCCACTGATTTTACTCCTGCACCACCACCAATATTTTTAACTTCATCATTTTGATGTACATAATGCAAGAAAGATATAAAACATTGACACCGGCACACATTAATACCAGATACGGTACTGACACCGAATGAAGTTAAATAGCGTGAGAATGTAACTTACCATTTATTGAAGAGAGGGCATTCTTGACTTTAAGCTCACAACCATCACAGTCCATTCTCACCTTCAACTCGACCGTTTGTAATTGCTTCCTCTTCTTGATCTTGTGTTGGTGGTGGCCACTTCCCATTAGATCAGATAAGTACTCTAGAGTTCCTCCAACTCCCATTTCTACGTGTGTATTAATATTTGATCGACGATCCCGAAATGGTTTAAAATATTACCAAAAATAATAGTTAACTTGGCAATGCCAATATATATGAACAAAACACAATAGCACAATTCAAGGCTGAGAAGTTGATGAGTTTGTGAGATTAAAGAGAATCTGAAAATATTGCAAGGATGTTGGTAATGGGAATGAAGAATGTGAGTTTATATTGAAAACCAAAGGGGGGAGCTCCAAAAAGTAGAAACTGCAAGGAACTTTCATGCAAAATAATTAAAAGATTCCTTCTCTACCCTCTAATGATATATAAATAATGTTGCTCTTTGAAGAGCTTCTTTTACCTCCCTTGAAATTTTTACATAAAAAATGCCAACTTATAAAGTCCTTTTATCATTTTTATAAAGAGAAGATCATTTTCATAAAGAGAAGAGGAAAGGTAAGTGCAAAACTTTTAATAATGAAAAAGAGCCTTTTTTTGGTTTTCAGTGTTTTATACTTGAGGTTCAAGAAATAGTAAAATTTGGTGGTACTGTTTTTCAATGTGGTGTATATTCAGCAGACATTTGACTACGTTGTTTATTAGGGAATAAAATTTGGTATAACAGATGACAGCTAATGAGAACTCTCTGATTGAGGCTTCAATTCAAATTGAAGAGTAATGATTAATTGAGGAAAATGAAAGTTCATACCAACTTCCAAAAATGAATGAACAACTATTAGATGGTGACACAAATTTGAAGCGCTGTAAAAGTTTACAACGGCTATGAATCTTTTACCACTTCTTTTTTAAAAAGGAGTTATTGTTTGCTGATATACTAATGCCATGTTCGTTTTTCTCAAACAGTTTATCAATTAAATCTTGCCTTTAGTTTTCACTTGCATAGCCGGTCACAAATTTAGATAAAAGAAGAGAGTTGTGTTAGGCAGTCGATAACTAACATAAAATTTTATCGAAACTCTATGATATGAAATAATGTGAATGCTAGGTTGTTGTCCTTGAGCAACAAGTTGTATGGTTAGAGTATACAGTCAAACAAGTAATGGTCCCCGCATCACCGTCTAGATGCACGGAAAAGTAATCAATGGTTCTCACAATTTCGAGAACAAGTGTGGGTAAAGAAGTTAGTTCATGACAGTAAAATTCATTTTGGATCATGGACTATAGACACTCTTACTAGAATATCTATAGAAATAATAGACATTATGATTAGGAGAAAGATCAATTTATCGTACCTACAACACATTAAGTGGACAAGTTAAAAGGCGGAAGAATTAGACAACTCAAAATTTAAACTTTGGTACATCGGAAAAGTAAGATCAATAAATGGGGTGGAGATTATTATGGACAATGAGTGGAAGAAGGATATTGTGGATGTAAAAAAAATAGGAGATCAAATCATAACCTTGAAATTTGTAGTAGAACAAGATACCTTTAATGTTTTTAGTGTTTATGCACCTCAGATTGGGTTAGCAAGACGCCTCAAGGTAATATTTTAAAAGGATTTAGAAGGTTTACTTCAGGATACATTCTAGGGAGAGAAATTTTTTCTAAGAGGGAATCTAAATGGATATGTAGGGAGCGTAGCATGAGGTTTTGAGAGCGTGCATCTTGGAGTTTTCATTGACTTTTGATCTAAATGGGTATGGTCTCAGAGAAGAAAATGTAGAGGGTATATCCATCTTGGAGTTTTCATCGACTTTTGAGCTCACTATAGCTATTATCTATTTAGAAAAAGAGATAAGCATCTTATAACATATAAGAGTGGGGTAACATGTTCTCAAATAAGTTTCTTTTTTATTCAGAAGTCAGAGAAAATACTTTTTGGACTATTGATTATTCATAAGTTATTCTGTGAGAGAGCTTGATTATCCAACATAGAGTATTGATTATGCATGTATTAATCAAGAGGAAAACAAAGAGAAAAAGTCACATGAGAGCACCACTGATTAAGATATATCATGAAGTTATGGGAAATAGTTATTGAACAGAGACTAAGAAAAGAGAATCGAGTCACTAAGAAATCAATTTGATTTTACATTTGAGAGGTTGACCATAGAAGCGGATTATCTACTACGACGTGTGATGAAGCATGATGGACCAACAAAACTTATACACACCCATAATTTTTATTGACTTAAAAAATGTGTATAATAGAATTTCTAAAGAGATTTTATAAAATAAAAAAAAAACCTAAAAAAAATTATTAGAATTGCATATACTTAAACTATTCAAAATATTTGAGTAAATATAAAAAAAAATTAATCATTCAAATCAAAATCATTATTTTATTTTAAGATCTGCAAACTCAAAGGGTCACTTTAAAATGAATCTGATCTGAGGGATAGCTTTTTTTATAAAGTTAGCATTTGATTTCAACTGCTTCCATTTATGATATTTTAACCAAAAGAAGCAATTTAAACAATATAAGCAACCCGTTGCATAATCTTTTTGCAATCAACGTAGAAACTACGTACATAAAAGCACTCATAATCACTTTTGGGAAACAAAAGTAGAGTGAAAAGAAAAAGATATGAAAATAGAAAAGTGAAGCAAAAAGTGCATGAAAACAGAATTGAGAAACATGCAACCCATACCACACCAATTCTAATCTTGTGGCAGTGAGTGATCTTGATGCAAACTGCAAAGTACGGGACACGAAAAAGGGAAACTTTTGTCACGCTTCTAAGCAAAAGTAACTATGAGATGTGAGAAAGTAAAGCTATAAGAAAAGTTAAGAATTTATAAATACTTGTCAATAAAATATATAATTTTTTTTTGCCTAATTTAGAACTCTATTAAATATGCTTAGCTTAGAACAATTCTTGAATGAGTGACATTCTTTGTGAGAATTGGGAATCAATTGCCTTTTGAAATTTGATGCGTGGACACAATAAAATGTGTTTCAACAATATTTAAGGACAGAAATACTTTGCATTGACATCTTTTTGTGTATAAAAGGAGAAACTTTAACTAGGAAACGAGGAAGGAAGCTACAAAAAAAGGCCTAACAGGTTGTAGGTATTGAGAGACTAGTTTAAAGGAGATTTCACTAGAAAGTGAGAGTTCATTGAAGAGTTTGAATAACTTTACTTGGTACTTATTGTGTTAGGATTCTTAATGTCTAATTTCTTCCCTTTTCAATGATCCAACATTTACATATACAATGCAACAACACCAACATTTATTCAAACAAAAAACCTCTTTTAAAAAACAGTATCGACAACATGAAATAGCTGTAGATACGAAAACAAGTTGGTAGGAAGCATGATGTTGTTTAGTAAAAAGAACCTATTGTCAGTAATAAAATTTGTGTATATTTCTCCTATTTTTATTTGTTTCTACACCATGATCCTACCAACCTATTTTCATAACTAGAGCTATTTCACGTTGAGTACTAGAAAACTTGAAAGCATCTGAAATGCTAGTGGTACAAGTATTTCGGTTCACAAATATTTTAAGGGACGTGATAAAAATGGTTTCATAAAAAAATGGATTAAAATTTCTAATAAGAAAAAAAACCTTCATACCAAGCAAATTAATTTACATAACCTCACCCGACCTATGGGCGTTAAAGAGAAATGTTTCACTACGAGTTCTAGGAATCTAATGCTGACTGTTAAAAACAACGGGCAGCATAGAAGGGTGTAAGATCTAACATACTTACAAACCTAGGACAAAACAGGCAGATTTAGATACACATTTAACACTTTTAGACAGGCTACTAGAAATACTACGTGCGTGAAAGTCTCAGTAAAAGGCTAACAGAAGATGAAATAGAAGCAGCCAATAGCAGTGCCAATGATGCCAGTATGAAATCATCTGAGATGTCTGAGATGAAACAACTGACGAATTTTGAGGAGCCTTTCCAGCAACAGCTGGAGCAACTGCATGCCCTTTGATTCTTTGCTGCTCATCTGCAGGAAGCGGGTTTGACGATGTCTTGTTAGGAGGGGAGAGGGGCATCTTCTTGCCAAGACTGAGATCCTGACCTACAAATGAATAAGATTTGAACTTAAAGCCTCCTTCATATTTTGGATGCACTTGATACGGGGATACATACCCGTACGTTAGAAGAAAAAAAACATGAATATATTTTTGTGAGAAATAAACTGACTCACAATTTGAGCGTGACCATGCTAGCTTCTTGTTTTCCCTATCAAATACCAATCGGTATCCCGTCATGAAATTTTCTGCAATTTAATTTAATTAGCTGTATGGTAAAAAATCAAGATACCTTTTTCTTCAGAATCAAGAATACGGGTAATCACTATACTTTTCTAGAGAAAATATGTAAACTTACGTCCAATTGTTCCCATATCCCCATCGGTTGGCTGTATTGCTAAACAAAATCCATCAATTCCCTGCACCAAAACAACCGGTCATTATAATTTAGCTATACATATGTTGCAAGAGAAATGACCCTTTTTTTTTCATTTCCATTCTTACTAAAATAGCCAACTGAAAACTGAATTTTCATGTGGAAAACTTTTTCTATTAGGTTAAAGATAAAGGGTAAGAGAAATGACAAATATTTTTCTATTATGATAATGATAAAGCCTCTTATGATTATATGTTTTACTTTTCACCCCTCCTCCCAAAAGAAAAAGGAACCACTTAATCCACACCCACCTGTTCGTTGTAAAATACAAACACAGGATTATAGACCACAAAACTGTTATTCTGTTGGAATGTGAGTGTCAATGTGGGAACCTTAGGCAGCTGTTGTTGCGAACTGTTTCAAATATAAAATAACGTCATCAGAAAGAAATTCTTTTAGCAATTAGGACATCAAGAACAGAGAGTAGAGTCGGACGGGAGAGGGAAAGAAAGAGATCTATCAAGTATATTCACCTGGGTACATAACAAAATTCCCAAGGAGCTCCTTGAAAGGTTGATCTTGTAGCATTCACTTGTTTGTCAAACTGTCAAATAAACTCATAAATATCCACAGAAGAGATTTACGATCATGAAATTCTAAAGACAAAAGTACCTCCTTAGCTATTGCTTCATATGCATGACCCGGAAGAAACGTAAATGATGTTCCACTATCAAACTGAGCATTAAAACTTGTTACTTTAGGACACGAATTCCCAATACAAAAGGCCTCCACTCCAACAATGTAGGTTGAACTGAGCAGGAAATATATCATAATTAGCAGGAGACAATTTTTGAAATTATTTTAGCATAGTAAAAGGTCGTAAACTAATTAAACGTATATAATTTCATACAATATTCCATCCAAGGGCAAGAATGGAGTAGACTGTTGCACGGTTGATCCCTGATCACCAAAAAATAATCTACCGGAATCATCTTCATTAAAGCACAACGAAAAAGAATCACGGATTAATCCTGATTTAGCAAGAAAACTCGGAACTGAACTTTCCCCAGGTCCCAAACCAATGACACCATCCGGAGCATTGCCATTCAAATACTCACCACTTTGCTTCATACCACACCTGCATTCAACAAGCTTGATGTTAGTCAATGAGGACACACTGTTGAAAAGAGAAACACTGTCATCAGGCAATGAGATGTTGAAGTTACAAGGACACAATCAATAAGGTATACCCGACAACAACTGAAGCCTGAACAGAAGAGTTAGATGAGCTGCCACCGCCATCGCCGGATTGAAGATGCAATATGTCCTCAACTAACAACCCAGAACTTGATGTATTCTCTGACGTGTAATTGATAGTATATGGACACTGCTGCTTGGAAGTTTTACAATTTGAACCCATATCACATAACCGATGGCTGCAAGATAGATGCTTGCTGGATAACGAACTAGAGGGGCTATACTCATTCAGATCTCTATCCTGCATAATAGATGCCCCATATGTGAGGGAGCACCTGCGAATCAATTACTGGAAATAAGTGCTAAACCAGCCACCAACTCTTAGCTTAGACTCTAAAACTTCACCCAAACATGCACCTATAAAGCTGAGGTGCTAACATATTATTTCCCGTATTACTAATATTAAGCAATACAACCAAAATAGTACATGAGAGAAGGCTGTGGCATGACTGTTGACACTTAGATTTTATCAATTTTTAGGGACAAACAAATCTCTAGTTAAAATGTTTTGACTAGCATAAATGTTTATCATATGAGTGTCTATCTAAAAGCTATTCCTATAACAAAAGATAAAATAAAGTTAACCTAATTTTACACACTATCATAAAGAACTTGAGGAAATAAGATGAAAACAACTTAAGAGTGTGCTAATTTGTTTCATATGCTCTCCTAAATAGTACCACAATTGTACACGCCGGTAATTAAACTCAAATAAATAAATCCTAATTATATATCGAGGTATTATATTTTCATTTTGAGTCTAACTAATCCTTACAAAACAGGGTCTCAGGTGTTTTCCAATACACACCTCACGCCCAACACTATTAGGTATTTCGTGCGCATATATAAATGGAAGGTGGTATGATTGATAGACTCGAATATCATACTAGCTTTCTATATATTACCTGACTCATCTTTACAAAACCGATTTTTAAAATGAAAGGTGTCGCTTTTTATAAACTCTAATTCCATACACCTTTTATTTTTATACAATTACAAGTTAGTGTACATACCAAACTGGCATAGAAACTGGCAGACAAAGGAGCACACTGTATGCAATCACAAGGAACCCAAAGAAGATCACTCCCAGCATCCAATGCAACAAGGAACGAAGTACTCGGTGTCCCTATATCAATCCACGTATAATGTAACCTATTATCATCGCAAAAAACAACAAAATCAGATTCAAAATTCAAAAAATAAAAAACGAAAAAAACACAGAAAGTAGAAGAATAAAAAATCACCATGCTAAGTCGTTTCCAAACGACATCGTTTTGCTACCCTGAGAAGGGAACAGAAGCTGGTGCCGAGCACCACCGATGTTAACTTTATGCCTGACAAAGTCGTTTCTAAGAAGCCTCTGGTAGTACTGCATGCTGCGCCGGTCCGGCCAGTCACCGGTCTGAACCCGAACCGGTTTCATTTCTTGGGAGAATCGGTGAACCAGCTTCGTGGAAAAGGTGGCCGGAACCTGCATTGCGTAAGTAACCGTCACCGAGAGGAGGAACGGAAGCAACGACCGCCACCTTGACGGCATCGGAGATCGAGATCTAGTAGTTAGTTTAGCGGTGGTGAAAGTGATTAGGTTAAGATTAGTGTTGATTAGTGAAAGTAATTAAGAGGTTATGAGTTGTTGAGTGAGGGGTGCGCAGTGTGCATCACCGTTTGTTCATCACTGTGTCTCTGCGTGTGGTGTGTCTGAGTGAGTGTGAATGAGAGTGACAAACTTGGTTTTTTTCTGTTTGTGGGTGGCGGAATAAAGTATAGTTTAATGATGGAAAATGTTAGATAAATGTGAATATGATATGCATTTTATTTTTATTTTAAACTTAAAGTTCTTCTAAATTTAAATATTTTTATTTTTCCGTCTTTCAAAAAATTTTGGTAAAAAATCGTTTTTATAAAGTTAAAAATTATAAATTTTAATCTCTTGTAATTTAATGATTTTAACAATTAAATTAGTAAGAGATACTAAAAGTTAAAAATTTTAATTTTAAAATTCTTATTTTTTAATTTTTTTAAAAAATAATAAAAAATAAAAATACCTATACATGATGATTAATATGTTTTTTTATATCAATGATTAATGTGTTTTTCTTATGAACATGACTAATATATTTGAAATTTAAAAAAATAAAATGTTTTGATTATCAAGAACAATAATGTAATGCTAGGATGAAACGAAACGTCACGCGGATACTTGCCCCACCGTGTTTGAGAACAAAACGGGCTTTTTTTCGCCGCGTGTCCATTTGTTTTTGTCACTGTGGGCCCCCTGTATTTGAGTTCATTCCCTTGTAAATGGAATAATTTAACCTTTTAAAAAATAATTGAGTTTTAAAAAATAAAAATGAAAATATATTTATTAATATTTGTGGACATTTTTGTTCAAACTTTCCTATTCAATATGACATACTTTTATCACACTTATTTTGTAAAAAGTCAATCGATTGGTTTCTCGAAAATTTTAGAAAAGTACTGTATAAAAAGTGGTTTGGATCAATTTAATGATCCATGAAGCAACCGATTAGTTGATTTGAAAAATTGATAAATTTTGAAACAACAACGCAGACCAAACGATCGACATCATGAGAGTAATTGATTGGTTCTTTTTCATTTATGAAAAATTACGTAAATAGTAACATTGCCCAATATATGGGTCTACGACAACAATAAATTGGTCCGCTGAATATTTTGATCATAACTTTTAATCTATCAATCCAAATGAAGTGTGGTTTAAAACTTTGGGAAGCTGACGCGAATGCCTATCTCATGTTGGTATCCTAATAGGCTAGAGGTGTCATGAAGGAGGTGAAAGTTATAGTTTCAATGTTTTCATAATAGTTGTCGGCAACAAAAAACTAGCTAATTGTTATAAATGACTGAGTGTATGTTGATATGATTATAAGATGAGTTGATATCCATGTATTGATAACATGTTTGAATTGAATATGTAGTTTCGGTGTGGAGACTACCCTATTATTGTTGTGCAGGAATTGTATTGTTCGAAGTAATACCATTATATGTGTTTGTCGTTATTGTGTTGACGTATGTATGAGATAATAATTTAGTTGAAGAGAATTGTCATATGCTTGAGTTGTACTGAGTAATGTTGTGTTGAACGATTATAAGTTGTGATAAGTATATGATTATGTGAGCGTGATAAATGATGATGACTTTGATATAGTTATGTTGTTTGTTGTTGTTGGTGATTGTTGAATAATAATTCAGGGCGAGATTATTATGTTGTTGTCAATGCATGTTGTTTACGGTCGGTGTGGACCTTAAACGTTGTAGTTTTTGTGGATTTGTATTGATATGTATGACATGCATCATATGCCATTGTTGTTGTGAAAGTGGCGAGTTCACAGGTTTAGTGCGGGATTTTGTGACTTGTCCCAAGTTCGGTGTTGGGGCTTGTAGATCGATGAGGGGCTTGAGGTTCGCAGTTTATTGGGACTCGGTTCGTATGGAAAACCAAATGGTGAGTCGGTACCGCATGCATATGAGTCTTTGATGTGTTGTGAGTTGCATTGCATAAATAAATACATATGATTGTGATGTGAGTGAAGTATGAATACTTGTTTTTGTGGTGCATAGTTGATATATGTGTGAATTGATATATAGTAATATACTCTAATTGTTTATGCACCATTATTATTTGAATGTAATATCACCCCTTTGTTGTTGTTGTCGTTGTTGTTGTGGTTTGTGCTGCTCTTTGGAGTACAAATAAGCAAGTAACTAAGTAGTAGCTTAGAGCTGGAGGATGATGAGAGGCAATTCTTCTTTTAGCTTGTTTTGCACTTTAGATTACATGCTCTGATTTGGTAACACTGGGCGGGGGCTAACGTTATTTCGTTCTGTTTACTATGTTACATAGTTGAATGTTATACTCTCAATGTTTCGTCTTCGCTTTTATTGTTATGTGAAGTAGGTCACCGCAATTGTTTAAAAGTTTAACAAAGTATTGAGTTATGGCATGCATACTTTGTATTATGTTTTCGATAATTCAGTTGTGGTGATACCCTAAGTGAAGGTGAGCATGGGTCAATAAGTGTTTAATGTTTTATTTTAAAATTTTATGTGTTACATAACATACTGGGAATTGACATGCGTGACATCCTAATGTGATTAAGTGTATACCTTAATTTATTTGTTATATTATATGTTAGGAAATTAGGGTGTCACATCTAGTGCTAGGAAAATATTTAAAGTTAACATCTTTACTTTATGTGTTTATCTTGTCTAGCTTGCTACTTGGAGAAGCCTCATATATATTTTCTAGAGTATCTCACATTTCCTTGGCGGTCTTACAATGACGAGCATCAAGAAGGTTGTTATCATCTAAATACATTATTATGAAATTTTTGGATTTGAGATTTATATTTATTTTTGTCTTTTTTTTTGTCAAAAGAGAATAAGGTTTTTTCACCTCTTCACCATTTACTTGACGAGTAGGATAAATCAAACCATTCATTATGATTTTTCATAAATCATGATTTATACTTTGAAGAAAAAATTCCAATGTGATTTTCCAAATATCAAAACTATCTTTTTTCAAAAGGTGGTGGTGTGTTTAAAAACGATCTTGTGTAGGAAGTCATCTTCCTCCTGAGACAAATAGTCCTTAAACATGAGTTAGACTCTGATGCCACTTGTTGGACTTGAGACTTCACACACAAGATGAGGGTGAATTGTGTTGTTTGAAAAAATATGGTTTTGAAAAACTTTTGGCAAGTTAAATCAGAGTTTGAATACATTTTCTAATTCTAAGCTGCGGAAAGTAAATATTTAAAGTGCATAAATTAAAAAGTTAAAGGAAGAAGGAGAACACCAAGCATTATAGAGGCTCGGTAAAAAAAGACCTACTTCTCTCCCTGAGACTTGGTTTTAAGAGTTTTCAATACTACTTGAGAGCTTTTAGTAGGAAAGACTCATGAACCCCCTTATACAAGAAAATGGTAGTTGTCCTACAGCCAAAATATCACAAGACAGATGATACGAGTGTTTGCGTCTTTTCTCTAATAACTTGTTGAAAGTGAAGTTACCAAGCTTTCTTCCCAACTTTAGATTGAAGCAGTTAGTCTTCTTTCCACAAACGCGAACCTTGTAACGGTTAGTCTTCGAGTTCCAAAATATATGAGCTCAATTTTGGTTTAACAAGATAACAAAATTACCTCTAAGATTTTAATCGGGTTGATCTCAAACCTAGGTAGATTTTTATTATCGGATAATCTTCGACCAATCAAGAACCAAGGGAAGATTATCAAAAGTAGATAATCTTCAACCTATATATATATAAATTGATCACACAATCCCTAACAGTATGCTTTTAACGGGTTTAACTTTGAACCACATATATAATCTCTATTTGCATAATATTTAACCAAGATTTATAAACATAGCTACCTTGGTGAATTTTTACAATTCTACCCTTTCACAAATTACAATGTTGACCTCACTCACAAATGGTACTTTCCTTACAAGCATTTGGCTATAAGAACTAGTGATGACAAAGTTAAATTGAAACTTAGAGAGAGAGTGTGTGTGTGTCAATACACAAATTCTTGTTCTGGATGTTTTGAAATGAGAAAGGGAGCCTTTATTTATAGGCTTGAGGTTCCCCAAAAAAGGAAATAGCATTTATGCAAAAAAACTTGTTATCTAATCTATTGAAGCTTTTTCTAATTGGTTAACTTTTGAAAATCAATCGTATATAAGTTTCCAATATGAAAAAATAAGATATATATATATATATATAGTCATTTTATAAAATCTGGGTGCACTCAACTTTCCTTAAACCTTAAGTTCGCGCCAATCTAATCAATTAGAATTTTTTATCCAACCTATTAAATAGAGTAGAAAATTATTTTATGGCTTTTTGACTACTCTCGTCCTGTTCTATACAACTTCTATATGTTTTTCAAAGTATTTTATTTTGATAAATCATTTGAGAAAAATATTTTGTGTGTATGCTTATAGCCATGTACTTCTATGAAAAAATTCTAAAATTCTAGCACAACATGAAAGAACAGATGTCGTATACGATGTCAGGATACCAAGATATCGAATGTAACATGAAGACATCGTAACAACAGAAGTAAAAATTGATAGTGTACAGTAAATGGTAGGGAGTAAATAACACATGTCAATTGTTAACTCAGTTCGGTGCAACGTCACCTACATCCGAGGGCATCCAAGCAAGGGAGAAAATCCACTATAATAGTATTAGTTTGAAGTTCTAAACAACCTTAGGTTTTACAAACTTCGCACTTAATTACTACCCGTGTTATTTCTATCTACGACACTCCTAGATATGAGACCTCTCTCACTTCCCTTAAATCACATAAAATGTGATAAACAACAATGACAATCAAAGATAAGATGCAATCCAATAAACAGAATCAACTACTGCTTAAAATCTAATGAGTGATTCATAATTACAACTCAACTAATAGTCCAGCCCTAACATCAAACGATACAAGAGTGACTCACAATAAACAGTGAACAGATGAAGCCCTAATAATTGACACTTTTACATATGTGGCTCGTGCTCTTTTTAGGTTTAGAGACTTCCTTTTTATAGCCAGAGAAGCGTTTGGGCTTGGGCTAAAAAAACATAGCAGATCCAATCTGAATTGTTGCATAAAATCTTCTGCATAAAATCGGGAAAAATAATGTTTCCTTAAATATTTTGACATCCAATCTTGAGAAACAAAATCTTCATATATCTCATGCTTGAAAAAAATCTTCAGGGAATCAAATCTCCATACACGCATCTTAGATAGCAGTAAAAGCAAAACAAATCTTCTGAGAATCTAAAATAGATCTTACGTGAAAATAAAACTACAACGCGCCACAATGTTATACAAGCATGTCAAGACATATTGTCCAACATCTTGCTGAAAAACTTGTTTTAACAAAATGCAGCCAACCAAACCAAATCCTTAACAATCTCCCAATTTGACCAATTATGGCTAAAACAAGCTTTGCATAAACCAACTTGCAAATACAAAATAATAGCATAAACATCCAAGAACAAAAAGGACAAATTTCTAACATTACCTCTAAAGAACATCTTAAAAATGCACAAAAGAAAACGGAACTGTATCAGCTCATAATAGAGGCATACGCAGCAGAAAGGGATAAATCTCAACCTTACAAAGCACAACTTTAGAGAGAAATAACCCTTGACAAACAAAAAAGAACCTTCTTCAGAGAAAAAAAATTTCACGGTCAGGATATCAAGACATCAGGCATGACCACATGCAACCATACACCAATCACAAAAACTAGCACTAAATTATCATGGCATCATCAGGCTAGAAAATAAAAAACATGCTCCCCGTAATAGATCAGAAGCAAAAAGTACTCCCCTTAAACACCTGTTCATCTCACAATCATAAACATCATGCTCCTCATAAACACCAGATCAAGATCAAAAACTACTACTCCCCCTTAGTACTGCAATAGTACTAATACTTACTCCCCCTTTTTTGATAAAAATGTCAAGACTGTTTGGATAGGGTCAGTAGACACGTTCAATGGATACCTGGGATATGTTTTCATGTGACTCTTTAAGTTTGATGTTCCGTGTTTCTTAGAGTTACACATGTACAATTGATGGTTGTACTTGCATGCAGCGGTTTTTGGGTCACTATCAAGAATAATGTTAAAGTGGTCACAAACCTCAGACCTCTTTCTATTACCATTTGTATTAGGTTTTATTTTCTTTTGGCTAGTTAGTGGAAGATTTGTCGTTGTTGTTTAAACATTTGGTTGAGAAGGTTTATTTAGAATTAATGTGTTTTGATCCCTTGCTGAAACATTGAGCGTTATTAATTATAGTTTATAATAAATTATTTTATTATAATTTAAGTTTGTTGTTGTTTTAGGTAATGTAAAATTTTAAGGTAATGCGAATTGTTTAGGTGTGTTGTTGTTTTAGTTTAGGTTACACATGTCCTAACTAATTACTAATACTTACAACATAAAAACAAAAAACCAAAACTCATACTTATAACAGAAATAGAAAATCAACCAAAATTCATACTTTTAACACAAACAAAAAATCAACCAAAGTACACAATGACATGATTTACTTCACATCACCACATACATATGAGACATATCAATATTTTGTGTTTCCTTAAACTAATCAACCACATGAAGAAAATAAAAAGACAATCACCACATACAATATCATTTATAAACATGAAATTGACTAAATAAAATTGAATCAACTCATGCAAACACTATCATTTGAGTGTGTTGTTGATTAAGTTTAGGGAAATGCTAACGAGTGCCCTTGGGACACTCTTTAAGTGATTAAAATAGTAAGTTTTTAAAAAAAATGTGTGTATTCAATGCATTGAAAATGCAATTGAAATTAAAATATTGACTTTTGTAAAAATATTCTCTTTTTTTAGTATTCTTAAAGAGTGCCCTGAGGGCACTAGATAGCAAGACCCTTAAGTTTAAGGTTAAAGTGATCTCACTTATTTTAAAAACATGAATTGAGAAGTTGTTATGCAAAACTAAATTAATTTTGTTTGTTTCTCAAAACCAACCTAAGCATACATAAAATTAGCCTAAACTTACCGTTATCTCACAAAATTTCAACTACTTGCAAAATTCCAGCTCCTTGCAAGATTCCAGCTCCTTGCAACAATGTGAATTGTTAAGGTAATGACAATTGTTTAGGTGTGTGTATCTCCTAAACTTTTACTTAACAACCAACAACATAAAATATAAAAGCATTGCATTAGAATAAATCTAAACTTACTATTATTATGCAAATATCCAGCTTCTAGCATGCCACCAGCACCCTGTATGTCTCCAACACCTTGCATATCTCGATAAAATGAATTCAAGTGGAGTTATTAACTATTTTGAGGTATTTTGTTTGTCTTCAACACTAAATGAGTTTTTCCTCCTACGTGGCCCCTGCTACTTTTTACCTCTAAACTTATTAGCCTCAATATTTTGGTCAGATGAATCAATCATTCAATAAATCTAAATAATGAATTTTCATTTATACCTCTAAACTTATTTGGGCATACAAAACTTATCTTGTGGAGGTCTTGGGTTAATTCGCGAAGAGTCGTTGTGGGTTTGCGTGTAGCTTTCTTTTCTTACATGTCAATGTATAAGTTTTGAAAGAGACGAGGCTCCTCCTGCCCATAAAGATCTCTTAAAGGAGTTACAAAACGGTCGAGACATTAGCTCGCCTTACCCAACAATAAATTAAAACATAAAATTACATTGTCCAGCCTATTGGTTTTGTTGATGGTGTCGCTTGATGAGTGCTTCTTTCCCAGACTAAATTTGTCCGCTTGAACTTTGATTGCATGACAACACAATTACTTTCTCCTTCATTTATAATATTTTATTTTTCCTGTAGCTTTTCACTTTCCTTTTTTTACCATCATCCAATCTACCCTTGACATCCATTATAACTCATTATGCAACACTACTACGCATATGTTCAGAAGTGTCACATTTCTATCACAAATTGATGGTTGTAACAACCCTATTTTATTTTCGTATTTAATTATTAGATGTTATATTTATTTAATTATTATATATGTGTTAATTAATTATTTGGTGTGTTTTGTGATTATTTGAATATGTGTGATATTTGAATAAGTGAATAGATGTGTTAAGACTATTAATTAGTTAATGGGTCTAATTAATTAGAATGAGGAATTGGGTGAGTTAAGCCCAAATGACAAATAGATTTAGTAAGAGTGTTATGAGAGAAAAACCTAACTTAGAAAGAAAAGAGGCTGGAGAGAAGAGAAGAGAAGAAGAGAAAAGAGAGGAATTATAGATTCTTGAAGAAGAAGGACTAGAAATTCAAGGTAAGAGTGTGAATCCAAGTGATTATAAGTAGATATAAGTGGGTAATGATGAATGGGTTAGAAAATGCATGATTTTAAGATTGAGAGATTTATATTTCATGAGCTTTGTTGCGGAATTGATGTGTTAATTCATGAATTATGTGAAATCTGACTTGTTATAATGATTTTATGCATGATTCTATGAATGGGTATGAAAATAACATATGATTTGGTGTATGTATGTTGATTTTGTGCGACCCTAACTTAGAGATTTTGATAGAATCCATGAAATTGAATTGTGAGTAATGTTTTGATGATTATCGTTGATTCTATGTGTTGTATATGTGATATAAGCATGAAATTTGTGATAAAATCTGAACTGAAACTGATTTTGGATGGAAAATGGGGGAAAAGGGTTTGCTGTCATCGCAGAAGAAGTTCTGCAGAATTTGCAGAGGGCGCGTCGCGCGGTGTAAAGCGCGTAGTGTGCTGTTGAAACTACACAGACCCTCTTGGCAGAAGGTAGCGCGCGTCGTGCGGGTCTGAGGGCGTTTGGCGCCACACTTTCTGACTTAGCGCGTGTAGCAGGGTATTGGGCGCGTAGCGCGACCTGCTATATAATTTTGTGAATTTTGATTCTTTGTTTTGGGATCCTGTATGCTTATAATTTAAGATTGATTTCCATGTATTTTGATAATTTATTCAATTGTGTTTGGATAGATTTCCGATCGAATTCACACATGTTTATAATAACTGAAATATGTATGTATTATGATGTGAATTGATGAATAATGATGCAATACATGTTATGCTATACTTGAATACATGTGATTGAATTGTTGTGTGCTAATTGATGTGTTGTTTGGGATTGAAGTCATGTTGTGTAATGTTGTGCAATGTTTGGAAAAGATGTGATTATGTAGTTTAAGAGGTTAAGAATCGTCTTATTTGCATAAGTCTTGTTGTTGCACACTTACACTAGCATGAGTCTTTGAAAGAGGCAATGTCGGGTAATCTCGTGAAGATTATTTACTTGTCCCAAACTTAACGTCGACTGGGGTTTGAAAGCTTAACGCTAATATGGAGCTTTAGAGGTGGTTATCTAGTCTGAGAGATAGACAATCGGCTTGCCGGAAATGATAACGAAGGGATTCACATGCATATCGCATAGAGTCAAACTTGAGTCGCACGTGTCGGTGTGAATTGTTGTTGTTGTTGTGTGATTATGTGATATGATAATATGGAATAATTTTGGTGGATATGCATATATGTGGAAGTTGTGATTGGTATTGTATACTTGAATTATGGTTCATAATTGTATACAACTAAGTATTATGGTAATTGAATATGATTACTTTTTTGTGGAGTTATGTCGTATGAGGTAAACACGTGCATTTTGATATATTATGTATGATACATGTTTATATGAAGAGTGGTGAATTCTTGGAATGTATTCTTGTTGTGTTTTACATTTCCCATTATTATGTTTATTTATAATGATTTGAATTCTCACCCTTTGTTTGAATGATGTTCATTGCGACATCGCGCAGGTTCCGAAGAGTAATGGTGTTTTGGAGGAGGCTTAGCTTGGAGTTTTAGAGCTCTTTAGTGTGTCGTGACTATGTAGTCACATGTGCTCTAGTCAAATGTAACACTTGGGGTTTTGGGTTTATTGTTTTATTTGACTTGATGCTATGAGATAATGTTTGTTGTGTGTATTTATCATTTGGATACGTTATATTTGGACGCGAGGCCTTTGAGCCAAGATATTTGAGACATGGTGGATGATGTATGGGAATCATCCGAATTTTACCATTTGTATTTGTTAAGATATTCATCTGCTGTGGTTTTGCATGTAAGTTTGAATTTTAATCTTGTGTTACTTGTATGTGACCATTGCATGTTAAATCGATATTAAGTTTTTGTAAATATGTGTAATGCCCTCATGAGATGCATGCTTGTTTACTCTGATTATGTGAATGTATGCCTTATTTTTGTAGTATAGAATTGAGGGTGTTACAATGGCGATTTTTCTTTCTCTTTTCAATTCTGCAACATCAGATAGTCAAAGCAAAGTTCTTATTCAAAAATTATAAATATGCATCTTCATTTAAGCATGTCATGTGTAACAACAACAACTAATGGATTTGAGAGCATATTACATTCAAATATCAAAATGAGAAAACTATCAATTCGGAAACAAAACATGATTAGCTAAATGAATTAAGAATTTAAGCAATAATAATATTTCATTTTGAATATGGATCATAACATATTTTACAATTTCATTTTTCTTTAAATTCTAAATTATAACAAAATAAAATCCTATTTTCCTAATACATGAGAATAAACTCATAAGATAATGATTATAATAATCACAAAAGTAGAGGTTGTGAAAAGCAAAATCAAAAATTATTTTACTTAAAAAAATCAAAATAACTTAACATGTGTCGGATTACATATTATTAGTAGATAATTTTGGATCAATGTTCATTAAGCTAGATAATTAATGTAAAAAACGATTAAACGAAAATGAAAATACAAAGCTAACATATTTACATCAAAGAATGTATTTAACCGCATATCTTCCTCAAAATAATTGAAGATTAATCTTCCATAAAAACAATAATAATACTCCATACTAGAACATACCTATTTATTTTCTTAAATATTTCAAATCAAAATACAAAGAAATCAATTAACTAAGATAACAATACTGAATTATGTGTAATGTAGTAATACACAACTTTACTGGTGATGGAACTAGTGCATAGTGTTTGAAACTCAACATGTACTCCAAACACACTCTAATATACAACTTTTCATAAAATCATAAATAACAGAACATGACATTGTTATTTTATAAAGTAATCAACTCCATAATAATGTAAAGAGAAATGTCATAGAGTATAATTGTCAATTGTGATTAATTAGAAATGCTTAAGAATTACTTATCTTTTCGGATTGTAATGAGATAGTCTATATCTGGATCCCAAATTCTGTCTCGTCGATTTTGAATTTGTTGTCCTTCAAAATCCTGACAATCATGTAGCCGAATTCATTGTTGCTATTATCCCACCAACACTGTCAGAAGGAATTAAAACTTGAGGCCAGGTGGAGTTTTATCGGGCCCCACAGTAGGCTCCAACTATTCCTGAAGAACAATATTGATAACCTCCCCGGTGCTGGAAAGGAGAGGTTACATTGTATAAGTGTTTGTCTCTTGTAAGAATTGATCCATTTTCTCTTCTCCCTTTGTTCCCTTTTATAGTTGTCCTTCCTTTAACGCCTTTGATTACCTTTAATCAACATAATAGACATTCATGGCCAATTATTCACTAGTTAATGCACTTGGTGAACATGTTTGGACATGTTGTGGTCACATGATAAATTTCCGTAAACTTTTTGCCCGTTGACATCATATCAAAGGCGTTCCAAGTTTTTGTTACTCTCTGGATGACCACCCTCTCTTGGTCGTACATGATGTTACACTAAGGTAGGGCTCTCTTGGCCGGACATGATGCTACTCTATGATCGGGCTCTCTTGGTCGGACATGATGTTACTCTAAGGTAGGGCTCTCTTGGTCGGACAGGATGTTACTCCCTGTTCGGGATCTCTTGATCAGACAAGATGTTACCCTTTGGTCGAGCTTTCTTGGCCGAATTGGTTGTTACTTAGTGACATGGATTTGTTGGCCGACTTGGTAGTTACTTTGTGGCCTGGCTCTGGTGACTAACTTGGTATTTTATCCGGGCTAAACCTCTGAATGTACATAGTCCTCCAATCGTGAGGCCTACAAGGGCGAAGCACTTAAGTTCTTAGTTATTCTTCCTCTCAGAAGGTCGAGATAGTTTTTATTCCGAGCGGATGGAGGTCCTCTCCTAGTTTCTCAAACCCGAGATATACATAGTCCCCCGAGCGTGAGGCCTGATAAGATCGAAGCGTTTAAGATGTACACTATTGTTTATGCGATTGTTTAGATTTCGATTACTCTGATCTGTAACACTGGATGGGCGGACGTTATGTTTACTGTTGATTTCCATTTTGCAAGAGTTGATGTTGGGGTTTTTTTCTATAATTTCATTTAATTTCGAATAAAGATTTATCATGAACTCAGTTAATTGAAGAGTTGTGTTTTGTTGATTAATTCAGTTGCGATGAGCTTGAGTAAAGGCGGGTATGTGATGACAGGTGTCTATATTATATTATGTTTTACTTAACCTTTGTTACGAAGAAGTTTTTTTTGTGTCGGGTGACACCCTATGGGTGTTGTTGTTTAAATTTATACTTTTTACGTGCGGGGTTATTAGGATTTTACACTTGACGGTTAAATTGACATCACTTCGGTTTTAAGTCATGGTGGAGATTGTTGAAGTATGTCTTAAAATCTTAAGTGATGAAGAGAAATAAAACATGTTTCGAGATTGCCATAAATCAGGAAGCCGAAAAACATCAAGAATGTATGGTTCGGGCGATTCGTGGATATCGATTTTGGTCTATTCACTTTGTGGATCCGTTCATTAATGTTAGAATGCTGGATATATATTTTATATTAATTTAGAAATAATTTATATTAATATAAAAAATATTATAAGATATTTATAATATTTTATTCTAACCATTAATGGGTTTTGTTATAGTTCTGTTAGATTTTAACATTTATAAATATGTATCTCTTATGTTATTACGTAATAATAATTTAAGAGCTTTAGATAAAAAGAGAGAAACAAGGGCTTAGGATTTAGGAAAACCTTTTAGAGTTATTTAGAAGGGTCGGGCAATACTTATTGATACATTGGGTTTGTGTGATTCTTATATTGAGAGTTGGAGAGATTGAGAAACACTTGGGTAAAAAATAGGGGTTTGTTCTTGGGAACTCTGAAGGTGGAGGTTATTTTCTTTTAACTCATTTCTAATCCCTTGTAACAATTTTCTAAGTATAGTGAATTGAAGAGCTGCTATCTTCCTCATACGTAGATCTTTTGATCGAACTAAGTAAGCAAACATTTCGCCTTTCTCATCTTATTTTCTCCTGTTTTATTTCCTGCTTATTAGTTATTATTGTTAAAGGTCATTGATTTTGGTTGCTACTCTTCTTTGCCCCCATATCAAATCAGTTGATTTGAATTGAACCTTGTCATGTTCCCAATATTATGCATTTTTGTTTTTTTTAATCCAATCTCTTCTCTAACATGTTTACCCAACCTAAAACTTAGAAAAATAGTAATGACATAAAATTTCATCTTACAACACACCAAGACGTCATTTTAGCACAATAAATTCATTATAACATATATATTCATACCAACAAAGCATGAGATCACCAACCACATATATGATCATTAGTAACATACAAGTCTATATAATAAATTTAAGGGACCTATTATTACCCAAGAAGCAAACTCCAATCTAGGGTTCAAGATAAATCATCTCTTTTAGAATTTCTTACAAGAAATTAGACTGAAGTTGATGTTCAAGGGAAACCCCACTACTCCAAACGCTAAAATGTCCATTATATGACAATCTCCTCCTTACCTCGTGTTTGCAAACTTTTCTCCGCAGAGCTCCTAACAATGGCAAGAATTTTTCTTTTTTTCATTATCTCTATAATTTTCTAAGTTAATAATTAATTCTCAATAACTCATATTAATAATAATAATAATAGTAATAATAAATATAAATATAACATAAATAAAAATTAAATAATATTAAAGTTAACTATTTTACTTAATTTGGAATTTTACAATAATAGTAATTTGTTTTACTGGAGAGAGAGTGAGAGGTTTCCACCAAGCTGCGGTTGTCTGTGAGTTTTTACTTCTGTTTCTACCAGCATAATCATGGAGGGAGAGTGGCGCTTAGTTAAAGGGAAGAAGAGCAATTTTGGTGGGGGTAGACCAGATTGGGATATTCTAAGGAAGGAGATTGAGGTAATAAGGAGGGAAGTGTTAACCATTTTTATAACTGATTTTAGGGACAAATGGTGTGCAAGAGATTTATTCATAGAATTCAAAGAATTGGGTGTGATTGAAGAGATAGTGATTCCACCAAAAAGAGATTGGCGAGGACAACGATTCGGATTTGTTAGATTTATCAATGTGGAAGACGATAAGATGTTGGAGACTAAAATGGACAACGTTTGGCTTGAAGGAAACAAACTTAGTGCAAACATTTCAAGGATAAAAAGGAAGGATTTGAAAAAAAATCATAGCCCAGTTTTACCAAAGTTTCAAGACAAGAAAACAATAACAGAACCAGCAGAAAGACGTATGCCAAGGATTACCAAGGTTGGAGAAGGAGCAAGCACTTTGAAAACTTACGCAGAGGCCATCAGAGGAGGTGTAGCGAAGAATCCTGAGGAGGCAAAAGAGACTAGTCAATCGCTCATTTTCACAACCAACGAATCAGAGACTATGAGATTCAAAAAAGCCAAGGTTGGAGTTACTAGAAGAGTTGGGGATGCGTTTGCTGTAGTAGACAGTTTGTTGGAGGAAGGCATATTCACCATTGAGGTAACTGTTCTGGGCCCTAATTTGTGTCTTCTAGAGGAAAGTGCAGAAGGAGAACTGGAAACCTTGATGAAAGAAGGGGGAGAATGGATAAATTTCTGGTTCGCAGAACTCAGGAGTGGAAGCCAACAGATGTCGAATACGCTAGAGTAGCCTTTGTGTCCGTTTTTGGAGTACCCTGTTTTACCAGAAACGAAAGATTTATGAACATATTATTGGAAGATTTTGGAAAAATGATGAATCCCCAAATTCTAAAACAGAAGTGCAACAGAATGGATGTAATCAAACTTATGATCTATACAAACCATTTGGAACCCATTAGAAACAGAATCAGGACATTAATCGATGGTATCTGGTTCAATATTCTTATCATCGAAGAACCAACCTGGGAAAAAGGGGATCAAGTCGAAAATCGATCGTCGACCAGTTCTGATTCGGTCGGAGATTCTTCCTACTACCAGGACTCTCACGGCGGAGATGAGGATACACTGAGGCATCGTTCGGACCGGAGGTCAGAAGGGCATGGGGAAATGAACCGCGACATTAATGTTGATGTTGATAGGGGAGCGGATAATCTGCAAAACGGAGAAGAAGGAAGTCAGAAAAGCACCAAAGTTGCAGAAACAATTAATTGTGAGAAGCTTTTAGAGGATAAACTTTTGAGATCTTCAGATTCACAAAGTACAACAGACTCTATATCGGTGAAAACCCTGAGCAGGGTAGAGGAGGAGCACAGAGACGATTGTATGAAGAGAAAGTTAAATGATAGCATTGAAGTTGTGGGACCAGGTGGTTTATTCATTTTAAACAAACATTTGACTAATTCAACGCCCAGTTTTAATGAGGTGGCAGTGAGAGAGTGTTGCTACACGTTGGAGAAAGATAAAAGAGAGGGATTTTTGGAGGTTAGGAAAACGACAAGCAAGGAAGTTAACGCTATTACTAAAGATGTGGGCCATTTACCATTTCTAGTGGGCCAAGAAGAGGGCGTTGGGCAGAATGTTTTAGAAGAAGAAATTACATGCATGCAAGGGCGGTTTACAAATAACAAAAATAAATCCATAGCATCGAGAAAATTTGCAGTGCCTCTAAAGAAAGTGAATAAAAATATCAAAAAGAAGGAAAACAGTATCAAAGGAAAACAGAATCTATGTTTTGATGAACATTGTCAAAGGGTGAAAAATTGCAAAAAAGCGAGGAAGAAAATTAGGGAGGTATTGGATTTAGGGGATCAAGCGGAAAACTTCATATACCCAGTGGAGAATTGTTTTATAGAAGGGAAAGAACCTCTCTTGTTGGGAGCCTCTTCCCAATCCAACGAGAACAAGCTTTTTCTAAAGACAAATTATTTGTCAGGAGGTTTACCTTTAACCTGTGACTCAATCTCAAGTGATGATATCAAGAATTGTAACAAAAGAATATCCAATGGAGTGATGAACAAGGCGACGGAGGGGCTGTGGAACTCAATGGTTAGGTTGAGCATAAAGAATATTTCCGACAAATTTGATCCAATTTCAAAAATAAAGGAAATGGAACATAGAGATATCAAAGAGGAAGGGGTGTCAAAGGGGATCAACAATCAAGATTCTCCATGATTATTTTTTCTTTAAACTTAAGAGGAGGTGGAAGTAGGGTTAAGAGGAAGAGAATTGGTTATCACATCCAAAAAGGAGAAGTTGATGTTTGTTTTATTCAAGAGACAAAGCTAAGTGGAATAGAGTCGAATGTAGTCAAAGAAATGTGGGGAGATAATCTTGTGGAGTGGTCGCATTCAGATGCTATAGGGGCGTCGGGAGGCATTCTAACAATGTGGAAAAAGGATTTCTTCATCTTAAACTATAGTTTTAGAGGTGAAGGTTTCTTAGGCCTTTGTGTGGAAAAGGAAGGTAAAACTATTTACTTTGTCAATGTCTATGCCTCTTGTGATCTTATCACGAAAAAAAGGACTTGGGACAAGTTATGTGAGTTCAAAAACAAAAATTTGAAGGGCTCTTGGTGCATGGGTGGAGATTTTAATTCTATCACTTCTTTGGAAGAAAGAATTGGAATGTCCACTCATAGTTACAGGAGGGAGATAAGGTTTGTCAAAGAGTTCATTGAGGATATGGAGTTGGTGGATCTTCCTACAATAGAAGGCAAGTTTACTTGGTTTAAAAGTAATGGTAAGGCTATGAGTAGGATTGATAGGTTCCTACTTTCGGATTGCTTTGTTGAAGATTGGAAGGTGGAGGGTCAATATATTGGAGAGAGGGAGGTTTCCGACCATGTCCCTATTTGGTTGAAGGATAATAGAAAGAATTGGGGTCCTAAACCTTTTAAATTCAATAATATGTGGTTCAAACATGAGGATTTTGATGACTTTGTGGAGGAGGAGTGGAAAAAGATAGTGTATAAAGGAAGAGGTGATTATTGCTTGGCCGAAAAGTTGAAAACTCTCAAAAACCGAATAGCTTGGTGGAACAAAAACATTTACGGGTGGATAGACCTCAATATCAATAAGGATGGGAAAGAGTTGCACTCTTTAGATAACTTGTTTGTTCATTTTGCAGGTAACGCTCCGGATGATGTGATCTTGAAAAGGATGAAAGTGGCGGAGGACTTTTGGGACAACTTGAATAAAAGAGAAGGTATCCTTAGACTAAAGTCGAGACAACTTTGGTTATCCGAAGGAGATGATAACACTCGTTACTTTCACAACTCTTTAAAAGAAAGAAGAAGAAGAAATTCTATTTGCTCCATTGAAACATCGGGGGGTAGATTGGAAGAGGTAGAAGGAGTAAAAGAGTTCACTTTCAAGCATTTCGAAAACTTCTTCAAAGAAGAAATTCATTTTAGGCCGGAGCTTAGGGGGATCAACTTTAACTCTTTATCTACGGAAGACTCTTCGGATTTAGAGAAACCTTTTGAGGAAAACGAAGTGAAGGAAGCAATTCGGTCGTGTGATGGAAGCAAAAGTCCGGGGCCGGATGGTTTCTCTTTGGAGTTTTACAAAAGATATTGGTCTCTTCTAAAGGAAGATGTTATGAAGTGTTGCAATGATTTTTATCACAAAGGTACTCTTGTCAAATCCATAACTTCATCTTTTCTTGCCCTTATTCCTAAAAAGAAGAATCCGCAAGACTTGTTTGTATATCGGCCTATTTGTTTAGTGGGGAGTATTTATAAGATCATTGCAAAGTTGTTAGCGACAAGAATGAGGGGTGTAGTGGATAAGTTGGTTTCTTTCAATCAAATCGCATTTGTTCCGGGAAGAAGTATGATGGATGGGGTTCTAATGGTCAATGAAATTCTTGATTGGGCTAAAAAGAAGTAGAAAGGATGCTTATTACTTAAAGTGGACTTCGAAAAGGCATATGATTCTATCTCTTGGAATTATCTAAGATGGATATTGGAGAAGATGGGATTTGGTAAAAGATTGATGAAATGGATGGAAGCTAGCATTTTTACTAACTACATGTCCGTGTTGGTAAATGGAAGTGCAACAAAAGATTTCAAGGTTCAAAGAGGATTACGCCAAGGTGATCCCATTTCACCTTTCTTGTTTGTCCTTGCTATGGAAGGTTTAACCGCTCTAACCAAGAAATCGGTGTCGACGAGAGACTTTAAACCGTTCAAATATGGAATTGAGGACTATGTGGATATTCTACAATTTGCGAATGATACCATTATACTAGGAGAACCTACTTATGACAATCTTTGGAGCTTAAAAGTGATGTTGAGAGGATTTGAATTGGTTTCCGGATTGAAGATCAACTTCCACAAAAGCAACTTTTTTGGAACTCACATAGGAGATTGGTACTTCAAGTCGGCAACAACCTTCCTAGCTTGCAAAAAAGGATGCTTCCCGTTTAAATGCCTTGGAATTTGGGTGGGAGAAGGTGCTTACAAGAAAAAAGTGTGGAAAGAAGTGATTGACAACTTGAAATCAAGACTAAACAAGTGGAAGGGAAGAAGCATTTCCATAGGAGGAAGAGTGACCCTTATTAGCTCCGTTCTCAACGCTATCCCAATTTTCACTCTTTCATTCTATAAAGCTCCGAGTACAATTATCCAAGAGATAAGAAGTCTTCTTAGCAATTTCTTGTGGAGTGGGAATGTGAAAACAAGGTGCATTCATTGGGTTAAGTGGGAGAATATGTGCAAACCAAAAGGGAAAGGAGGTTTAGGCATTAGAGATGTCAGAGAAATGAACAAATCTCTTCTTCTTAAATGGAAGTGGAGAATCTTAAAGGAAGACAATGCAATATGGAGTAGATTTTTTCTTGTGAGATATCATAACCCGAAGATAAAAGTCCTTGCCTCTAGTAAGGATCTTCTAAATCGGGATGACTCTAAATGGTGGAGAGACATCGTTCTTAATGATTTCAAAGAAGAAGAGTCGGGTGAAGGGTTCACCGATTGGGTAAATTGTGAGTTCAAGAACGGTAATAACATTCTTTTTTGGCATAGTTGTTGGTTGACCGATCAACCGCTACGGGTTTCTTTTCCGCATTTGTTTGATCGAACAACCAATAAACTATGTGTGGTGGGTGACCTTGTCTCTTGGAACAACGGAGTCATTTTTTGGAACTTGGGAATCATCTTTGGGGCGGATGTCCCTATTTCCCCGGATTCAAATGCTTTTAACTCCACAACCTTCATCTTGGACATGGGTGTAGTTGAAGATCTAAGGGATTTACAAGCGCTACTTCAAGGTGTAGTGCCGGATAACTCGGGAATGGATGATTTCCATTGGAACCTCACCGCTAATGGAGACTTTAAGGTGTATAGTGTTTCACATTTGGTGTCTAATGCAAAGGAGCTAGCTTGGTCTCTTCCCACCATCACAATGTTGGATATTATTTGGAAGATTACCATACCGGCAAAAATCAAGATTTTCACTTGGAGATTCTTCATCGATAGACTTCCGCTAAAAGTTCAACTTGCAAATAGAGGTGTGTCTAATCTCACTTCCATAGATTGTATTTTTTGTTCAAATCATCCGGAATCCTTGGATCATCTTTTTTACCATTGTCATGTCACTAAGACGGTTTGGAATAGGATATACATGTGGTTGGGAGACGAAGTGAGGATCTCTTTAGAGGAATTCAAAAGCTTCGAAATCATTCAAGAAAAGGAGAAAAACACCAACACTAAAGCTATTCTAAACACAATATGGATAGCTCTAATTTGGTGTACTTGGAGGATGAGAAATACAATTATTTTTGATAATGGAATCTTTAGTTATGATGAGGTGATATCAAACATCATGTTTTTCTCTTGGAGATGGAGTTGTAATAGGGAACTTCATAGTAGGATATCTTATTATGATTGGTATAAATTACCATTACTTTGTAACAATACTTCCTAGTTTTTTCTCGATGTAAGGGTTGCACCCCTAGTGCGATATCTTATATTCAGTTGCTTATTAAAAAAAAGTAATTTGTTTTACTGGATGAAAGGTTATTATCATTGAATCACCACAAGAATTATGATTTTCGTTGTTTGATTAAGTAACTTGAGGTACAAGTTTGTGCACGGGCGAATCACTCTAAGAAAATAAGAATACTCTAATTACTCCATGAAAATAAGAATAATAGAGTAAGTTTGTGAGTTTAAGAAAGTGTAATGCATGTTTAGGAATCAACAGAAATTAAAACAAGTGAGATCAAGCTAATAAGATACCAAATTTGTATATTGACTAAAACATTTCCTTCTTTTCTTCTTTACCAATGTTACTCGGTCACTCTTTGTCCTTCCATGCAAATTTTTCTTACTTAGAGAAAGAATTCAAAATTTTCTCTAAATTTTCAAGTTTTTTAAAGAATATTTTCTTTTTTCTTCTTCAAATTTCTTCAACTTAGGAGCTTATTTTCTATTAGAGTTGTGAAACAATTTTTACAAATTTCTTCTCATCTTTTTATGTATGTAAATATCTTTATGAAAAAAAAATTATCTTTTTCTTTTTAGGAGAGACCAAAATTTAAAAAATTCTTTATTTTAAAGTTATCGTTGTAACTTAAAAAATAAATCTCAAAAAAGGTGTTTTGCTTTGACAACTTTAATTCAAAACATTTTTATTTGTCAGAAAACAAGAGAAATATGAAAATAGTGATTTGCTTTGACAACTTTAATACAACACATTTTTATTTGTTAGAAAACAAGAGAAATTTCAAAATAGTGTTTTGCTTTGACATCTTTAATACAGCACATTTTTATTTGTTAGAGCATACGTAATGCTAATATTAAACATATGCTAATATTAAACATATAAGTTAAATATGAATTATAATAAGTCATCATATATAAAATAATTCAATTCCCAAACTTTTTAACTTTAATAATCAACTTGGATTTTATTTTTTTAACAAAAGATTAAATCTACAAATACTTGCATCATTTGTGCTTATCACACCATGCCTCAAGTCACAATACTATTGCTTGTTATTATAAATGAAAGACATGCTACATACACTAGACACTTATTTTTCATGCCATTTTAAAATGCTAACAAACTTATCACAAATATGGTAGAGACAATTAAGGTTAGATATAGAGACTAATTGACTCTAATTTTCACTAATAAGTGGTCATTCCTTTTAGTTCAGAACTACACATATCAACTACTATTTCATTTCTTTCTAAACAACATATCCTTTAATCTTGCTTGAGAGCCTTCTTTTTTTTTAGTATGGTTCAATTTTTGTGTGATACCATATAAATTGTAAAATCAGCATAAAAATATTTTCAAATTATACAATAGTAGTCCAAAAAGATAAAAATAATCAGGCCGAGTTTATGGAGAAGGATTTATAGCCGACACATGTTTTAACCAAAATTAATTGGTCCGTATCATTAATTTATTTTTATTTTTAAATATCATGTTATATAGTATATTTATATTGAAATACATTGAATATATATATATATATATATATATATATATATATATATATATATATATATATATATATATATATATATATATATATATATATATATATATATATATATATATATATATATATATATATATATATATAATTTAGGGCTTTTATAAAAAATAATTACAATGAAAAAACATATATCAATACTTATTTTAAAACTTGTTATTTATTAAAATATTAGTAAATTTAAGAAAGAAAGACCTAATCCACAAACTAGATAGTTAACAAAAAAAAGTGGGGTTAATTAATATATTACAAAAATTTATTATCATTTTTAAGGTGCACAGACATATTTTATAAATAATATCAAGACATGTCAAAATGGTGAGTTCTAGAGTAACAAATATAAAATAATCGGTAAGGTCATACAATTATTTTGTGTAACTCCACGTACCATTTTTATGTTTCGTGGTTATTCTCTTGTGACCAAAATTGCTTTTTATGTTTTGTGGAGTATTATTCTCTTGTTGACCAAAATTGAATTGCTCCCACCTGTTCTATAAATTTTACAGGAGGGAATTGGGTTGTAAAATTCCTTACGAAATTCATTTAAAATAACAAAAGTTACAACATTCTCAATTTCAAAATAACCATCCTCAATTTGTTTACTAACTCCCTATAATCACATAACCTACACTCACAATAGAACAATAGAAGTACCAAGAAACCCGACAAGTTAACCTTACATAGAAGTGTTTTAGATAGAACTAGAAGTCTGTTTGGTTTAATTTTTTTCGAAAATTTCTTTAGCCACCTCCCTATGGGGGTCACCCCAGCGAAAAACCCAAATTACCCCTGCTTCGGAAATGAACTTCCGAAGCATTTTTTTTTTAAAAAAATTTCCACAATTCGGAAGTGCATCTCCGAAAACACCTCATGGGGGGTGTTTTCGGAGATGAACTTCCGAAAACACCTTTATTCAGATTTTGGGGGGTTTCGGAAATGAACTTCCAAATTATGCAGAAACTGTGTTTTTTTTTTTATGTTTTTCTTAACAGTCTCGTATTTTTAATTAAAGGAAACCGGGAAATAAAATAAGCGACATATAAACAGAAAAAACTAATATGATAAAAAAGTAATATATACAAGCCGATCCAAATCCAAATAAAAATAGTGTGCTAAAGATACAATCCGAAAACAAAAAATAAATAAACCCGACCACTATTGGGTGTGCCTAACCCTCTCTCCCTGGGACCTCCTCTGCCGCCTGTATGTCGCCGCACGGCCCGCATCAGTGACGATCATCTCCATCACGGCGACTGCCTCTGGACCGCCCTGATGAACGACACCTCGATCCAACGCGTCCCGCCCAAGCATCTCTATCCGCTGGCAGATCGACATGAGATCAATGGCGTGGTCATCCTCGGCCTGCTGGTTCTCCAGGTTCTCCTCGTGTGCTGGCCTAGGAGCGCCGGGAACGTCGGGTCTCAGCAGGGGATGTGACACCCGATAGAACCATGTGACGTATCCCTCCACACTGTGTCAGTCCTGTGTGACCCGAGTGCGACGGTACTCCTGCGATACCACATGATGCTGCCAGTCCTCCCATATGGCAGTAAGCTGCACTCGGGTCACTGTGTCGGGAGCAGCCTCAAAGGGTGACCTGGGTATCTGCTGCACGAATCCGAACTGACGCATGCACCGCTCAGGGAGATACCGGACCATGATGCCGGTCCCGCATGCCAACCAGCCTGAATATAAAGCAATGTCGTCAAAGGGGACAACTTGAGCGTAGTCGCTGAACGGCCTCCAGGTGACTTCGTCGTGCATCGTGCGGTCCAAGTATCCACGGTATGGTCCCACCGCATTGTTCCCCCTCTGGAGAAAGTATCTGGCGGCCCTGGGCATGGCGTCAACGTACGCAGGATCGATGTGGAAGCCGTGGATGCGGGAGAAGTAGGAGATGATCCAGCTCTGAAACAGAAACACGATAATGTATTATAAATAAATACGAAACATAAATAAATACGAAACAACTAAAATGAAACGTACCGTAAGTAGTGTGCAGGATTCGACTAACTGCCTCGTCCTCCAGTTGGAGGCCTCATTCAGCTTCTGGTAGAGGTATGCCAGAGTAGCTGCCCCCCAGTTCCACTGGTGAACGGTATCCAGGTCCATGAAGTAGCGGAGGTAGGTCACGTCGACGTACCTTGCACTCTTGTCCACAAAGCATGCAGCGCCTACCACATGCATGTACCAGCACCGGAGAGCGTAGCCGCGGTGATACTGTGTGAATAGATCGTCACCCGCCTCCTCGGCATCGGCCCGCCGCGTCCAGGTGGTGCTCGAAATAGCGGCTCAGTATGGTGAACCGGATATGAGGCCCATTTGTCGTGATGCACTCGAAGTCAGCAACTTCGGGATCCATACCCAAATAGAGCGCCATCCACTGACTGGCCTCGACCCTCTGGATCCGGGAGTGGGTCAACAGAGGCCCCCTGATGGGTAGGTGGAGAAGACACTGCACATCATGCAAGGTGATCGTCATCTCCCCAACCAGCAAGTGGAAAGAAGACGTCTCCTTGTGCCAGCGCTCCACAAATGCCCCCTGCATGCCGTGGCTGATGGTGGTGTACCCCGTCATGCAGAGCCCGCTAAGCCCTGAACCTCGCACCGCGTCGTTAAACCACTCAGCTGCTAGTTTAAACAGACTGAAAATCTTCTGGGTGTGGTTCACCATTTTCAAAGGATCTCTCTCCTGTTACAAAAAAAACAAATAAAAGCATATGTTAAATAGACCGTTAAGAAAATATCGAATAAACGTCTAAATTATAAACGGTTAAATTAAAAAAATACCTCTCCTCCCAGATCCGCCGAGCGACGTGGTCGCGGTAGGATATCAGCACGGAAGTGTCAAAGGGCCCTCCCGGGTAGCTGTCCACCTGCTCATCCTCCTCCCCGGATGGAGGGTCAACATCCGGTACCCCCTCCGGCTCGTGGTATGGCACTGCCACCTCCTCCTCCTGCTCCTCCTCCTCCTCCTCTCGCTGGCAGGAAGAAGATACCCGAGCCAGCCGACTCCTAGATCCAGATGAAGAGGTACCCTCTCCCACGTCCACGGGAACTTGCACACGTCGTCCCCGGCCCTGCCCCCGTCCCTGTGTCGACGCCAGCTGCGCCGCCGCCCGCTCGCGTCTAGCCGACGCAGTCTGAGTCTCTCTACCCTGTCTGATGCGTGCTAGTTGGTTGCCTGACATGTTCCTGTAAACAATTGAAATCGCTTAATATGCGAGACAAAAGAAAAAACTAAAAAAATTGCACTTCTGATACAATTCGGAAGTTCATTTCCGAAACTGGGATGGAGGTGTTTTCGGAAATGAACTTCCGAAACACCCCTGCGCAGAACTTCTCTGCAACCTCCAATGGAAGACCCCAAAATCAAACTTCAAAACAACCCATTATGCTTTTAAACAACCTAAATACTACTAACAACCTACCCCTATATCATTTATGCAATTGAAAACAACCCTAACATGCATTTGAAATATGGATCTAACAAATATAAAACTTACAAATTGAGTGATTGGAGGGCTTTTGAATGTAGTATAGCAAGGTGATTGGAGCCTTTGATGCAGCCTTGGAAGTGGGTTTGCAGAAAATCTCAGAGGAGTTAAGTTTGATATTGGTTTAGGGTAAATGATTTGGGGGGAGGGGGGCTGTTTTGCTTAATCTGCAAAACGCGCAATATTTCGGAAATGAACTTCCGAAATGGTGTTTTCGGAAATGCATTTCCGAAAGAAGTCAAATTTAAAAAAAAAAAGGCGCTTTCGGAGATGCTTCTCCGAAAACACCTTTTTCTTGCATTTCGGAAATGCATTTCCGAAGTCAGGGGTAGTTTGGGTTTTTCACCAGAGGTGGACTAGAAGGTTGGGAGGTGGCCAAAGAAATTTTCTTTTTTTCAACAAAAACAAAAACGTGGTCCAAGCAGTGCACCCCTCCAATTTTGTCTAAATATGAATATTGAAATCTTAAACAAACTTCTTGTTAACTATCTATAATCTCAATCAACTCTCAATACTCTATATGCATTCTTGAATGAATAACAATTGAGAATCATATCGCTCCATACTCAGTTAAGACTAATAACCCTGAAGATTAAATAAATTAAACAAATTGAGGAAACTCAAATGAGGCAAAAGCAAAACCTCAGTAACATACCTGAGATGGAATTTTGTGTTGAATTGTAAATCTTCAAGTTGAACCATAGTGGTTTAAAAGGGCGATCCGTCAATGGCTCTAGCTTAAACGGCTGTTAGGGAATTCGTCAAACAACTGTGAGGGAGATTTGTAAAAAAAATTCACATACAGGAGGTGATTCATCAAATGGCTGTGGGGAAGTTTTGCGAACTTTATTTTTAAACTTTATTTTCAATTGTACGGGGAATAAAATATTTTCTGCGGTATTCAATGTTTTAAAAATTGGACCGAATATTAAACAGGTGAGGGTACTGGGCTGGGTCACTGGTTTATTGGTCGAACCACTAGGTCATTGGTCAAACCGCATGACTAAACCGAATAACTCGGTTGAATAGACCGGTCGTTATAACAAAATTATTTAAGTATAAAATATGTTGAACAAGATGATTCAGTCTACAATATATAATCGGCACTTAAGTTTTTTAAAAATATCATATCATAAATAAATTTACAAGTTCATAATTTAAATTCAAATGTTAAACATAGGTATCACACATAACAAAATACTACAAAATTACAAAGTATATTTGCAAACAAAATTTAATCGCAACATAATCTAATTGAATAAATTATAATAAAATAACTTTATTGTCTACTAAATTTAATTTTAAGGAAGAAAAAATTGTTCCAATGTTGGTATCTCCTTCTTCAATATCAAAATCATCTGCAACAAAATCAACCGTATCTGAAACATCTTTATTTTTATTTTCTATTTTTTTCTTTAATTTTATATTTTAATTTTTTATTAAAATAATCAAAATGTTGTTGTTTTAAATTTTTTAAATTAAAAATGCATTTAAACCACCGGTTCTGGAAAACCGCCGGTTTTTCCGGTTATACCGGTTCACACCGATTCAATGACATATCTGATCCTGCAATTGAACCAGACCGGTTACCTGGCCGGTTCAACCGGTCCGGTCCGATTTTTTAAACACTGGCGGTATATGTTAGCGTCAGTTTAGCGTAACGCTACTATTTAATAAATAAAATATTAAATCATTTTAGGCGGAGAATGACTCTAGCGTCGGTCACAGCCGACACATATAATTTAATCAATAAATAAAAAAATAAAAAATAACCTATTTCAGTAGTATGTAGTATCGACCAATAGTGACACTAACATTAATAAATAAACTAGTAACAAACCCGTGCATTCGCACGGGTTCTAGTATGTTATATGCAATGATTGAAGATCGCATTTGTTAATTAAAAAAGATAATTAGCATTAATAATTAACAATAATAGTAGAAAAATGACAACAAAATAAAATTGTGGAAAGTGATTTAAAAATTAAAAAGGTGGATGTCAAAAAATAATAATATTCCATGTGGGCCAAATATAGTTGATGTCAAAGTTTTTTTTAAATAGTTATTGAATAAATTGTAAAACCATAATTACATTTATTTAATTAATTGTGAAAATATAGAATGAAAGTCCAAGATGAGATTTGTGCAGGCCGAACCAAACAATAAGCGATGCTTGTAAAATAAGGTCCACCGAACTTTGGTTTTGCATTAGAAGAAACATGAAGTAGAATAACGTGTACTTAATATTGTAAACCACAATTTCATTTAAGTGGTAAGGAGTTACTACAACAAATACAAATCTCAAGAAGAACTTGGAAGTTGTAGGCAGTAGCTATGTTGGAACCAAGGAGATAATTAGACACGCAAGTTAATTGGTAGCAGTACTTTTTTGTAATAAAACAAATGAATAATAAAAAATCAGAACAATTTACTTACTAAAATATTATTAAGCATAAAATAAAAAATGCTCAATAATATTAGAGTATCATATTTAGTATTGTTTAACAACTAAAATGTATTATTAGAAAGAGAAACTAAAAGAGAGTTAAAGCGTATGGAAAGTACCTGTGAGGATGCACAAGTACTGATTTATTACGCGCATTTGTACATAAATTAAAAAATTAATAAAACAAAAATATTTTGTTTTGACATCGTTTATAAAAATATTTAAATTAGTATATTTTTTTCTCGTATTTTAATATAATTTATAAAACTATTTGAATCAGTAATACATTTTCCGATAAATAAATATAATACTGTTTATTAAAATATTTGGTCCATATTCAACTGTGTTTTAAAATTTTCCAATTCATATAAATGATTTGAATGGTTGGAATATAAAATTATTTTTTGAAACTTAAATATTAAATTGTTTTAATATAACTATTGGTGAAATTCAATGTCAGATAAATGTTGCCAATAATGTAAAATTTGTTTCAGATATATATTTTATAAAATTAAGCACATTATTAATAATATTAAAATAATTAAATAATATTTAAATATATTTTAAAAATATTTCAAAACATGTTAAAATATTCTAACACATTTTTTAACTATTTCTCAATTTAAATGTTTTTAAATATTTCAAAGAGTCTCAAATAATATATGACATAATAATCATTTAAAAAGTAATATTCAAAAAATTAGTTAATAATTATCTCATATTTAAAATAATCAATCACACTTAAAAATATATTTAAATATCATTTAAAATATTTAAACACATTTTAAGATATTCAATCAAATTTGAAAAGTATACTTGTATATTTTAAAAAACTTCTTATCAAAACAAAACTCAACACAATTTTTTTCAAAACAAAATATATATTTTTTTGATAATATTTTATTTAGACTATTTTAAAGAGCGCACATTTAGTTGATATTGTTTTATTTAGACTGTTTTTTAAGTAAACATGTAAATAATAATAACACTAATCTTGGATTCAAAAATAGACCTCTTTTTCTTCCTTTTTTGGCTCTTAATGCATTGCATTCCTATTTACTTTGTCTAACAAAAAGTGCAAAGTAGGCAAAGCCACTACTATATTGGACATTGGAATGTGACAAGAATAATAACCAAATGACCACCAAATGTTTTGAACAAACTTTAGATTCAATACACATGAGTTTTTATACTTTTCAGCACTGTGAACTTTTCTGTTATCTTTCTATCCTCTACACTGTATAATACTGAATATAACATATTACAATACAAATTTTGTCACTTATTTACTGTGAAAATTGAGGGGAAAAGGAGCATATAAGAAGAAATCTACAGTATAAATTGTTTTATTTATTAGTAACATATATAAAACAAAGTGTTGTGTACTATATCAAATTCTCATGAATCTCTTTAGTATGTATGTATGCTCTGTTAGCAGCCCATTAGGCTTGAATTGTCTACTCCCACAACTCATGCTTTGTCGGGTTAGGTCGGATCAACATTCGAGGATCAACGGTCAAGCTTTGACTTCGTATCTGACATTTTAAGGACTTCTGTAACTGAAAACGATGATTCAACAGAATAGCCTTCGTTGCTGCAGGAATAATAGAGCTGCATATCATCCTTTTACGTTAATCTGAATCAGCCCCCAACACAGAGCTAATAATCCAACAATACATACGCTAGGGGCCGTATCCATTTCAAAGAACACAACTTGTATTTTCCCGTATAACTCAGAGCTGGTATTGTGTTGTTCCATGCATTCCTTGACGCTTTCCACAACCTTCTTTCGGATAAGCTGCAAATCAATGGTGTTACATAAGGATATATATAAACTCAGTTGAAGTTTAAGAGGAAATTAAGAGCCAAGAGTCTTGATGCAAAAAATATTCATGCTTACTACCTGCCTCCTAAGAACTACCAAACTCTTTGTATGCATGAGGAACTCTGGAAGGACTCCATTTGAAGGAGGAAGACCAAGGAGACCACAAATCAAAGTCTACAAACTCGCCATGGAGATAATTACGTCAAGCAACTTTATCTGAAACATGGAATAACGTAAATCCATATTCTAGGAAGAAAGCAAAATAACATACCATTATTCCAAGTAGAAAACATCATAATGGTTGGCAGATGGTATATGACATATGATCCATGCAGCTTTACAAAAAAAAATGTTAATATATACTTGCAAACAACTATTACAGTAAAGGTCTAAATTGGTGATTGAAAATAATAGTGATCAATTTGATCTTTCATTCTTCAAAATGGAACAAATTTGAGAGACCCTATAATATACTCAATCAATAACATCAGCATCCTCTTGGAAAGAGTAGGAAAAAGAGACCTTAAATTTCTTTTTTCACATACCCTTAGTGAATATCGACATGCTTCTGTATCGACATCAAGTATGGAGACAACATTCTCTACAGCTGCAGCAAGGTATCTTCCTAACCATTATTGAAATCTTATTTGTGAATATCCAGCCAACATAGCATAATTATATGAGGTGTTATAAAAAAATAGTCATTTTCCAGTTATATCACAAGTTTAACACTATGAGCAACAATCCAATTAATTCCCTGTGGATTTATAAAGACTTTTTGAGGCCCTCAATAGACCCCCATTATGAACAAACGACAAAAAAATCATGCATGATTTTAACAATCTGCAATAAAAGCACCAAATACATATTACTTTCACAAATAGCAAGCAATTTTAAGAAAGCATACCTGTTGAATTTTAGGGAGCACTTTGTGTAGAACACCTTTATATTCACACATCAGCTTCACCTGCAAATAACAATTAAAAAAAGACTATTTACAATCAGATATGAAAAGCAGAAACATATTAAAAATAACAAAAACAATCCAGTAAAAATATCATCACCGATTATAGATTCATACCAGAAGGAATGTCCTTTTGCAAATTGGAAGCCATGAGCGAACAAATCTAAATAACTGAAAAATAAACAAAATATAACTGAAAAATAAACAAAATCGCATAGCAATAATAATTAGGTTATTAACTATACAAAAATTCACAAAAAATTCACCGATTCAGATTAAAAGAATCATTGATTACAACCAACAAAACTAAGATTGAAAAAAAAGAAATTAAGAGAAATCAAAATAACGAAGAAGATTGAAGAAGATGAAAACCTGAATCTGAAGTGCCATAAAGAAGAGACAAAAAATTTTTAAATCTGAGAGAATGGAGAAGGGGTTGCATTGAAGGGAGAAGGAACTGTGGTGGCGGCTAGGGTTGGGGGAGGTGAAGATGAAGAGAGACGACCAGAGAAGGAAAATAGTAACAGATGGAGAGAAGGAAAGAAAAGAAGAAAGAGAATTGAGGTTTGCGTGTGGGTGTGGGTTTTGGGAAGAGAGATAATCCGTTTCAAAATTTATTTTTCAAAAATTAAGTGCCCTTTGAATAAACCAAAAAAAAGACTTTTTTTGCCCCAAAAATATTAGTTTAGACTAAGATAATCAAAGGTTATTTTGGTGAAATCCAGAACAGTAAATTTTCTTATATTATAGATTTGAGAGACCCTATAATATACTCAATCAATAACATCAGCATCCTCTTGGAAAGAGTAGGAAAAAGAGACCTTAAATTTCTTTTTTCACATACCCTTAGTGAATATCGACATGCTTCTGTATCGACATCAAGTATGGAGACAACATTCTCTACAGCTGCAGCAAGGTATCTTCCTAACCATTATTGAAATCTTATTTGTGAATATCCAGCCAACATAGCATAATTATATGAGGTGTTATAAAAAAATAGTCATTTTCCAGTTATATCACAAGTTTAACACTATGAGCAACAATCCAATTAATTCCCTGTGGATTTATAAAGACTTTTTGAGGCCCTCAATAGACCCCCATTATGAACAAACGACAAAAAAATCATGCATGATTTTAACAATCTGCAATAAAAGCACCAAATACATATTACTTTCACAAATAGCAAGCAATTTTAAGAAAGCATACCTGTTGAATTTTAGGGAGCACTTTGTGTAGAACACCTTTATATTCACACATCAGCTTCACCTGCAAATAACAATTAAAAAAAGACTATTTACAATCAGATATGAAAAGCAGAAACATATTAAAAATAACAAAAACAATCCAGTAAAAATATCATCACCGATTATAGATTCATACCAGAAGGAATGTCCTTTTGCAAATTGGAAGCCATGAGCGAACAAATCTAAATAACTGAAAAATAAACAAAATATAACTGAAAAATAAACAAAATCGCATAGCAATAATAATTAGGTTATTAACTATACAAAAATTCACAAAAAATTCACCGATTCAGATTAAAAGAATCATTGATTACAACCAACAAAACTAAGATTGAAAAAAAAGAAATTAAGAGAAATCAAAATAACGAAGAAGATTGAAGAAGATGAAAACCTGAATCTGAAGTGCCATAAAGAAGAGACAAAAAATTTTTAAATCTGAGAGAATGGAGAAGGGGTTGCATTGAAGGGAGAAGGAACTGTGGTGGCGGCTAGGGTTGGGGGAGGTGAAGATGAAGAGAGACGACCAGAGAAGGAAAATAGTAACAGATGGAGAGAAGGAAAGAAAAGAAGAAAGAGAATTGAGGTTTGCGTGTGGGTGTGGGTTTTGGGAAGAGAGATAATCCGTTTCAAAATTTATTTTTCAAAAATTAAGTGCCCTTTGAATAAACCAAAAAAAAGACTTTTTTTGCCCCAAAAATATTAGTTTAGACTAAGATAATCAAAGGTTATTTTGGTGAAATCCAGAACAGTAAATTTTCTTATATTATAGATTTGAGAGACCCTATAATATACTCAATCAATAACATCAGCATCCTCTTGGAAAGAGTAGGAAAAAGAGACCTTAAATTTCTTTTTTCACATACCCTTAGTGAATATCGACATGCTTCTGTATCGACATCAAGTATGGAGACAACATTCTCTACAGCTGCAGCAAGGTATCTTCCTAACCATTATTGAAATCTTATTTGTGAATATCCAGCCAACATAGCATAATTATATGAGGTGTTATAAAAAAATAGTCATTTTCCAGTTATATCACAAGTTTAACACTATGAGCAACAATCCAATTAATTCCCTGTGGATTTATAAAGACTTTTTGAGGCCCTCAATAGACCCCCATTATGAACAAACGACAAAAAAATCATGCATGATTTTAACAATCTGCAATAAAAGCACCAAATACATATTACTTTCACAAATAGCAAGCAATTTTAAGAAAGCATACCTGTTGAATTTTAGGGAGCACTTTGTGTAGAACACCTTTATATTCACACATCAGCTTCACCTGCAAATAACAATTAAAAAAAGACTATTTACAATCAGATATGAAAAGCAGAAACATATTAAAAATAACAAAAACAATCCAGTAAAAATATCATCACCGATTATAGATTCATACCAGAAGGAATGTCCTTTTGCAAATTGGAAGCCATGAGCGAACAAATCTAAATAACTGAAAAATAAACAAAATATAACTGAAAAATAAACAAAATCGCATAGCAATAATAATTAGGTTATTAACTATACAAAAATTCACAAAAAATTCACCGATTCAGATTAAAAGAATCATTGATTACAACCAACAAAACTAAGATTGAAAAAAAAGAAATTAAGAGAAATCAAAATAACGAAGAAGATTGAAGAAGATGAAAACCTGAATCTGAAGTGCCATAAAGAAGAGACAAAAAATTTTTAAATCTGAGAGAATGGAGAAGGGGTTGCATTGAAGGGAGAAGGAACTGTGGTGGCGGCTAGGGTTGGGGGAGGTGAAGATGAAGAGAGACGACCAGAGAAGGAAAATAGTAACAGATGGAGAGAAGGAAAGAAAAGAAGAAAGAGAATTGAGGTTTGCGTGTGGGTGTGGGTTTTGGGAAGAGAGATAATCCGTTTCAAAATTTATTTTTCAAAAATTAAGTGCCCTTTGAATAAACCAAAAAAAAGACTTTTTTTGCCCCAAAAATATTAGTTTAGACTAAGATAATCAAAGGTTATTTTGGTGAAATCCAGAACAGTAAATTTTCTTATATTATAGATTTGAGAGACCCTATAATATACTCAATCAATAACATCAGCATCCTCTTGGAAAGAGTAGGAAAAAGAGACCTTAAATTTCTTTTTTCACATACCCTTAGTGAATATCGACATGCTTCTGTATCGACATCAAGTATGGAGACAACATTCTCTACAGCTGCAGCAAGGTATCTTCCTAACCATTATTGAAATCTTATTTGTGAATATCCAGCCAACATAGCATAATTATATGAGGTGTTATAAAAAAATAGTCATTTTCCAGTTATATCACAAGTTTAACACTATGAGCAACAATCCAATTAATTCCCTGTGGATTTATAAAGACTTTTTGAGGCCCTCAATAGACCCCCATTATGAACAAACGACAAAAAAATCATGCATGATTTTAACAATCTGCAATAAAAGCACCAAATACATATTACTTTCACAAATAGCAAGCAATTTTAAGAAAGCATACCTGTTGAATTTTAGGGAGCACTTTGTGTAGAACACCTTTATATTCACACATCAGCTTCACCTGCAAATAACAATTAAAAAAAGACTATTTACAATCAGATATGAAAAGCAGAAACATATTAAAAATAACAAAAACAATCCAGTAAAAATATCATCACCGATTATAGATTCATACCAGAAGGAATGTCCTTTTGCAAATTGGAAGCCATGAGCGAACAAATCTAAATAACTGAAAAATAAACAAAATATAACTGAAAAATAAACAAAATCGCATAGCAATAATAATTAGGTTATTAACTATACAAAAATTCACAAAAAATTCACCGATTCAGATTAAAAGAATCATTGATTACAACCAACAAAACTAAGATTGAAAAAAAAGAAATTAAGAGAAATCAAAATAACGAAGAAGATTGAAGAAGATGAAAACCTGAATCTGAAGTGCCATAAAGAAGAGACAAAAAATTTTTAAATCTGAGAGAATGGAGAAGGGGTTGCATTGAAGGGAGAAGGAACTGTGGTGGCGGCTAGGGTTGGGGGAGGTGAAGATGAAGAGAGACGACCAGAGAAGGAAAATAGTAACAGATGGAGAGAAGGAAAGAAAAGAAGAAAGAGAATTGAGGTTTGCGTGTGGGTGTGGGTTTTGGGAAGAGAGATAATCCGTTTCAAAATTTATTTTTCAAAAATTAAGTGCCCTTTGAATAAACCAAAAAAAAGACTTTTTTTGCCCCAAAAATATTAGTTTAGACTAAGATAATCAAAGGTTATTTTGGTGAAATCCAGAACAGTAAATTTTCTTATATTATAGATTACAGTAAAAAAATATGATATCTAATAATGAAGAGTATAATTTAATATAAGATTGAAACTCTTTAACACAAAAATAAAACAAATTTATTAAATTTTATAATATTTAAATATTTATCAATAATATTTCTAAAAAATATTTAAAACATCAAACAAATTATATATTATAAGCCATTTACGTTATACACAACCCATTATATTTTAATATGTATCAATATATTTCATCTTAATTAATATATTATATACAATATATTAAAAAAAATACTGTTAAATACACAAATATTTCGTATATGCTTAAAAATAGTAATAAAATATATTAAGTAATAAAATATTTGAATATCAATATACTTGTATTTTTAAAGGTGAATTCTTATCTATCCAACTTAAAAAGTTGGGTAAGATTACCTCCTTTGTAAAAATTTTTTTAAAAAAAAATATCTGTAGTATTTTAATAAATAATTAAATATGTTAAATAAGATGGAATCATATGATTGATTAGAGATACTCTACCCAACTTATTGTGATGGTAGAGAAGTTGTTCCCATTTTTAAATATGTAGTAGTAAAATATTTAAGTATCAATATTTTTTTTTAATATTTGAGTATCAATATTTTTTAAAATATTTAGTAATAAAATATTTGAGTACCAATATATTTTTAAAAAAATTAGAGCTATGAATAACAAAAATTGTTATACTTAAAATATTTAAAATTTATAAAGTATATTTAATTTTATAATTTAATGTTATTAAATCAAAAATTAAAACTAAAAATAACTATTCATATAATTCATTAGTCATTAATAATATATTTACTATTCCATTATGTTAAATGCAAATTAACTATTATTTAAATGCAAATTAACTAACCAATCGTTAGTTGGTCCAGTGGTGATTGGCGCTGGACTTGGTAGGGAGAACCACGGTTCGATCCCCCGCAACTGCGATCGGGAGGGGGCTTGACCCACTTGATGCCAGAGCTGTTCCCCCGAACCGGACTAAACCGGTGGTTATAAACCAAAAAAAAAAAATGCAAATTAACTATATTTAGAAACTAACATAAAAATCAAATTAAAGGCAAATTAACTACTATTTAAATATAAAAAAGCAAAAAAAGCAATAATTTAAATACATATAATTTATACGGTCCACTAAGAACACAATAACATAAATAACATTAAAATTTTTTACAAAGCAATAAAATTTCTTAATATTTTATAACAGGAAAATAGTAACATTGCATTACAATACAACATAGAGAGCAATAAAACTTTTTAATGAGTTGTCCATTATTCCCACGCCACTATGTAGTATGTACTGCATTAGGTATACTGTGGTAACTGTGCGCGTGTCTACCCAAACAAAGTAGATAATGCATCACATCGCCTGCAACAAAAATTAAATAATTATACTTTCCATTGTGCAGTAAAGTGGTTCCCGATACAAATAACATTCAACTACTTCTCTCTTGACTCAAATCAACTCTATCCCTATTCCACATATCACACACCTATCTAGTATCTATTACTAATTTACTATGCCCTTTCAAAATATTTTCACCTTTTTTTATAAGCAAATTTATTTAATTATAGAAAAATCATTTTGCAGAAAAATCATCCACAAGTAAATAAAAGATAAAAAAATAAAATTTTTATTATATGAAGTATCAATATAAAATTGACAGGGTGTCATAAAAAAATAGAACTTGTAGAAATAGTTTTCTCATAACACTAAAATATCTTATTCATTTAAATTCAAGTTGTTGAGCATAAAAAAAAACTATAGGACACAATATAATAAAAACCAAATGAAAAATTAACTTAAAATTTATTAAATAAGGAAATCCATTATATAAGACAAACAAAATAAATCTGATAATTAAAATAATTTTTTTTAATATTGTAAAAAAAATAAAAATTGTTATTTAAATAAAGAAAATCAATAAATTTAAGAATAAAAAATTGAAAAATAAATGTTATAGGATATTTGTAAAAAATAATGAAATCATAAACTAAGAAATTTGTAAACATAGATTTGTAAATAATCTTCTTATTTTTTTATCAATCAAGATAAAACTCTTAAAATTTGTAAAGATGAAATGAAGTGAAAACAAAAAAATTACCTGATTTAAGAGAGCTTGATAACATGTTTCTTCTTGATTTCAGTTTCATCCATGCTTTTTTATTTTTGTTTGCAAGATAGTTGTCAATCTGTTTGCAACAAAGATGATAGTGAAAAAATGAAGAAGACAAAAAAGTAAACAAAGAAGATAAATTAACCTTCAGTTAGATGAAGAAGATGCATAGTTTTCTTCTAAACCAGATAAATCCCTGTTCGAAAATCAATCAACATAATATTCATTTAGATGGAGAAGATGAACAGTTATCTGTAAAACCATACAAATCCTTGTCCAAAAATCAGTAAACATAATACATTTGCAAATATTCATTTTTTAACCAAGAACATTTACATACCTCACTTATATAAAAGAGATGAGCACTTACTTACCAACTCAAGAGAAAATCCCTGCAAAATGAAATAAACAAAACTGTGGACCAACAAACCATTTTTCAATAATTATATTCTCATATTTTATTAAAAAAATATGACATTAGATTTTCATAACCAACTTAAAACTTGACCAAAAACAAATAAGTTTAAACATTAAGCTTCAAAGAAGAAGATTAGAAATACCTTGTAATAGATTTAAGAAAGTGAGAAGAATAAGAGACATGTAGATAAAGAAGTAGAGAGAAAGAAATAAGAGAGAAGATTGAAAGAGTGAGAGGAAGAAGAGGAGACACAAAAGAGAAGCATAAAGGTAGAAAGAGATTGAGAGAAATGATGAAAAATTTGAAGTGAGGACAAAAGTGTTCTACGGTGAGATTTTTTTAGAAAATCTTGAAATGACGTGTTGGCAGTAAATAGTTGTACAAAAAGTTGAATTAAAATTGTTGGTTTTCAAGTACACAAGACAAAAATTGGTTTTCATGTAACCAAAACTACAAATTGGTTACCAAAAGTAAATTTTGGACGCAATTTACCCCTAGATCAATGAGGTGGAGGGTAAAGAAGAAAGGTTAAAATTGTGTTTTCCAGAGCCATTTATTTTCTTATATTATAGATATAAAAAATATAAATAATTTCTGGCTGAAATGAACGGAGCGTTGTCCAGTTAGGATCGTATTATTAAAGTGATATTAAATGAAAGCTATTAGGGTCTGTTTATGTGCTAGAATGCTGATGCTACTAGCGTCGGAGTCGAGTCTGACGCTAAAAAATTTAATCTATGACACTTTTCTTGTAGTGATCTTTGCCGCCCTTCGAGGCGATTACATGTATGATCCTCACAAAGGATCGCTTGCCTCCTCTCGAGGCGATAACATACATTGAATACTCATGAATGAACCTTTGCATCACCTTGTAGCAATCATAAGGGTGGATCCTCTTGAAATGAACCTTTGAACACATTTAAAAGAATAAATGCATCTCCGGGTGAGGATTTTCATCCCTAAAAGCAAACATTTAAAGTTATAGTACAATGTAGTCCATAAAGAAGAGATTTGAGGGCCTCATTCAGAGAGTCCTTCAGTTTCGTGATGGCAATATCAGGAGTTCGCGCCACTAACATTACTCTCCTGAATACGACCTTCAAGTCCTCTTTCTCCTTCACCAAATACTTCAATGTTTCGTGGCATTCAGTAAGGAAACCACGGGCCATTGCAAGCTTAGATCTTAGGTCATCAACAATTTTAGCATGTTTTTATTGTTGGACACGTCTGATTAAGAGAATCCTTAGCAAATGTGCTTCAGGCACATTGGACAACTCCAAGGATGATTTGTTGTAAAGGTTCCGGTAATCAGAGGGAAAATCCTCGGGGAAGGGGAGGTGAATCTCAATGAAATTGATAACATCAAACAAGGCGTCCCTCCAAAGGGACGAAAAAGGGCGAGAATCATCCCCAATCAGTTAGGGATTTCCTTCGTCCCTACCACCCACAATAGCCATTAATATCCTCCCTCTGGGGCTTGAGAAGAGCATTCTCTTTGCTTTTGAATCTTAGGGGGAGGTTCATCAATAATAAGACGGTCTTAGTGCGCTATGTGTCCTACTTTGAGACTTGATCGATCAAACAACTTTGGGGAGGAATGGAGATTAACGCTCCGCACTGCTCCTAGTCAATCATTCCTTCCTCTCATCTAATGGATCTGTTGACATTTTTTATGTGCAAAAGATAAAGAGAAAAACGAGTTAGAAAAATATTTAAGAAACAAACTCAAACAAAAATGTTACCCAATGATAGGATCATATAGATATTTCTCTATCTTGCTATTGTTCCCTAGATCAAAAGAGATCACAATACAGGAACATATAAACTTGAAGTTGGTCAATTCTAGAACCACCTCTCGCTCAAGGGGTTGAGATCGGTAGGAGAAAAACCAGTAGTCGTCTTCATATCACTCTTTCTAGACAATGGAAAGTGAGGGGTGCGAGTCTCCCCAGTAGTGACCATCGAAGCGTCATCTCGCCTCTTAACCCTCACAAACCTGTCATGCTAGTATGTATAAGGATTGGAGTGAGGTGTCGATATTTTTGTCTGGGAGACTAAACAAGGTCACCTAACAACTCATGGGGGTAGGTATAACACTATAGAAATAAAAGAATACCTCAACGGAAGGAGGAACCTCCAATCGACAGTACAAATCTCGAATGCCCTAATAATGCCTCAAACATTGGATGTAATTTTAGAAGGGGCGGTATTGGTGGTCGTCAATAATTCGATCTCGAATGAGGTGAAAGTAGAAATAGAGAGTGGGTGAATCATCCACGACATCCTTATTAGCTCTCTCCCTTTCAGAGCAGGGCTCCAAGATCACGTCTTCTTCGTGTCTAGTACTAGAAAGCCCGACCTGCCTCTGAAATACCATTAACCTTTCCTCATCAGGATACAGAGACGCAAAGTCATACACACTAATGTTGTCACTTATGATGTCTCCGACACTACATTATATGTGGATGTTAAACCGAGTGATGTCCATGTTGATCTTGGAAAACAATTTATAAATAAACAAGAGTTTGTTATACGTGACCATATATTTCAATTGGCCAGACCAATCGACGAATTCTAAAGATGTTGAAACGTCTTCAACCATCTCTAGATCATGAAATGTGGTGTTAGATTTTATATTAACAAATATCTATGTAATTTTACATATTTTGTGTATATGATAACAAATATTTATATTGATTTGTGTTTTGTTCATCTCTTGCGTGAAATTGCATGTGTTTTCTGATAACAAACTATATTTTAAATTTCACAATTTAAAAAATCTCATGGCATGATTATGTGTTTTAGTCTAAAATTTATTTTGATTATCGGATCAAAGTGTATTCTAAATTTCAAATTTTAAAAATCCTTCTGGATGAATTTGTGGTGTGTTAGGTAGTAGTATCAGAAAAAAAAAAAAAAAAACTAGATTTTAAAATCCAAATTTGTTTTTTACATTACCTTTAACGTGTTTGAGGACATGTGTATTTCACACGCGTTTAAATTGTAAAATTCAAAATCTATAAAAAAGAAAATTAGAATTTCTTCATGGTGCATGAGTAACATGTTGTGCAATGAGTAACACTCTAATAAAAAATGTAACACTTCGGCTAAGTATGTGGTATAAACATAACTTCACAATTATATGATAAATAATTTCTAGATTAATTCTATGATAAATAATTTCTAATAAATAAAAAGATGAATGTTATATTCATAGGTGCTTTTGAAAAATTGACATTTGAAAGTTAATATTCTCAGTGAGAAAATTCAACCATTTTTCAAATATTAAACAACGGCTCTATTTGGTAAAACAAAGAGTTTATAATTTATTACTTATAAACTCATGTGATAATTTAAATTTGTTTAATAATAGTATTTTTATCACGAGCTTATAATTTATTTTACTGATTTATAATTTATTTTTCAGATACTATTTTAAATAGTGTTTTATAGTGAGATAATTTATTCTTTTTATTTTTTTTTATCTCTATTATTTTTTTAAAAAAAAAACTTATAATTAATTTAAAATAAAATAATTATGTATTAAATATCTTATCATTTTATTATGTTTGTAAATTAGTTAAATCGCTAATTTTATCACATTTTAATTAACTTATCAGTTCCAATCATCAACTATAAACTATAAATCATCAACCATCACTCATAACTTATAAATTAAATATCAATCAGTCATAACTTATAAATTAAATATCAATCAACCGCTATTTTTATCAAACTGACCCTAACTCTATTTTCGAGAATCTAGTAACAATCTGAAATTCGAATTCAGTAGAAAGTAACAACAACACCACCATTTAGAAGTAATCAAGAAATGCAACGATAAACAATGTCAAAACTAAATCAGTGCGAAATTCACATGAGATATTTTTCTTGTAAGTACGAGATTTAAATATTGCTATTTTACATTTAATTTACTCTTAGATATATGAGTTTACAAATTACAACCCAGTAAAGGGAAAAATTGACAACAGCATCAAGCATACAAGAAACTCGAACCAGACCTGATCTTCGCGCCTCTAGTATCTAAACTAGGAAATGAATGATCAAGTTGCAAAAGAATATTGTTCGGGACTGACTATAGACAATTAATGAACAACTGTTGCTATATACACTAGCATGATAAATAAAATAATCCAATGTTTAAACAAAACTTCCTTCCTTTTCAAGCATGTACTATGTATCAATTTCACTTGTTGGACCATTGAAATTCTATTTCTAAGTTTCTTGAGGGGCCACTTTTACTTTCAGGCAACAGAGTGTATTCTCCAGATACTGCCCCCAGCATCACCACGCGGTCAATCTGGATCGTCACTTTCCCAAATGAGCTCTGTCATCAGATAAAAATATTGAATTAGAAGTGTTAAGTAGAAGTGTATTAAGTAGAAGTGTATGAGAAAAATGAGTGAAGATGAAAAGTGTGATTTATTATTAGTCCAATTTTCCCAGTTACCTTTCCCATTTTACTTTTGTTTTTGCAAGAAATATGAAGCTTCTGGCCTTTGGGAGGACTTTCAAAGGACCATGAGAAACTCTCATCCCACTCTGGATTTGGGCCAGTTGAAACCACCTGAGCAGTACATGATGTATTAGTATATTGATCGCACACAATCACTGACTAAATCTATGCATGTTTGACATGGAGAGACAATTGTATGTTATTATCACGCAAAACAAATATGTCAAGTAATCCTAGAACATCAGAGGACAAGTTCACACGATAATGAATAGATATGAAATTGTTTTATTGAAAAATACCTTGGTTTGCTGTGGAGGAGTGTTTCCAAGTGTAAGCTTACAGTATACACTCGCGTTTCCAACAGACTGCTTCATATTATTACCGCTCTTGATAATCACCACCAATGTCCCCGGTAAACACTGCAATAGAAATTCTGCCTTCTCTTGAAACCGAGGTGGGCCAGACTGGATTAAAAACTGTAACAAAGGAATAGCATCTGCGGCTGCTATGGACTGAGCTCTAGAAACTTCGGCTGGGCATGCTGACCAAGCTTGCCTGAGCAGAAAAAGTGCATCCAAGGCAGCTTCCTGAGTAGCCTCTGAACCTGTCTTTAAGGATGAAACCAGATGTGGAATGCTAAGTGTTGCTGGTTCAGTTGCTCTCAGTCGCGGGAAGTTGCTAAATAGAGAATTTAAGGCTTTAAGATACTCATCGTTCACAGTTCCAGTAGCCCATAAATCCTTTTCAATAGCAGCTACAAGACCATGCAAAACTTTGTTACGCCATGTTTAATACAGAAGAGAGAGACAATAAATCATAAATGAGAGTATTCTGATTAGCTTGATGAAGCAACTTATAAATAAACATACTATCATCGTCATTTATCAATAAACTCAGAGTAAAAACAGCACCTTCACCTTCATTTAACTTAAACTTTTAAGTTTAACAAATATTTTTGAGGTCACTCATAAGGAGTGCCAAATAGAAGCCTAGGTCCCCATTTTTTTCTAGAAGAGGCTATATAGCATCATCATGTCCAACAAAGATAGCAGTTTCCTACCAGTTGGGAACTTGGGATTGGTTACATTAATCAATCAGTCAATTTCCAAAAATAAGCTTTGATATTTTACAAAAGATTTGCTAACTTCTTCATATGTAACATTATTAGTTTTTCCAATTGAAAGTATTGTGAAAACCGAGTTATACCCGAGCTTGTAAAAGCAAGAAAAAATGCAAGACTTCTCAACTAATTTAAGAAAGGATAAGAAAACCTGCTTTGTAAACGGCCACATAAAAAATAATGCACCGTTTAAATAAAAAGAGGATAAGATAAAAACTTTTCAGAATAAAAACAAATGATAACATTGCATGATGGCAAGGAACTCACCAGTTATCGCTCTGACTGTTTCACTAGAAGCATACTCTTGAATAGTATGATTTGAAAAGAGAAGTTTAATAAACATTGCAGCTTGAACAGATGTTTCAGGATCACTTGAACCAATTAGATCGAGTATAACCTGAACCCCACCGGCCTCTGCAACTGCTCTTTTATTTGATCGACTGTGCATCACAAGGTTTTGCAGAGCGCATATGGCAACAACTTTCATTTCTTCAGTTGGTTGGTCTTCAAGCACATTCACTAAAGCACGACAAGCTGCGACTGCATCAGCTGTCCGAGCAAGACCCTCATTCTGGAATAGATCACCAAGAGCCAAAGTTGCTAATAACCTTGCTTGCTGTAATTGAGTTTGTGGATCCAAGAGGTACTGGGATAACGGTAAGATGGCTGATTTAGTAACCTTTGTTTCTCTAATCTTTACATTGTTCAGCAATACTTCTAAGAGTCTTGCAGCTGTGTCCTCACACTGATGAGATCTTAGGAGCTCCAAGAGAGCCTCTACGGCACCGGTTTCAGCCATTGCCTCTGCGACTGCGCTAGTTCCATCATCACTTTCCAATACAAGAAGAGCACTTAATGCACCACTAACCGTGGTCTCTGATCCAGATTGAAGCAACCTTACCAAAACAGCAACAGGAATTTCCAAGTAGAACTCAGAACAAAATTGCAGGATAGTTGCTAAAACAGAGGCCGCAGACTCCCATAATGTATGAGGAATGGAAGGGTCAGCTTGCAATATCACTTTAGAAATTTCCATAACTCCACCCTCTTTTGCAATTTCATTTGGCCATACAATTGCAATACTGACAAGGGCCTTTAAAGCTCTTTGCTGCAATATTTGTATGCCAGAACCAAGAACTCGCACAAGAGGGCCAATTACTTGCTGTGTCACTGGGTCCTTCTGAAGGTGTTCTTCTAAAAGTAGATGCGAGAGAAGCTCAGCAACCAACTGTTGCACTTCTGCTTTTTGAGAATCGAGCAAGGGAATGAGTGGTTCTATAGCATGGTGAGAAGTTAATGTGTAATCAGCACGGCACTGTGGGTGTTCTAAGATATTAACCAAAACCTGCAATGCACTGTGTTGACCGTCAGACCCAAATTCTTGCCTTGTTAGCAAAAAGAACAGGGGTTCAACCACTTTAGCAGCTGATGGTCCTTTGGCTATGGTAGCATTATTGGTCAATATACGTAACAATTCAGTAAAAGCTGCACAGAGATAATCAGGTGCTTCAGGAAGGATGTCAAGTATACTTTCAATGACTCCAGCTTTCACCATTTCAATTTTACAATTAGGTCGATCTTTCCCTAATTTGACCAGAGCTCTGGAAACGGCCTCATGAAGTACAAAATTCCTACCAAAAAGTAGGCCAACGAGAGGAATAACTGCACCATGTGCAACAACTAGTTCAGCCAATGTCTCATTACCAACAAGCCTATCCAATGCCCGGACGACTGAATCATGAGCAGGACTAAACTCACTTACAAGGAGAGAGACCAGAGGTTCAACACACCGTGCAGCTGCTACTGTGGATCGAATCTTTGTATTTGCAAAGAGAACACAACATAGTTCAGCAGCATCCCCTTTGAAATCCATTGGACAATCTAATGAAAGAATTCTGCAAAGAACATCAATGGCATTCTTCTCAATATCAGCAATAACAAGTGCTCTTGAAGGATTTTCACTCAGTAATTTGACTAACGCACAAATTGCAGCATGTTGCTCTCTTTCTGAGCCAGTATTAAGCATCTCCACCAAGGGTTTAATAGCGTGCCGGGCATTCTCTGCATCTCTAATGTTGTCAACTGAGAACAAACTTGCCAATGCTTTAGCAGCACTATACCTTGCAGCTCTTCCGCCTAAACGTAACACAGCTACAAGTTGGTTAACAGCACCAAATGCAGACTCGTGTTTCCTTATCTCAGCACTACTAAACAAAATTCCCAACACATCTGTGGCAGCTTCTTCAATTGCATCTTGTGGACCCAGTGAAAGATACTTAGTAAGTGCCTCTATGGCCCCCGACTCTGCCATTGCAATCTTATTTGATGGACAATCTGTAGCAAGCTGAGTCATAATCCCAAGTGCCAAAAATGGTGCGCCTGGGCGATCTGGAATTGGTTTGAGTAGATCAACTAGGGCAGGTATTGCCTTCCGAGAAGTGGCACCAACTCTAATGTCATCAACTCTAAACAACCTCTCGAGAGCAACTTGATCAGGATAAGGCACCAATGAAAATTCATTTGACAATTCCAGAAGATCCTGTATATCATCATCAGCACAACCAAGCAAGGAGATAAGTCCACTCGGCGCCCCAGAATTAGCAACAGATAAAAGTGTGCCCCTGCTACCATTACAGACTAGGCTAGCTATAGATTGTGCAGCAAAATATTTGTTTGCTGATTCCTCTGACTTCAATAAATTGACAAGGGTTGGTATAGATTTCATGGTTGCATGTGCTCGTATGATATCCCTGTCTTGAAATAATATTGCCAACAACAAAGCACAACTCCACATGCTGCTGTCTTCTTTATAGTCAATCTGCATGGTCATCATAGAGTAGAAAATGTTGATATGCAGAAAAAATAGCAATACTAATCAGTTATTTAACTATACATACATCAATAAAGGGGAGAGTCGTCAAAATTAACATTTGATTGCTATGGGTAGTTTTATGCAAATAAGTAAATATTTGACATAAACCGATTCAGATGGTACAGTCTGCTGACTTCAGATTAACTAAACACACAGTGAATAAGGCACTCGATTACCTGACTGTACTGTGAGGGGAAATTTTCAATCCTGTCAGTGAGAATCTCAATCGCTCCAGCCTCCATTATTGCAATTCTAGCTTTTTCGTCATGGCTAGCAAGAACAGACAGTAACCATATAGCTACATTGGCACCAGATATAATGGTGGTGCAGTTAGGGGATTTACCATCACTGACATCTTTTGTATGCCTGCATATGCTGATGACTTCCTTCTTGTCATTGTCCTGATTAACCAAAGTAGCCTGTGAAGAAATAAACATATCGACGAGCGCCTGTACAAGATTAGAACACAAGTTTGATAAATTTAGATCCTCCACCAGCCTCTGGTGATTTTCTTTAGCAGCACAAATAAGAATTGCAGCTCCCCCAATTTTGACCTTCACATTTGTAGAACTGGAATTGATTATTCTCGTAGCTATTGAAGATATACATCCAGATGCAGTAGCCACAATCTCTCCTAACACAGAAGGCTGATCCTTACATAATCGAGATAATATTTCAATAGCTTTATCCTGCAACACTGGTGTTGAACCAGCAATTGACAGAACTATTGGGCTGATGCTTTCAGGGAATTCAGCCAAAACCATCCAAGCAGGTTTACTAAGTCCAGAGGTCTCTTTCAACCTGGACAGAATGGCAAGTGCTTCTAGAGCCTCTGTTGTCGCAACAGGTTCATTAATAGCAGAATCTAAGAAAGAAACTAATGCAAGAACAGTACCAGCACGGTTCACACAATCATTTACAGCATAATCAACTTGCCTAGAATGCAAAAGGCGAGAAATTGCTCTTGCTGCATGTATTTTTCCAGATCTTGTGCCTTCACGCAATACTCTGGTAGCGGGAAAAATAACTTCCTCCACAATAGCTTTCTCTACAATTTCACTATCCAATAAAAGATTAGCCACAGCACATGTTGCCAGCTCCGCTACTTCCAAAACTGAAGAGCTAGCTAATGCAACTAGAGAGAATAATGCATCTCTAGCATTAGCAGCTACCTCCCTATTCTCTTTAATGGAAAGAAATATAGCAGCTAGGCAACGTGAGGACTCCACTAAGATACTTCTAGATTCAACATTAAGCAACTTCATGGCTGACCAAAGAGTTTTCACAGCAATGTTGCTTTCGCGCACATCTTTCCTTGTTTCAAAAATTCCCGACAAAGCTGATGCTGACTTTGCCTGAGTTTCTTCCTTTGTGGAGCTTAATAATTTTATCATCGTATTGATCGCATCACTCGCAGCACTGCCATCACGTAGAAGGTCACTAAGAGAAACAACAGAAAGCATACTCCTCAAAGCATCTAAAACATAAACCTTGGACTCAGGTAGGTCACTAGTCAATAATGCTGTGAGCTGACTGATAGTTGCTGTATCAGATTTATGAATTAAGTGATTCAAGGTCTTAGCTGCAATCTCCTTCCCATTTGGGCTTCCATTCTTCAATAGCCACAACAATGCAGGAACTGCATCAGCGCTTTCAACACAGGCACGTATATCCTCACTGTGATCACATAGGTTCCTAAGGATTGTTGCTGAGTCTTCCTTTGCTTTGGCAGATCCCGACTCCAAAATTTGAACAAGTGGAGGTATACCACCAGCAGCAGTAATGGCCCACTTACTTTCAACATTTTCATCAGACAAAAGACAGAGCAGGGCAACAGCACATTCTTGTTGCTGTTCTGATGAAAGCCCTAAAAGTGATATCAATTGCTGAACTCCTTCACGGCCTTGAAGTGCACGCCATAGACTGCATTCACTATTGCACAGTGTCAAGAGAGCTTTTAGAAGCTCATCTTGCACTTCTTTAGCCGCCATTGTTATCAAACCAACAAGTAAACGTTTTGCATCAGAATTTGCAAGTTTAAGTGATAGTACAGGATTTCCATACAAACTAGCAAGAGCTTCAATGGTCCTTTCCTGCACAAGGAAGGGAGAACGGGGTTTAAATTGCTCGAGTAATGTCTGTTCAACTGCCAAAGGATCTGATGCTTTAGTATACTCTGCCTTGTCATCGTATATCATAAGAGCTGAAGCTAAAGCCCCCAATGTGTCGGCAGTTTGGGTAGGTGAGGAGCATGATTCAAGGCTTTTACTAAGGCTGGAGATGACATAAGACAACCCACCAGAGATGTTTGCAAGAGCACTCATAGCATTCTCCTGTATTGCTTGAGCATACTCACCTTGCATGAACTCTTTGGAAGGAGCTATGGTTGCATTAATCAAAGCGGGAATGCCATTACAATTGGCTATCTCTTTCCTTGCATCTTGGCACTGGGCAGATAGAGATTTAATAGCACCAGCTGCTTCAGCCCTAACTGGGGCGTCATTACCAGGGCCTAAAAGTTTGAGGAGCTGTTTTGTTGCATCTGCTGCCAATAGCTTTGAGCAAAAAGATGCATCTTCCATCATCATACAGGCAAGTAAAAAGCACACATTAGCTAAAGTGCTAGACTGTCCTGTTGTCAGTAACTTCAGTAATATGTCCACTCCTCCAGACTGTATTGTTGCATTCCAGAATTTCTCAGTACCACTGTAGAGATTTTTCAATGCTCCAGTCAATAAACTATCTACTACACTTCCACCCTTTAGGCCCTTTTGCAGCTGTTCCCAGAGCACTGGAACAACTCCTTCAGTTGAAAAGATTTTTGATCCTACGTGATCTTTGGCATCACCTTGGGAGACAGCGAAAATTGTCTTTGCAGCAGCTACTTGACCTTCTTCAGAACTGGACTTCAGTAGACTGAGCAAAGGAGGAATGCATCCTCCAAGCAAAACTTTCACCCTTAACTCATTTTCCTTACAAAGTGAGCCCAAGACAGTTGCTGCCTGTATCTTCACATTCAATGAACCTGACCGGAGAAGGGAAACAAGCACCGGAACTGCCTGAGAATGAGATCCAACTGCACTAAAAGCATTTTCACGCATATCAATAAGCTCCAATAACTTCTTCAAGGAATACTCTTTCTCTTGCATATAAGATGAGCTCCGACGTAGCTGCTCAATGCATTGAGCAATACTTGCTAATGTCCCATCTGCATCCTCCATGCCGCTGCTGCTACGTTCTCTGCAATCAGTTAGGAATATAAGGCACTACAGTTTACATATTAAAATATATGCTCAGCTCAAACTATCAAAAGCCATATATCAAAGCATCAAGTAAGATAGTTCTAAGATTAGAGAGCATATTCAACCTTATCTTCTATGAATGAAAATCTCAAAAGAAAGAAAACATTTTTAGGTCTTTGCCTTTTGAAGATGACAACCAATATAATACAACAGTCAACAGGCGAGATTCATGGGTGCTAGCTTACTTGGCAGCAAGCATAAGTACAATCACTAAATCACCAAAATGTGTCTTAACACAAGAAGAAAAAAAACATTGATTTTAGTATAACAAGTAACTGATTAATTTTTTTTGGCTGTAACGTATTCCTTTTTCACAAAAAACGTAGACATATTTTCCGTTGTAACCAACCTCAATCCCATTTTCTGAACAGAATGGGAAGTTGGAGCCTCTGAATCTTGAGCCTTGCCATCGCCATTTCTTTCCTGCAATCAAAAGAATGACAGTCGAGAAAGTTAAATGGAATGTCTGTATATCTCTAAATTGTTACCATTGGAAGTAACATTAACATAATAAGGGAAAAAATACTAGATGCTGTTATGGAAAAATATCAATCTCAGAATTCAATTTTCCTTTTTTATTTATTTGCATGTAATATGCAAATCCAGTGTATCCCTTTACTCTTGTCCTTGTTCATAATTATAGCTAAGGATAAAAAACCAATAATATGAGGAGAAACAGAAAATAAAATTTTGAGGGAACACGGGTAAATTAACATGTCACAACTTGATTATACAATATAACAAGAAAGTAAATATTTTCTTGGTATTAACGATTGTTGCTTCCATCCTAGTTAACTATTTCATTTAGGATTGCATCTTGCTTAATAAAACACTACAATTAACCCACTTATAATGATGGTCAAGAATACTAAGTTAGATATGTAAACATACTGTTGTAAATATTAAATGTAAATAGTAATTAATAGTATTAGTGTGAGGCCCATTAAGCAAAGCCTATTAGATTTATTTTTCCCTTTCTATTTAAGTAATATTAGTTTCATCATTGTAATTACAACTTTCAATATATCAAAACCTTATTTTACAAGGTAAACAATCTAAAAATGCTATTCTTCTAAACTTTCAATACATGCGGCAACATATATTAACAAGGTTAGATGCATAACAGATAATCTTCACTATCTAAAACTGAGTATTTCTCGTCAATTTAATAATACACATAAAACCTTTCAAGTCTTGAAGAAAAACGGCTCATGTTTCAATGGACAAGAGGAGATAAGAAAAAGATAATGGAATGAAACAAAAAGAGCCTCAATTCTGGAATTTTTTGGTAAAAGGAAAGAGAGCTCAAAGTGATCTTAAGTTGCGGTATATAACCACAATTCCGATTTTAGTTAATTTTTCATTGTGCAAATGTTGCTATATGATCTCAAAATTGTCTTCAATTTATGTTATTGCAGAGTAACTCTCTGACCAAGCAATAAGAACCATAAAACTAGTAATGGAAAAAGTATAACAAGTACTACCTCATTAGCAGTAAGGCTGGTGCCATTATTTGCAGTAAATCTCCAAGTCATCGCGGTTGCCATCGTTGCTTCCCGTCTTCAGACAACTCTCCCTAGCTGGATCAGCAGTTCAGGATACTCCCCCTTCTCCAGATCTATACTGGAGAAACCGTTACAACATCAAAACCTCCCTGTCAAATCACCAATCACATCAAATTCAGATCAAAGTCAATCAAATCACGAAATTCAGACAGTAAATAAAACTCAACCAAAATTACAAACGCAAAAACACGATGACAGCGACATAATCGATGCAGTGTAAGATCAAGCACACGATCAAGCAAAAACAAGTAAAATTAAACCGCGGTGTGAAATTCAAACACATTTTGAAAATGAAAAGAGCGTGGGAAAAGGAACGAAAGCGCGCGTGAGGATAATAGAAGAGAATTGAATGAGGAAAAACCTTGGGAGAGTGAGAAGCGAAACGGTTGCACGATGCAGCCGCTCGCAGTGGAGGAGAAAATTGGCGGTGAGATTCAGTTTGAGTGTTTGTCAGAAGAAAGTAATGAGTGTTATAAGTGTTTAATTTATTGCATGTGCGTCTTGAGTATGAGTTGGGAGAGAGTGTGTGCGCTGTAAATGGAAGAAGATGTTTCGGGTGATGTTGAGCGGACAATACCACCGACAAAGGGACAACTGGTTCAAGCTAAATTTCATTTACTCTATCTACTTTTTTTAATTGAAAAATCTTTATCTTTTATCGAGTGTATTTTTTAAAATTATTTGATTGGTGAAAATAGTTTTAAAATTATTTACTAAATAAGAATAAGTTGTGACTACCATGATAACATATCTATTTTTTTTTTTTTAATAAAGTGGATAGATGACATTCTTGTTGTTGTTGTTGAGGATTTACTTTGGAGTTGATTAAATTATTTATTAGAAAATCTATCTTTTTAAAGTCTAATTCTAACACAATTCACAAATTTTAACTATAAAATGCAATTAAAAAAGATAAATAAATATCATATTTATTAGTAATTCATTATTAACTTCAAACTTACAAGATATAATTAGATTGAAACGTATTGTATAAGTAAGAGATTTGATTGGATTGAAATTAAATGTTGTAATTAAATATATTTTTTGTGATGTACGAGTTTTGATTGGATTGAAATCAAATGTTGTAATTAAATATATCTTAGATAACATTGATCCATAAATCATATGACTTATTTCACTCGTTGAATGTTTTTGTCATGACTTTAATTTTTTTCAAACCATCCTTTTTAATAAGTTATTGTGTAACCATAGCGAGATCGTAATCAAACAATTATGAATTTAATCAGTCAACTATGGTATGTTTCAATAATTTGAAGTACACAATCGCCAATTATGGATGAACCCAACGAATGTGTTTTTTCTCAAGGATGTTATAATTCACGATTGGCATTCATGATCATAATGTGAACAAGTGCAAGCATATCTAAGCGGACGTGTCTCTTCTACTATGAAGTAAAATGAACATTGAATATGAAATTATTTAATTTTATTATTTGTTGTTTACTTTGTTTGAAATTCCATAGTCATCGTTAAATCATTATTGAAACTTGTGTTTCTACGTAATTTTTTATACTCAAAATGACACTCATTCAATTCAACTATCTCACAATTATAACTTGTACAAAAAGACGATGGTGACCATCTTTAATATTTTGTGGGTAACCTTCACTAAAAATGTATTGGTGTTCCTCTACTCTAAATTCATTTACATTGTCCATAATTATTTGATCAATATAATATTAACATGCACTACAAAAGTTATGCATCTAAAACAAATTATAAAAAATTCATATCTATTATCGGGACTAAAAGAATTTGTAATAATTAAAAAGGATCAAAAGCCTCGATCGACTGGATAATAGTTTCCCCCTTTTAACTCATAATTCTTCATGTCAAACGCAAAATTACTCACCTCCAACTACATGAATTAAACGTCATCCCTCACCTTCATACAACTTCTCTAGGGTATGCATTACGTGATATACTATATTCACCTCCACCCCCTCCAGTTTCATGTTCGACATAACTTTACTCATCTCCAACTACTGAACTTCAACCTCATTTCTCTTTTACACAAAAACTATATGGGTATACACCATGTGATATATCATATGCACCACCATCAGTCCATGCCCCCAACAAGACTTCTACCATAATATGCAGGAGTATAACTCACCTTCATCACATTAAAATAGCTTTGAAGAATAAATGTTTTGTTTCAGTCCCATCTACTTCAAAAAAAATTGAATCATCATCTTCTGAATTCATGACATCTTTTCCAAAAGTATTGTCTCCATATCATCCATTGAGATATTATCATTCCACAATGTTTGATGACTTAAGACAAACATTTTATGACGGTGTTATTAACGACAATAATGAGGAGAATAATGTTAACATTGACCAAGAAGTCACACCACAACTACAAAAACATTATAACAAAATGTAAAATTGTTTGCATTGAACAAGAAAGAAGAGTTTTACTGTAAATAAATAAATAAATAATCTCATTTTGGAATCTCGTCTTATCATTGAGCACCTTCTAAGGAGCAAAGACTATGGGGTTTTCTATAATCTGACATGTCGTGATTTAGACCATCTGGAGAGTCAGAAATGAGATTTTTTTTTGCTCTTCAACAAACGTGAAATCTGTGGATGAGAGAAGTATTTTTTTTATTGGAATGACTTCGGGTAGATTAGTGGAGAACTCGTGCACCTTCATAGAATGCCTTTAGAACCGTGTCATTTGGATTGATTAATAGCAGATTGAGATTATGGTCAAGTTGAGAGTGTGATGTTTCTTTCCTCCTTCTCTTGGTGGTCTTTGATCCAATGTTGGTAATCCAACTCGTTTGAATTCTCCCTTGATCCTTCACTATGATATTGTTATTAGAAGGCGGGTTTTTCTAATGTTAACTTGTGATGGCGGGTTATTTTTTACCTTGCAAATCTTTCGTTTTTATATTAATTTATTTTTCTGTTGTATTTTGTGGCATATTCTGTGTTTGTTCATTTGTACTTCGATATCTTTACCCTATTTTATTATCATATATTATTTTACCTTTTAAAAAAATATTTATATTTTATATTTTTTAATATATGTGAAAATGATAAAATAATATATATATATATATATATAATATGTATAATAGAAAATAGAAAGCCATTAGTTTTTTTTTAATTATGATAAATTATAGACACATTATATTTTTATATTACTAAATTTGAGGATTTTAATTACTTTAGAATATTTATCTTCTCTAAATCCGTACGCTTTAAATGTAGATAATGTCATATCTAAAGTCAAAATTTCACATTAGTGCATATTAATGTCTAACTAGCAATTGAAATAATGTACTTACATGAAAATGATTTAGATCCTTTAACTCGGACCGCTATCTCCGAGTGTTTTTTGTGCTTAGTTGGCAAGTAAGAATACATTGTTGTTCTTTTTATTTCACAGTGGAGCAGACAACCGTTGATGCCTTGATGGTAATGGTCTAATGGAATCCTTTGATTTTTCAAATACGAATAATTGAGACACGTTAGATGATTAGAGTGGTCTTTTAAAATATCTTGTAAAAAAGGGAGAGATGTGGACTTGATTTTGATGTGAAAGACAAACTAATTAGCTACATGTTCAAATATTATTCTATTGTGTTATGCTAGCTGGAATGGCAACTGGCAATTATGTGGTTACTATTAGATTATCATGCAATAAAATTAAAGTAGGTGGAAACTAGTCATGTGATTTGCATTTGCTGCCTCATAGGCATTTGCTGTTCCAATGATTGGTGTTCTTCCTATTTAGCTCTCTCAAGTACTAGAGAAATTACTTGTTTTTTTTTTTCTTCTAAAGAAAGAAATCAAAGAAAATCGAAAATTTTAACTATGAACCCAACAAATACATCATCAGCATCTTAGTATTTATTTTCAACTTTTGCTTTATTTTTTATTTCGATGACCAATTGAGAAAACGAGAGAATTTGAATGAAATACAAATCGATTTAAATTATTTATCAATTTTTGCTTGAAAATTTCTTTACCCACCTCCCTATGGGGGGTCACCCCCAGCGAAATTCTCAAACTACCCCTGCTTCGGAAATGAACTTCTGAAGCGTTTTTTTTTTAAAAAAATTTCCTTGATTCGGAAGTTCATCTCCGAAAACACCTCATGGGGGGTGCGTTCGGAGATGAACATCCGAAAACACCTCATGGGGGTGAATTCGGAAGTTCATTTCCGAATTATGCAGAAACTGTGTTTTTTTTTAATGTTTTTTCTTAAACGCAACCGCATTTTAATTAAACGTTACCGGCAAATAAAATAAACAATAGATAGACTGAAAACACTAATATGATAAATAAACAAAAAAATATACTAATATGAAAATATTATATACAAACCGAAATAAATAAAAATAGTGTGCTAAATATACAATCCAAAATCAAAAAATGAATAAACCCCACCACTACTGGGTGTGCCTAACCCGCTCACCCTGGGCCCTCCTCTGCCGCCTGTACCCCGCCGCACGGCCCGCATCAGTGACGATCATCTCCATCACGGCGACTGCCTCTGGTCCGCCCTGATGAATGACACCTCGATGCAACGCGTCCCGCCCAAGCATCTCTATCCGCTGGCAGATCGGAAGGAGATCAATGGCGTGGTCATCCTCCGCCTGCCGGTTCTCCAGGATCTCCTCGTGTGCTGGCCTAGGAGCGCCGGGAACGTCGGGTCTCAAGAGAGGATGGGACACCCGGTAGAACCATGTGACGTACCCCTCCACACTGTGCCAGTCCTGGGTGACCCGCATGCGACGGTACTCCTCCGGTACCACATGATGCTGCCACTCCTCCCATATGGCAGTGAGTTGTACTCTGGTCACTGTGTCAGGAGCAGCCTCGAAGGGTGACCTGGGTATGATCTGCACGAACCCAAACTGCCGCATGCACCGCTCCGGGAGATACCGGACCATGATGCCGGTCCCGCATGCCAACCAGCCTGAATATAGAGCAACCCCGTCGAAGGGGACAACCTGAGCATAGTCGGCGAACGGCCTCCAGGTGACGTCGTCGTGCATCGTGCGGTCTAGGTACAGGCGGTATGGTCCCACCGCATCGTTCCCCCTCTGGAGGGCGTATCTGGCGGCCCTGGGCATGGCGTCAACGTACGCAGGATCGATGTGGAAGCCGTGGATGCGGGAGAAGTAGGAGATGATCCAGCTCTGAAACACAAATACGATAATGTATTAAAAATAAATATGAAACATAAATAAATAAATAAATAAATACGAGAATGTGTTAAAATCAAACGTACCGTAAGCAGAGTGCAGGATCCGACCAGCTGCCTCGTCCTCCAGTTGGAGGCCTCATTCAGCTTCTGGTAGAGATATGCCAGAGTAGCTGCCCCCCAGTTCCACTGGTGAACGGTATCCAGGTCCATGAAATAGCGGAGGTAGGCCACGTCGACGTACCTGACGCTCTTGTCCACAAAGCATGCAGCGCCTACCACATGCATGTACCAGCACCGAAGAGCGCAGCCGCGGTGATACTGTGTGAACAGCTCGTCACCCTCCTGCTCGGCCTCGACCGCCGCGTCCAGGTGGAACTCAAAATAGAGGCTCAGTGTGTTGAACCGGACATGAGGCCCAGAAGTCGAGACGCACTCCAGGTGATCAACCTCGTGCGGCAGGCCCAAATAGTGCATCATCCACTCAATGGCCTCGACCCTCTGGATCCTGGAGTGGTCCAACAGCGGCCCCCTAATAGGCAGGTGGAGAAGACACTGGACGTCATGCAAGGTGATCGTCAACTCCCCCACCG